>NC_056498.1:56402511-56408887 GCF_014905685.2 Nematolebias whitei | reverse complement strand
CATCCATTTTCTTTACCCGCTTATTCCATTTTTGGGTCACGGGGGTCGCTGGTGCCCATGTCCAGCAATCACTGTGTGAGGGGCGGGGTACACCCTGGACGGGTCGCAAGTCCATCACTGGGCCACACAGAGACAAACGAGACAAACAACCTTTCACTCTCTCACTCACACCTAGGGACAATTTAGATTTACCAATCAGCCTAACATGCATGTTTTTGGACTCTGGGAGGAAACCGGAGTACCCGGAGAAAACCCACGCATGCACAGAGAGAACATGCAAACTCCACCCAGAAAGGCCCCTGGACCGGGGTTTGAACCAGGGACCTGCTCGCTGAGAGGCAGCAGCTCTACCAGTTGCGCCACCATGCTGCCATTATATACATATATACATATATATATATATATATATATATACCAATATAAATACCAAATAATTACCAATAAGTATTTGCTTGTACTGTGTACTGCTAATATTTTGTCTATAAAGGGCAGAAACTGTAGATCATGCACTGATGTAGAGAGTTGAATACCTGACAGGCAGAGCAAGAAGAAGCAGTGACTCTGCCAGCCTGAGACAGAGTGAAATGTGAACAGAACGGAACAGATTAGGGCTAAAAGCTGTGTGAGTGATGCCAGAGTAAACAATGGCTAAGGAAGCAAGCAACAGATACTCAGAAGGATTATTCGGCATACACGAAGAGCACAAATATCTACAAACCAACTGTCTCCTTTCCTTTAATAAGCCTATCTGGAATGCCACTGTTAGTTGATTAAAAAAATGGCAGTGCATGCACAAAAGGGCTTCTATTTTTACAACCAGATGAAACGGGAACTTTTTCCTACATGTGCACTGACCTCCCGCAAGGGTTTTATTTTTAGGCCACCTTTCTTATCTTGATTCTGACTGTGCAAGGCAGGAAGTGTCAAACAACAGGCATGAACAGCTGAGTGCAGGCAAGAGGATTCAAGTGAGAATCTTCACATCTGATGACAATCCAAGCGTGCTCCTAAAATGTGTGTGAGCACTCACATGTGATAAAATGTCATAATTTTATCACCTGCTTCCAAAGGCAAAGGCAGAACAAGAATGTTTTCCCCATTATCTGTGTGTGTATGTTAACAAAATATCTCATGAACGGGTGAACAAATCTGAATGAAACTCACAAAGTATTCAATGGACACAGATGACGAACTTTAGGAGCTAATCCATTCGACATAGCCACCACAAATAAGCCATATTGATATATCGGAATATGGCTATAACTATCAATTTTATTGATCTCTGATTTAATGTAGTTGTAGCTGAGAGGTACTCATGACACATACTTTGTACTTCAAGCACTAGCAAATCATGAAAAATTACATGATTTATCATTGAATAATAACTCTACTTTCAGGATTTGACTGAAACAGCTATAATTTATGGGGTGCCATTTGTAAAGTTGCACATTCAAAAATTAACAGCAATATTTTGGTTTATTTAGCCTTTCATAAGAAAAAACAGATAGTTTTTTTTTTCAAAGTCAGATTTTCACATTTATAAATGTCATAGTTCCAAACTAAATATTGAATTTACAAACTAAATATTTAGTTTACAAACTAAATACTTAACTTAAATATTTAGTTAGAAAGCTAAGTATTTAGCTCCATGCTAAATATTTAGTTTACAAACTAAATGTTTAGTTTAGAAACTAAATACTTAACTTGCAAGTTAAATATTCAGTTAGAAAGGTAAATATTTAGCTCTATGCTTAATATTTAGTTTACAAACTAAATGTTTATGTCCAAGCTAAATGTTTAATTTACAAACTAAGTATTTAACTTGCAAATTAAATATTTTGTTAGTGAACTAAATGTTTAGGTGTAAATTGCATATTTAATTTCCAAGCTACATTTAGTTTGGAACTATGACATTGATAAATGTATGAATAACATAAAGAAAATATGACTTGAAAAAAGAAAAATTATGAAAGGCTAAATAAACCAAAAATAATCCTGTTAATTTTTGACTGTATAATGTATAAGAAGGTATGACAAAACTTTAATTTGTTCTTCATACATTCTCTTTATTTTACGACTTCAGTAGACATCTTTCTAATGGTCTCAAAAATTCAAATGACGAAACTACCACAGCTTTGCCTGCAAACAGTAAAATCAAGTCTAAATGAAGCGGAACAAACTCTTTTTAAAGGATGGGAAAATGTCTCTGTTTGCCCTGTAAGTTAGCAAACATGGGGCTGCAGTGCTGCATCCTGCTGAGTTTTCAGATTGACTATTATGCAGAGATATAAGACAACACGCAGCACAGCTAGGCTCACAGTTTCTTCGCTCACCTACCAAGATGAAACATACAACGCTAGCTTGGAATGAGTTATCCTCATGGTAATGAGCAAGTCCTTTTACACTGAGAGTGCTGTTACCACACATTGTGGTATGACTTATAACTGTATGAACGCAAATACAGCAGGTCAGATGGAGCCGAACCCCGCTGCAAGCACTTGTCAAATTCGAACCAAAGGCAGTCTGTGTGTTCGTTATTAAGTTAAAAATTGATGCTCAGTGTCATTGCAATGCTCTAAAAGAGGGAAAAGATGCTCCATATAGACTTATGGAAATCCATAAGGCAGTCATGAGCTTCCAAATTTCAAATACTGATCATTGAATGCAGATTATCAGATCAGTCTGCAAACAAACTAGACTGCGCTGTCCCAACCCAAAAGTGTGCCAAAATAAATAAAAAGAAAAAAGACTATGTGAAACACAGATCTCTGGATCTGAAAGGCAAGGCTTCAGCTCAGACTGATCATATTTTATTAATAAACAAGCGGTTGAAAACAGAATCTGTTTGGTCATGGCCACCAGTGACCTTCACAAAGATTCTGCTTCAAGGTATGAAGCCAAAAAACAGAATCTGTGTTTCTATAGACCAGAGTCAAGGCGTGTATTTACAGTTACTGGTGTGGAACGTGACAGACATGGAGAAAGAAATCAGCCATAATCAATAAGGAAGTAAAATCATCCTAATGGTATTTTGAGAAATATTAGCTCCTGCGTTCATTTAAAAACATTCTCAGCGACACAAGCAACTTAATTATTCTTCTATAAATAAAGTGAATGTCACTACTTGTTGATGCTGTTATGAATACTTTGAAATATTTTAGACAAGTTTTATGTTCACGAGATTTTTGTGGTAGAATAAACAAATAGATAAAGCACAAAACGTTCATTTCCTAACAGTAAACAGTTCAACAACAAAAAAATCAGAAACCAAACTCAAACTTTTTTTTAGACAAGAACTATAATTGTTTTATAATATTTATTACAAACTAAATAACGGGACATGTTAGATTTTTGTGGAACAAAATGTCACAAATAAATAAATACATAGTTTTTGATGCACCTTGACGGAGACACGAAAATTCCAGAATATATGTTAAAATGTCCTAAATCAATTATTATTCATTGTTAATAATGTTGTGTTGAAAAACGCAAGAAAGCCAAGACCTTTTATGGCAATCACACAAAACAGGAAGAACAAGATGACTGACCAAGTCATGAATCAGCACCTTTTGCATTGAAAGCTTGTGTTTGGAAGTACTTTGGTTTTTCCAACAATGTTCAGTCAGGTCATCTGGACAGTTTCTTTTTTTGTGTGTTGCAAGACGTTTCGCCCTCCATCCCTCTGCAGAGTCACAAACAAACTGTTTTCCCCACTGAGCAGTACATTCCTACAGTGGACCAACCAGTTTGTTGGTGATAAGATGGTTTCTAAGGGCCATCCTCTCCCCCGTCGACTCCTCCCAGGCAACTCCTCCTCTCGACAGTTTGTTTGTGACCCCTCAGACTGATGAAGCCCTTATATAAAAAGAAAATACATTTAAAACCTAAGCAAACAGAAAAAAAAACATTAGTAAAGTATATTTACACGTTCAAAGGAGTGGGTATAGAAGCATAAACTTATTGTTACACCCAACCTTCTTACATCTATAGCATCATCCACTAATTTACTATTCATGGTAATTTGGTTATAACATTGTGTTTTAGTATTTTATATATCCATATCTATAACTGGTGCAATGCAATCATATTTGCATGCCATTATGATCAAGCATCAAGAATTTTTTAACATGTTAAAACTATTTCTAGATCAATATACCACAATACAGTAATAATTGATAAATTTGTTAATTGTTCACATTGATAATAGCAGTAATAACTACCATTATTTCCCATATTGATATGTGGTGATGACCATCTTCTTAAATGATGTTTTAAACTGTTTTATGTTTGGACATTGCTTGATTTTCATGATTAAACCATTCCACAGCTTCACCCCACAATTTACAAAAGCTTTTTCTTGTGGTTCTGAATTTTAACGTTTTAAATTCATCTTTTTCCCTTAAATAATAAAGTTCTTCCAGGTTTGAGAAAAGCTTTTGAACGTTTCCCGGTAAGACATTATTTTTTGCTTTAAACAAGATAAGAGCATGTTATGGTAATAAGAACATAGTAAAATATGCTCATCAATGAGCTCACAGAAACAAGACACACAAACTAAAATGATGTCATAAGATGCTGGTCCCTTTAGCATGTGGGTGGACAAACTAAATAACCAACAATCAAAACATCCATAATTGCACTAAACAGAGTATGCTACTTAATGACACAAGCTGTGCTCCAGTACAGAAGAAGATGAAACTCATAAACAAACACACGCCAGCCTTGTTTCCCTAACGGAGGCTAATGAAACCAACTAATTAGTGGGAAAAGTGGGATGAAACAAAGGCAGGCCATTACATTTGATTGTCATCAGTAATGTAAACACGCAGCATTAAGTTGATACAATTAGATTCCTAACCAAAGCTCTGTGGTGGGAAAGACATGTGAGAACTAATTAAAGGCATAATTATTGGGACGCTGTGCAACATCAGTCAGGGTATAAGTAATGTGAGTAAATCTTTGACACATTTATCTAAATTTATATGTTAACTAACAGTAAAATAAATCAATTACTGACTAAGTTTGTGTCGTTTTCTGCGATTGTTTAAATTCCCGTTAGTTTCGACTGCAGCGTTTATTCTGTTTCTCCATGTCGGACTTAAATGGCAAGTCCCTGAGCACCTTGGCACAGCCAAAAATGCCACAATGCTCAAATACCAAACTCTGAATGGTCTTGATGAAATCCCTATGCAGCACAGCCATTATACAGTTCAGCACTCTCCGGATGGAGCAGACATCTCTCTCTCTCTCTTTCTCTCCGTCTCCCATTGGAACAGACACGCAGGAGCCAGTAGTCATGGTAACTTCATTCTGGGTAAACTTAAGGATGCGCACACACACAGTATTTTTTCATAAATACTTCATGGATGGCAGCAAACTGGCTTTGTAGCTAGTTAGCTGTTCAAATGGTGAGTGAATGGCTTTGTAGGAACAATGTGAGTCTTCTGAATATTTTTTTAAATATATATTTTTTAATGTGTGTGCCAGCCTGAGGTAAAATATGAGCAAAACGCCCAACAGATGTCAGGCTTCATTACGGCACATTATTTCCACCCAGTTATGCATCCTAATGGGCAAGCAAACGGCCACTTATCATTTAGATTAATTGATGATTAGTTTATTTGTAAAGTCAACATTTGTGCTTTAGATTGTTGATTTTTGACGCTTTATTAATGTGAAAAGTATTATAAAATTAAACTTTTTTATTCTGTATGCACAGTTATTGCATTTGAAAGGCTTGACTAAACCAGAACAATTGGAAAAACTTCTTCAAAATAGGTTTTAAACTTGTCATGTTCTTTTTGTATTTTTTTTAAGTAAAAAGTCTGTAAAAAATAACAGTGTGCATTAGTGCACTTTTGTTATTTTTTATCATTTGGGAACTATGACAGTTAACTTTCTTCATAAATCTAAGTCAGTTAATTTCCTTCAGTTGCAGTTTGATTTTTTATTACCATTGATGAACATTTTAGAGAAAGTTCTGTCAAAAATGTATGAACAGAGGACAAACTTTTAAAGTTGACAAAGTCTGTATTTAAGTTTTTTTTTTTTCCTATTTTACAAAAAAAATAGTTGGACTTAAAGAAATCTAAGTAGAAAATTTAGTTAATGGGTGACAAAAACTCCTTCCAGGTTTTTTTTTTTTTTTTTTTTTTTTTTTAATACCTATTGAATGTTGCACTTAAACTGAAAAAAACATTCTGAAGCCATAAACAGTATACACCAGATGTATGTTCTATTTATTTTATCTTTATATATGACATGAAAGCAATGCAGTAGTGAGAGCTATTGCCTCACAGCATGCCAGTCGTAGGTTCAAACCTGGCTGGGGCCTTCCGGTGCATGTTCTCTTCTTGCATGCATGTTTTTTTTTTTT
>NC_056498.1:56399750-56402411 GCF_014905685.2 Nematolebias whitei | reverse complement strand
ATTTTAACCCAGGTGTCGTCAACATACCTGAACCAATGACTTGGTGGTGTCCCTGAAAAGGACGTCAAGGCTCTCTTTTCTACCTCCTCCATGTACAGGTTGGCAACAATAGGAGAAACTGGAGACCCCATAGCACACCCATGTTTCTGCCTATAATATTGCTCCCCATATGTGAAGTAGGTTGACTGCAGGCACAGTTTCAAGAGTTGACACAGTTGTTCTGTGGAAAGCGTGGTCCTGCTGCTCAGAGTGGTGTCTGATTTTAATCTTAAACTGACCACCTCTACTGCATCATCAACAGGAATGCACGTAAAGAGTGATGTGACATCAAAAGAGACCATTGTTTCATCAGTCTCCATGATGACATCCCTCACCTTATCCACAAAGTCCATGGTGTTATGTATGTGGTGTTCTGAGCTGCCAACTAAAGGGATGAGTACAGACGCCAGATATTTGGAAACATTGTAAGTGACAGAGTTAATCATGCTAACAAATGGTCTTTAAGGTACACCTTGTTTGTGGATTTTAGGTAAACCTTACAGACTAGGTGTGGCCTCCCCTGGGTACAGTCTGTGGTACAGAATACGGTCAATAGCCTTGTCCTGCTCCAAATTTTTCAGGCAATCTATTAACTTCTTCTTGTAACCATTTCCTGGATCTCTTTTCAGAGGTTCATAAGTGGTTAAGTCACTAAGGAGTGTCATAACTTTCTCATGATAGTCTTTCTGGTTCAAAATCACTGTGCACCTTCCTTTGTCTGCAGGGAGAATGATGATGTTTTTGTCCTTGCTAAGAGTGGTGAGTGCATCCCTCTCCTCTCTACTGATGTTGGAAGGTGGTGGTTTGGCATTGCTGAGGCAGGATGAAACTTTGATTCTGAGCTGTTCTGCTTCACCCTCTTTCATTTTGTTGTTGCGGATGGCTGATTCTGTTGCTGTGATCATCTCCACCAGAGGAATTGTCCTTGGTGCAACCGCAAAGTTCAGTCCCCTGGCAAGAATCTCTGTCTCAGGCTGGGTGAGCTGTCTGACTGCAGACTGAGCTGAAAACAGCACCTCAGACTGAGGAAGTCTCTTGGATGAGAGACGAAACGTTTCTAGATTTTTTTTTTGCTTTGTTTTGTTTTTTGTTTTTTTGAATGTCCAGAGGACCAGATTGAACTTTTTTGGATTTTTCTACCTGGATTATTGAGCATGCATCAGGATATCCATAAAAAGTGTTGTTTAAAGTTACCCACAAGCACCTGGGAGACACACCAAACATGTGGAAGAAGGTGCTCTGGTCACATGAAACCAAAATCCAACTGTTTGGCCACAATGCAAAACAATATGTTTGGCATAAAAGCAACACAGCTCATCACCCTGAATACACCATCCCCACTGTCAAACACGGTGGTGACAGCATCATGGTTTGGGCCTGCTTTTCATCAGCAGGGACAGGGAAGATGGTCAGAATTGATGGGAAGATGGATGGGGCCAAATACAGGACCATTCTGGAAGAAAACCTGTTTGAGTCTGCAAGAGACCTGAGACTGGGACGGACAATGATCCAAAACATAAAGCCAAATCTACAATGGAATGGTTCACAAAAAAACGTATCCAGGTGTTCGAATGGCCAAGTCAAAGTCCAGACCTGAATCCAATTGAGAATCTGTGGAAAGAGCTGAAGACTGCTGTTCACAAAAGCTCTCCATCCAACCTCACTGAGCTCGAGCTGTTTTGCAAGAAAGAATGGGCAAGAATTTCAGTGTCTCCATGTGCAAAACTGATAGAGACAAACCCCAAGAGACTTGCAGCTGGAACTGCAGCAAAAGGCGGCGCTACAAAGTTTTAACGCAAGGGGGCCGAATAATATTGCACGCCCCACTTTTCAGTTTTTTATTTGTTAAAAAAGTTTGACACAGCCAATAAATTTAATTCCACTTCCCGATTGTGTCCCACTTGTTGGTGATTCTTCACAAAAATTAAAATTTTATATTTTTATGTTTGAAGCCTGAAATGTGGCAAAAGGTTGAAAAGTTCAAGGGGGCCGAATACTTTCGCAAGGCACTGTATCATTCAAATATTGTCAAAAGAAATGACCGGAAAACTGCTAAAAGTAGCCATTTCTTGTTGTTCGTACAGCAACTAATAAACTTCAGTTTTATGTTAGTTTTGGTCAAAACTAAGAGCCACTGAAGAGGAACAAAATAGCCACATGTGGCTCCAGATGCGCATGTTGCAGAACTTAGCTCTTAATGATCAGAAACCTTACCACCTCAAAGAAAACACTACACATATATATTCAAAACCATTCGACAAAACTTCTTGAACATTTTTGAATTTATCATGTCCTGGATGACTGAGAATCTTCACCAGCATACACACACACACACACACACACAGGTTTGTTTTGCTATCTTTGTGGGGCCTTTGCATTGACTTCCATTCATTTTTCATTCATTTCTATAGCCTAACCATGACCTTTATCCATAACCTAACCATTACCATTACATACCTAACCCTAAACCTAACACATCCTCAATTCACACCTTAGTCCTAAACCTAGCCCGTAACCCACCATAAGGAGCAGTTGGTCCTCACAATGTAGTATAAGTTGGAAAAATGGGCCTCACAAAGTAGCATAAACAAGGACACACACACACACACACACACACACACA
>NC_056498.1:56395006-56399650 GCF_014905685.2 Nematolebias whitei | reverse complement strand
GAAGCTTTTAAAGGGTTTTTCTGCAGTTATGTTTCACACAGCTTTTGTGCTTTCTCTCGCTGCTTTCAGATTGGTATAGTAGGTCGCACAGGAGCTGGGAAATCAAGCCTGACAAACTGCTTGTTTCGAATCATTGAAGCAGCTGAAGGATGTATACTCATCGACGATATAGATATCTCCCAAATCGGACTGCATGACCTAAGAAACAGGATCACGATCATACCTCAGGTGCACACTAAAGACAAAACGGTACTACAGGTTCAACATTCACGTGGTTCCTAACATATCTGACACTGTGAGTGCAGGATCCAGTTTTGTTTTCGGGGACGCTGAGGATGAACTTGGATCCATTTGACAAATTCAGTGATGAGGAGATCTGGAGGGTGCTCGAGCTCTCGCATCTGAAGAACTATGTAGCAGGGTTGCATGAAGGATTACAGCATGAAGTTGCAGAGGGGGGAGAGAACCTCAGGTGGGCAAGTCAACCAGTCCTAACACGTGTCCTATTGTGATTATTTTAATTTCTGAATAAATCAAAAAATGGTTTAAACCAACATCACTGTCTTCCCTCAGTGTTGGGCAGAGGCAGCTGCTGTGTCTGGCTCGAGCCCTGCTCAGAAAGTCTCGCATCCTGATCCTGGATGAGGCCACAGCAGCCGTAGACCTGGAGACGGACAACTTGATTCAGAATACGATTCGTAAAGAGTTCTCGCACTGCACTGTCCTCACCATCGCCCACCGCTTACACAGCATCATGGACAGCTCCAGGTCAGTCGGTGTTTCTCCCCAGTCTGGAGATTAATCTAGAAATTAATCATTTTCTCAACCTTTACTCCAGCCCAGTTAATATGCCAACCGGTGTTTCTCCTCCACAGGGTGATGGTTCTTGATGCGGGAAAAATTGTGGAGTTTGATTCTCCAAGCAGTCTGCTGGAAAAGCAAGGCATTTTTTACGCCATGGCAAAGGATGCTGGGATAAAACAAGAAACTGTGACGTCGCTTTAATTATGTGTGTTTGTATTTTTTGTTATCATGATTTGATACATTGCATTATTTTTTGTTTGTGTGTCACTTAAAAACATTGAATATTCATTGCAGTATGTGTGTATTTATAGGAAGCATCATAAAGGAATTATTCTGTACATGTATATAAATTTTATATGTGAACAATAAATGTTCTTTGTGTGAACCAGTTTGCATGAATCTGGGTTTTTTTGTTGTTTTTTTTTTAGTTTCACATGCTCAAGGTTCAAGTTCAAGTCTCTTTATTGTCATTCACATCACGTTATACATGAGGTGGAACAAAGTTGTGTACTTAAGGTCTCAGTTACACCAAAAAGTAGCAAAAATATAAAGTATAAAAAGAAACTGTGTATAAGGATCTAAGATATACACTAAGATATGCGCTAAATGATACTCTAAAATATCTAAGATATACAAGCTAATATTAGCTAAACACTAATAATGTAAAATAATACAGTATATTAAACAGCAGCCGTACATGAATCTCCAGTGAGCAGATGGGTATGAATGAATGAATACAGCAACATAAAGGCAAGAGATCAGCAGCATGGATAATAAGCAGCACAGACATCACATATCACCAATTAAAGTGCTCTAGTTTTGATGACAAGTGTTTTGTTTTATGACTGCCATGACATTTGAAATTGGTTTGTCTTGAAACATGAGGGAGAAAAATTTGTCTCTTAACATTTTATTGTTTAAAAAAAAAAGCCTAATTGCTTAAATGCATGATAAAATTTTATATCCACTGCCTCAGTGTTGTAACTTGTAAATAGTGCTACAACTTCAGTTGTTTTTTGTTAGTTTTGATGGCCTAGTGGGCAGGGTCTAATTTGTAAACCAATTGATGCCAATAGCATATAGCGATAATAATGGGCAGGCTGGCTTGGGGGCGGGTCTGATTCTTCTCCGCTGAATTCACTGTCCGACTCCACATGTGAAACCTCCAGGCTCCTCCTCCATCTGTTCATGGCGGCTGTGGGCTCCTCCTGCCTGGTTAGCTCGGCACTCATCCCCACCTCTTTTTTAGGGGCGGAGATTTTTTAAGAGTAGAAGCGGAAATGCTTACTTGAAGAGGCAGCTCGTATGTGATAATAATAAGTCGTAAGTGTCTGTTGTGTTTAAAATTAGTGTTTATGTAATTATTTTCAGTTTACATATCCAATAAAAGTTTTACTCGTTAGTCATATTTGTTCATAACTTTATTATTAATAAGCCTGAGAGTTACCTAATCCAAGCAAACAGTTAACGAGAAGCACCCTGTCAAAATTGAGTTCTCAGATCCTGTTATGGCAGGATCCAGCTCAAATTAAGCCTGGGTAGTGGGTATTTAGAGATCCTCAGATCATGGGCTCAGGGTTTCGCTCACCAGGCTGTGTTCTTGAGCAAGACACTACTCCCACTGCCCACCGATATGCTTAGCAATGTGTAGTGAGACTATATCAAAAAGTGTTCTATACAGTGTATAAAAACATACATGAAAGCATGACATGACTGTCAACGAGGAAGAGGGCCGGACCAGAGGAGGGGGCGTGCCAAAGACACCATCTTAGCACCAACATAACTGGTTTGTTCCACTTTGGAGTATGCTGTTTACGGGAGAAATCAGTTTTGTGTTGTGTTTCCTTGACTGATGAAGCCTTCCGGATAGAAGGTGAAACGTTTCAGAAAAAAAAGAAAGAAAGAAACTGTCCAGATGAACTGACTGAAAAATGTTGGATTGTATACCTGGATTATTGAGCATGGACTTTTTTTTTTGTTTTTTTGATACATGAAAGCAGTGTATGAATGAGTGAATGAGAAAGTGCTTTGCAAAATAAACCATTTACCTTCTTTTTAAAAACATTCCTCTGATAAACAATACAAGTCTTACTGGAGGCCTGGTATTCAACATGTTTTATAGTGACCTTCATACCACAGCAGGATAAACATTTTAGAACAGATTTCACACAGTTAAAGCTGCTTTGTTAAAAAGGTTTTCATCAGCGGGAAGCTCTTCTTAAAACAATTATCTTCCTGATGGGCTGCTGCCTCAACGCTTTATACAATAGGCTCGGGGGAAAAAAGCTTGTAACATTGTAATGGGTCAATTTTATTGCTATAGAGACAAGTGAAGACACAATATTTCAAAACCTTCTCAAGGACGTAATGAAGCACTTCCTGTCATTTAATCATCTGGTGAGAATTTAGATGCTAATGCTTTGTTCAAAATCTGTTAATCAAACAAGGAGTGATTATACTTTGGAATAAGCGTTATCTAATTCTTATCATTCCCTGCATTATAGTCAGCTATAAGTCAGATGAGTTATGTGTTTATGTGTTTGTATGTCTGTTAGCAAAATATCTCATGATATATGATAGAATAGATACATGACAGATTTGGGTCTGGAAGTAATTTTATAGCTGATTGTTTTTTTGTTTTTTTGGTGGCAAACCACTTTACAGGTACATGTAAAAAAATTGAGTGTTGTGGAAAAACATGACAAATGTCACTCGTTTCAGAAAGTGCAACTCATACATTACATAGATTCATAATGAAATATTTTAAGCCTTTATTTATTATCATTTTGATGATTACAGCTTACAAATAATCAACAACAACAAAAAATAAAAACTCAGTGTCTCATAAAAATAGAATATTCCACAGCCAGCTTTTGGTACCTTTGTCAGTGTGGGCAGGAGACAAGTCCTGCTGGAAGATGAACTCAGCATCTCCATAAAGCTCGTCAGCAGAAGGAAGCAAAAAGTCTCTAAAATGTCCTGTAGATGTGGACTTCAGAAAACACAGTGGACTAACAACAGCTGAGGACATGGCACCAAACCATCACTGATTCACTCTGGACTTTGAGCAACATGGATTCTGTTCCTCCCCACTCTTCCTCCAAACTTTGGGACCTTGATGTCCAAATGACATGAAAATTGACTTTAATCTGACAAGAGGACGATGGACCACTGAGCAACAGTCCAGTTTTTTTTTCTTGCAGGCATGGCTTAGTTACCATGGTAACTGAGAGAGCAGCTCTGATTTACAACAGGTAAAGATTATTTCTCATCAGCTGTTATTACTTGGGCACGGTGGAAATTTGCAGATGGTGTAAGGGCAGGGGAGCCATAATTTGACCTTTTGAAAGTTATTTTTGAGTCGTGGGTTTTGTTATGTAATGACGACAGCTTCTACAAATATGAGTTGTTGCTATTGAAGTTACCAAATTCTCGTTTTGTCTTCAGTATTTTTATGAAGGCTTTAGAATTTTTACCTTTTAATGTTTTATGTGGCTTCTCTCTCTACTGGCCCACCGCTCTTGGTAGATTTACACGTCTTCCACTTTTTGATGATGGATTTGTATTCATCCCCTGACTTGTAGTTTTTGTTTATATTTTCTCTGGGTATATAAAGGATAATCCCTTAAAAGGGGATCATGCTTTTCCAATCAGTTATTTTACATCACATATTGATATTACTCTGTAGAAATTTGGGTTCACTTTGTCATTGAAAGATTGAAAAAAAAAAGTTTTTTGTAAAGAAGGTCAATTATTATCACAACTAATTTATATTAGCACTGACAAGGGTAAAAAAATCTAAGGCTGTGAATATTTTTATGCATTATATATATATATATA
>NC_056498.1:56391703-56394906 GCF_014905685.2 Nematolebias whitei | reverse complement strand
TACTTACTACTTGTACTACTATTCTTACTTCGCGGTTTTTCACTTATCGCGGGGCTTCAGGGTACGGATCTCCCGCGATATACGAGGGACTACTATAATATAATAATATTTGTACTTATTGTCAAGGAAATTTAGGTAGTATTTGTGTGGCTTCTTTTTGTATGTATATAATGAAAGGATATTTTTTTTTAACCAACACTTAATCAGTATACTTAATATTCCTAATACCACTTCACCAGGCACTGGGTTGTACCAAAGACAGTTCATGTTTGCTCCAGTTTAAAGACTGAATAGATATTTGTTGTAATATTCATACCGATACATATTGTTATATGTTATGTAATATGTAATCTAAATCAACTTTTTTTGTTTGTTTTGTACTTTCTTCCACATCTAGCGGTTCTACGTTGCGACGTCACGACAGTTGCGCCGTCTGGACTCTGTGTCTCGCTCTCCTATATACTCTCACTTCGGTGAGACTGTGTCTGGTCTGTCTGTCATAAGAGCTTACAACCACCAAGAAAGGTTTCTTAAACACAACCACGTGACGATCGACGAAAACCTCAAAAGCGTCTATCCATGGATTGTGTCAAACAGGTAGGTTAATGGACCACCAATAAAACACAATTTTTTTTCCAGTTTAATGAGAACCTCTTGTTAACTTACCTATATGTTTGCATATTTCTGTGTCCCGTTTGGTCACTCAACAGATGGTTGGCTGTTCGTCTGGAGTTTCTAGGAAATCTGGTGGTGTTTTTTTCTGCTCTATTTGCTGTAATTTCCAGGAACTCCCTCGACAGTGGTCTTGTTGGCCTATCCATATCATATGCTCTTAATGTGAGTCCCCTAATTACTCTGTTGTGAAATTAACTGAAGGGATGTTGTAATGTATTTAACAGAAAAGAATTGCAGTCATGCTAACCATCTAAAGACTGTTCTTCTGTTGTGCATTTTCAGGTGACTCAGACCCTCAACTGGCTGGTGAGGATGACTTCAGAGCTGGAAACAAATATCGTGGCTGTGGAGAGAGTGAGTGAATACTCTGAGATTGAAAACGAGGTATGTTGTAATTAATAACACTTCACTCTGTTTTTACATGAGTAGTTTAATACAACCACAATTCCATTGTATATAAAAAAGGGTTTTTGAGATTTTGTTTTTATTGACATTTTACACTACACCCTGTTTTCTTCCTGAATTGATGTTGTACACGCATTGCATGCACTTTAATTGTGGCAAGATATAAGTTAGGTAAGTTTTTTATAGCAGCCCAGGGTATTGCCATATTAATAATGTTACTTAATGAGTATTTATTTTAATTACTGTTAGTTTTCAATTTATCATCATAAAAAGTACACTCTGACACTTCATTCAGGCAGAGACATAAAGCTGAATTTGAAAACAGCATTTTTTTTAAGCTGTTATTTGTTCTTTTATTCAACAGGCTGAGTGGGTGACTGAGCGCCGGCCTTCAGAGAACTGGCCGGAGGCAGGAAGGCTCCAGTTTTTAGACTACAAGGTCCGTTACAGACCTGAATTGGACCTGGTTCTGAAAGGAATCACTTGTGACATTAGCAGCACTGAAAAGGTTTGTGTTTGCATGTTTTTATCTAAAAATAAAAAATAAAACTGTGTACAAAATGTGTAGGTGGATGGGCACCGTGAGTACTAGTGATCCACTCTGTCGATCTTCTTTTAAATTTTCCAATAATTTTTATTTAAAGAGTATTAAAGAAGGAACAAATATTTGTAGGGCTGGGTACCTTTCTAAAAAAATCACGTGCGTTGTCGAACGGCTTGACAACGCACGTGTTGCACACGTGAACCCCGTCTGTGGGCGTAACCAGCCCCATAGACATACAAGCTGTACGGCAGCTCTATACAGCTCTGGGTGTAAACACGTAGTCTGTTTGTCATATGTCTGGTGTTTTACCTGCCTGCGTGCTGAAACCACGTGGCACGTTACAGCCAATACTGAAACTTGACACCGAATAAAGAGTGACGTTTCAATCCATACACCGACCGGTGCAATTTAAGAACCTTGGAAGAGTGGCAAGAAGAAAGCCATTTCTCAAAGATATCCATAAAAAGTCCAAAAAAGTTCAATCTGGTCCTCTGGACATTCAAAAAAACAAAAAACAAAACAAAGCAAAAAAATCTAGAAACGTTTCGTCTCTCATCCGAGAGACTTCCTCAGTCTGAGGTGCTGTTTTTAGCTCAGTCTCTTAAATAGCACCTTCACAGAGTGGATCAACCAGTTTGCTGCTGACAACCAAAACCAGCTGATCACATGCTCAAGAAGGACCATCAGCCTAACAATGGATCATTAGCACACTGATGGCTGTTTACTACTCACAGAGGGCTGAGTGATACTAGCAATCACAGCATTGTAAGAGGGGGACAGTTGAACCCGGAGGCCTCCACCCCTGTTTAATGATGGACGATTTCTTTTCACAAAGATGGCCTCCTTTACTCCTCTCTCAAACCATAGTTCCTCTCTGTCCAGGATGTGAACATCTTCATCCCTGAAAGAGTGACCGCTGGCCTGGAGATGAGTGTAGACCGCAGAATCCTGGCCTGATGATGTTGATCTTCTGTGCTGGGCCATCCTTTTGGCCAGTGGCTGTTTTGTTTCCCCGATGTAAGACTGATCACAGCCCTCCTGACACTGAACAGCATACACAACATTACTCTGTTTGTGCCGGGGGACTGGATCTTTGGGATGAACCAGTTTTTGCCATAATGTATTTTGGGGTTTAAAAGCCACTGGGACGTTATGTTTAGAAAATAAACGTCTCTGTTTCTCTGATACCCCCTCAACATACGGAATGACCACTGGTCTGGGCCTGGGTTCCTCCTTTTCACCTGATGGCTGACTGGAGTCCTGTTTGGGTTTCTTCTCTGCTTTCAGGAAGGCCCAGTTAGGATATCCACATTGCTCTAGAGCCTGTTTTGTGTAGGATTTCTCCTTCTGCCTGGCTCCCGAGCTAGTGGGGATGCTGTCTGCTCTGTGATACAGAGTCCTGATGACTCCTAACTTGTGCTCCAAAGGGTGATGGGAGTCAAACTGCAAATACTGGTCTGTGTGGGTGGGTTTGCGGTACACCTCGGTTTGCAAATGTCCTCTATCAGAGAAAGCCAACCTGCCATTTTTTACATCTTCTCGTGTGAACTTGATGTATTTATCCACAGAGTTGATGTGG
>NC_056498.1:56373742-56391603 GCF_014905685.2 Nematolebias whitei | reverse complement strand
CTAGGCCTCAGACTGACGAAGCCTCTTGGATGAGGGGCGAAACGTTTCTTTTTAACAAAAAAAACGAAGTCCAGATGACATGATTCAACCTTTTTTGTTGTTATATACCTTGTCAATAAACCAGGTGTCTGTAGTGATGATGCATGAACAGACGACCAGCTTTACTAAAGATGAAGCCTGATCAAAGTTCTCCTCAGCAGCAGTAGGACTGAACTCCTGCTTTAAATCAAGCTGAAAATGATAATGTGTAACCAAAAGTGTTTTACTGTTTTGATAAAAAGTAACCAAAGCTGTTTTACTGTTTTACTAATAATCAACAAATAATCAATTAATAGAAGTATTAATCTTTAAGATATTGTATAATTTTTGTATGATTGTGTGGATTACTTTTACTTATGAAATGGTAAAGTAAAGAGGCCTCATGTAACAGTGAAACATGTCTGAACATGCCCATCACAGGACAAGTCTGGGCTTGCCTCGAGCAATAGAGGAGAACAAGAAGTCAGAGTTCAGACACAGCTCATCTCATGATGACGCATCTTTGAGCAAAACAAGTTCTGGAAAGTACCAGAAAACTGGTCTAAACCGGATGAGGTGCAAAACAGCAGAGAAGTTACTGGAAAAGAAATGATGTAATTTTCCAAAACCCCTCCTTAAGAGGAGGAGAGAAAAAGAAGTCTTTAAATACAGACTGACCGGATTGAACTTGGTCAATGCAGAGTAGAAGCTGGACTGAAGAGCCAAGCAGAGGGAATTACAGGCAAAGGCAGCTCGGCGGATCAGAGGGAGCCCATAAAGGAGTTGGATTTTATCAGTTTTGGGGACGATGCTGGAAGTTAACTCTTTTCTTCACCGACATGGGATTGGATTTAAGCTTTCTTTCATCAATACTTAAACTGGATGAGCTTCGAATTTCTATTAATTGCTTGACCTGGGCCCGTCCAAAAACTCTGATTCTCTAATTTGGAATAGTTGTACTTCCCTTCGAGGTTGGCCGGTATCTCTCTCCTAGAGAACCGGAAATTTGCCCTTACCCCCTCAGTGACTCACTAAGGGTCACCCCAAAATCATGGTAAGCGGACGACCTCATTCTTACTCTGCTCTAATTAAATTGTTTCAACAAATTGGAAGAACAGCATACAGAATAAATTTGGGAGTACTGAATTGGTTACTGGTGAGATTTGCTCGAAGGTGTTTCTGGTTCATGAGGGAGTTGAGGGAGAACATCTTTTGGCTTGAGTTGTGAAAGGTCAATGTGAAGGCAGTATCTGTAAACCCTCAAGGGCTCTTGAGGTTTAGAGTTCCACAGATAGTAGTCACCGCCTTGTTTAGGGAAGAAAGTGTATCCTATGTACTCATGAAAATTTAATCATTATAAAATTGTGCCTGTTGCTGTACCCCTGCGCAAATTATTGATTAAAAGCAAAGCAAAACGTACAAATCTGGACTATTATTTCATTCTTATCAACTAAATACATGGTAATGCTTGGTTCACTTAAAAAACATCAATAAAGGAGGTTTTGACAGGTTTATTAGCTACAGAGTAACAAACACCCTTGTGCCCATTCCCAGGGCCCTAAAAATTACCAGAACAGTTAACAATTGCAACGCTAAAGTGAGAGGTGAGCGGCCACAACGTGAGTTTCTCTGGACCAGAAGATCCATTCCCTGCTGCTTGGAGGTTCGAGGTAACAGAGTGAGATTAGGGTGTGACTCACGGATTAAAGGTCGTTAATATTCTGGATGAATCACCTCGCCGCAGCCTTAATGAGGCTACTTTAGACAGCCACAGGTAATACCACGGCGCTGAAGTAAGCTTCCAGACCCCTTGGAGGAGAGGCTGCAAGCAAAGGTGCTTATCGCTACTTCCAGTGGTTACCTTTGCCTATCGGAAAGCAGACAACCTGGATGACTGAGAAAACAAACTTTGTGTTTTTGAAACCATTAGTGAAAAGGCCAGACTTCAGGGGTATCTGAGGCAGGCTTGAAACACAAGAGTCAGGGTGGCTTCGGGGTAATACCAGATGGCTAGGCCTCAGACTGACGAAGCCTCTTGGATGAGGGGCGAAACGTTTCTTTTTAACAAAAAAACGAAGTCCAGATGACATGATTCAACCTTTTTTGTTGTATGCATATTTAACTAAATTTTTCTACCAAAGTACCGTAATTTCCGCTGTACATGTCGCACCGCCCTGTAAGTCGCATCAGTCCAAACATGTCTAAAAAAGTGGAACAATCCATAAATATGTCGCTTCACCGTATACGTTGCATCTATTATGTGTCACCGTGGATGTGTCACGTTTGTTACGCATCACCGCTGACAACCCGGAAATGTGGGCCGAACCCAGAAATGTGGGCCGGTGTTGTGCCAAAAATCAATTGGCTGCCAAATGGCTGCTGTGGGAGAGTGTACGGGAGGACTTTAACAAGAATTTAACAAGATAAACACCTAAAAACAATTATTTGTTTGCTTGACTTTATAGTAAAGGTGGGTTTTAGTCTAATGTTTGCTTAATAAAAGGACTTTAACGGTCAAATCAGCTGTATTTCAAAATTATTTAGTGCTCGGGGAGTGTGCAGAGGGAGGATAAAAAGAAGGAGAAATGCTGCTCGTTTCATCGAAATTTAACAAGAAAAGCACCTAAAACAATCATTTGATTGCTTGAAATTATAGCAAAGCTGTGTCTCAGTTGAACTTTTACTTAATAAATGCACTTTAATGGTCAATTCAGCTGCATTTCATCGGGGCGGTGCAGCTGCTTTGACTGTCGCTCCAAGCAGCGAGCAGAACAAAGGTGGGGAGACTGTGGCAAGCCGATTATGTCATTAATAGCTGGTGGAGATTCTCAGTCGTCCAGGACATGGTAAATTCAAAAACGTTCAAGACAAAAACAATAAAGTAAAGTATAATAAATAAAGTCCAGTTGTTTTTGTCTTGTACTTTTTTGAATTTGTCATTATAGCCATGTTTACCTATTACATGATACAACGGCATGCCTTACTACTATACTACTACTATACTACTACTACTACTACTACTACTGCCACTACTACTACTACTCTGCTGCCATCTAGTGGCTGAAAGTGGTACTGTTTAACTTTTTTCAGTCAGAATGAATGAAAATTCATTCAGCCTTTATTTAGACAGGTAAATCCCATTGAGCCTCGAGGACTCATTTACAAAAATGCTCGTATTTCAGCCAAAAATGGGTTTATAGATATGGGGAAAAATCCATAAATACGCTGCTTTGGCCTATAAGTCACAGGGCATGTAAATTATGCAAAAAAATGTGACTTATAGGCCGAAAAATACCATAATCTTAATACTTGACTTGATGTCTCCTGCACAAGCACAACCACACATGCTCCTTGGCTATAAGATATATCTGGCATCTCAGATATAATCCACCACTTCTATGTTTCCTTTAGCTTAGCACACAGGCTAACTGGGGCAACCCACCTGCAGTTACTGTATCTCACACAGACACAGTGTCATAGACGGGCAGCGATTTGCACAAATGTTACAGGGTAACGTATTAGTGAGGAAGGACTTGTCTGTACTTATTAACCAACACAACCAGGCGGCTTTAGAGTCCACAGCGTTACACATGAAGGGGAACTATTCCACAGAAAGTTGGAAAAAAGCTCTTCATGATTTTTTTTTCTCCCTTTGAGGTAAAAAAAAAAAAAAAAAAAAAACTCAGAGCAAACAAAACTGCATGAGCTTCATGAGTGTGTGCAGTAATTGTTTATTAGCATGTGTGTTTATTTGTGTGTGAGTGTGAAGCATGCCAAATCACTGTCCCCCATGTCTTTTAATGCTGGGAGAGCAGAGGGAAGAGGAGACCCAGAGATGCCCGCTCCAAACTGCAGCTGGAGCAGACCGATAAGACAAACCGGCTCCCCCGTCAGGACGAGGCTGAATGGAAGCAGAGGAGAAGATGAAACAGAGATGAGGAGGAATGGGAGGAGGAGACAGGAGAAGTGTGGCAGTGAAATGTCACAAGTTTATTGGAGCTAAAGGGATGTGTATATGTGTGTGTGTGTGTGTCTATGTCGGTGAATGTGTTTAAAATCACACTTTCATATCAGGCCATTAGCCTGTCATTATTTCCCATCTGTCGCTGACTTTTTCTAAGAATGATGCTCAAATGGCTTAAATTCTCTGAGGTCAGAAAGAAACATGCTCAGCACTAAAACCAATCATTGCAGAAAAAGATGCTCATTTTCAAATATTCAAGTATGACACGCACAGGAACCTGCACCGTGACAAACAGAACAGAGAATACCAAGAAGAGTATAAATTACATATGGCGTAGGAAAATTAGTTTGATGATGAGCTTTGTCATATGAGAGAAAACTGGACGAATGGGGAAAATATATTGCCCAGTATTCTCAAGCCAGTAGCTCCACTGAACATGCACACATTCTCAGTTTAAAGTCATTTTGAAGGTCACTGTAAGGTGAGTGGATGATCGTGAATGACTTTGAGATGCCAGGATGCTGCCATTTCTTCTTAAGGCAATATTAAACTTAAATCTATTTTTCGGGTCGCAATTATGCACAAAAGCAATAAATGCTTGGAATTCTGGGTAAACGACAGTATCAACAAATATTGCACCAATGCAATCCCACTAGACACATCTCCTCATTAAAAGTAAATGTGCTTGTTTTTGGAGCTACTGTTTTTTTTTTTTAGAAGAAACACTAAAATGAGTGGTCTGGTGTGTAGATTTCACCAACTGTAATATTACTTGCAACTTCCCAGGTGGCCTAATCACTGGCGTTTTAATTGTATTGTGTTTATCCTCTGGTTTGTTTACATACTGAGGCAAAAGCACAGCAGACAGACCCTGGAGTACCATGTGAGAAGCTTCGAGAGAAGACGAAAGAGATGCCAACCTGCAGCGAGAGACCAGGAACAGGCTGTCCCAAGCAGACTGGAAAGAAAACGGAACATGGGACACCAGAGGGAAGATTCTTTTATTTCATCCATCTGTGTTTATTCCCAATTCTGTCAAGAAATTGTTGCATGTGATGACAATAAACGGGTCCAGACATCGACAGAATATAAGAGTGGATATCACATTTTGGATCAAGAGGAGTCCCTTTGAGGACATTTGGGTCTCTCACTGGGCTCAGGTGGGATCACAGTCCGTCTTCTTTTGTAAACTTTCAACTCTCGTCTTTTGATTTGTTGGTTGTTAATCTGGAAGTACTATATGTTAAAATACAAATTTGTTCCCATTGGGTTTAAAACCTCATTTTTACAAATGTTTATTTGTGTGAAACACGGAGCTGAAATAACTCCCATGAGCAAACAATACAGCCTGGTATTAAATAGGTGCTTAGCAGGCACATACCGTGCTTGCTGACATACATGTCACACCGCTGTATAAGTCGCATCATTCCAAATATGTCTAATAGAGTGGGAAAAAAAACAAATATGTTGCTTCACCATATAAGTTGCATCTATTATGCGTCACCACTGACAACCTGGAAATGTGGGCCAGTGTTGAGCCAAAAATTGATTGGCTGCGAAATGGTGTCCGTCGGAGCATGCACGGGAGAACTTTAACAAGAATTTAACAAGATTAACATTTAAAAACAATTATTTGTTTGCTCGAAATTATAGCAAAGCTGTGTCTCATCTGAACTTTTCTTTAATAAATGCACTTTAATGGTCAAATCAACTGCATTTCACCTGGACGGCGTGGCAAAATGCAGCTGATTTGATGTTTGCTCCAGGAGTTCCTGAGCAAGATGAAGGTGGATTGGTATGGCAAGCCAAGTGTCTCATTAATAACCACTTTTACGTATTAAGGAGACATTTGGTTTGCCAAATTAGTTGAGGGCTCTCTAGTGGCTGAAACCGGTAGTGTTCAATATTTTCCATGTCAGAATTAATGAAATTGTCAGATCTCAGCCAAAAATTAGGTTATAAATATTGGGGAAAAAAACATAAATATGTCACTTCTCTGTTCAAATCGCAGGCATGCTAATTTATGCAAAAAACTGTGACTTATACAGCAAAAAGTACGGTATCCTGTAAGTTACCCCAGAAGTACCCTGTAATTACCTTGGATTAGGGATGTGATGATTAACAGATTTGTTCCAATTTGTATAGATTTGTGTATGTGCATGATGAATATGCACTAGTAGATCCGCCATGTTCCACTGCGGTTTTGAAACTAAATTTAGATGCTTTTTTTTTTTTGTATGCGTTTGCACTAATAAAATAAAAAAAAAAATCTTAATTTAAAAAAAATCCTCAAGCAGGTTTGTTTGTACACAAAGATGTCCACTATTAAAAAGTGTAGTTATAGTTGTGCATGAACATATTCCTTCTTTTTATTTCTTACAGTCAGACAGCTTTTCTTATGGTTGCACTTCCTGCTGTTTAGCTGTACGATTTCTTTTTTAGCTACACATACAATTCAGAAGGACAGTAGCAGCATCGGTGTAATCACTGATGGTGTGCTTAAAGCAACATAAAATAACTAAAATGAACTTGTGTCTTAATCTTTATAATGCAAGAAATACATTTTGCTGCTCACTGTTGAAGTACTAAAAGAGTATTAAGCACTTCTGCTACTGACAGGCTCGTTATTTTTGACACAAAGGTTCATGTTTTTGTGTACTGTTTATTAATTTGAGTCAGGTTTTAGAAAAGTGTTTTGTGGTTTTCAAGCAAGACCTGTTTGTGAGTTGCAATTTCTTTACAACACAGGGAATAATTAATCTCAATAACTGACAGAAGATGTCCTTTGCTTTGTTGTAAAATTTTGGGTTGATTTTCACTGTGTTGAATCAAAGTCATATTAAACCACATCATATTGTGATTAAAGGCTGAATTACAATGTAATTAGGGGCTGAAATGAATCTCATAATAAACAGGACCATTAGTATTGTCTTGAAATACGTTGTGTATTGGCCACAACACAGAGATGCACATCTCTATCATGTAAGTTATCAAATTAGTACCGCATAAGTGCCAGGCATGTATCATTTAAGTAGTACCTGGTATGACCCTATAAGTACCTGGTATGTACTATTATAAGTAAAATGGTAAATGGACTGCGCTTATATAGCACTTTTCTATCTTATCAAGATACTCAAAGCACTTTACACTACAATCTGTGCCCTCATTTATCCATTCATGCAGCACTCTACTATTTCTGTACAAAGAATAATCAGTGCTTTATCACATTCACACATTGATGGGACACACATTGAAGGCAATGAGGGGTTCAGGGTCTTGTCCAGGGACACTTCGGCATGGGACTGCTAGTGGAATCAAACCCCCAACTTTTGCTTTGGAGGACGACTGCTCTAACCACTCGTACCAGGTACCAGGTATATATCCTATAAGTACTTGGTATGTACCCTATAAGTACCAAGTATGAACCCTTTAAGTACCAGGTATGTATCCTATAAGTATCTGGTATGTACTCTATAAGTACCAGGTATGTATTCTATAAGTACCTGATATATATTCTATATGTACCTAGTATGTACCCTATAAGTGCCAGGTATGTATCATATAAGTACCTGGTATGTACTCTATTAGTACCAGGTATGTATCATACAAGTATCAAGTATGTACCCTAAAAATACCTGGTATGTATCATATAAATACCTGGTATGTACTGTATATGTACCAGGTATGTACCCTATAAATACCAGGTATGTATCTTATAAGTACCTGGTGTTGACCTCTTAAGTACTGGGCTTTATTATGCATTTCTTCTCAAACTTGTAACAGCAGCACTGCCACAAGGATCACATTTTTCAAACTGTTCAGTTCTACTGAACGAGAAAGAAGATTTCTGCAAAGTTTTAATCTGTTGACGACAAAAGATGGAAAATGTCCGTGTCCATGGCTGAACACAATAACAGTAATTGAATAAATGTGCAGCTCTGATAAACATTATTGTCCTGGATGTGTTTTTCAAAGTCAGCTGGAAGAAAAAAACAAAAAAAACAAAGCTGACTGCAACAACCTCTCATCGCCCCACACAGTTAATGAAACGGCTTTGTGTTTATCGTGTGAGAGAGTGTTGAAACAAAGTATTTTATCTGGATTGCTTTTACTTTTATATAAAGCGGCTAATCAGATATTCAAAGCCTCACGCATCCAAACAAACCACAAGCTGAATGACATGAATGAATAATATGCCACTGATTAGGTCACCAGCCATGGTAATTATAAGGCTGGATTATTGCTAAATTTTAGCCACCTAAAAAAATCATATTGTGCCAGTAATTGCTGAAAGAGAGCACTTTTATTTAGCCTTGTCAGCCTGTATTGTAGCTGTTTGATGCCAACATTTTCTTTTAAGGTTATTTTCCGTGACCTTAAAATAACCTGTCAAGAGTGTGCTGCTGAAATCTCTGCTCTCAGGTTTGTGCGCACGAACAACAATGTGTCTCTGACTGCAACTCAGCATATCACTTTCATCCATAACACAATGTGAAAAGCAATCCTACTTGAGAGAGTCGAGTGGAAGCCCATACTTGCGAACAGCAGCTGTCTTTCTCTGACAGAAAACGTTTGTGTGTGTGTGTGTGTGCTGGCTGAGGATGAGGGGGCTGATAATGGGGGTGAGCACGAGAACAGAGGCAAGGGGATTTTTGTCATCGCTTTTCTATCAACGCTGCCACAAAGCAGGCTGTAAATTCAATGACTTGAGATGAATGTTAGAGAAGGCAAGGATTTCAAACTGAGCCTTGATGGATTGTATTTTTGCTAAAAACTGAGAGACAAATGGTGGCGTCAGTGTTACGAAGGCCCCTCAGACATTTATGATACAACTTGTCATTTTTGTTTTGTGCATTCTTTATTCTACACTCTTTAAATCAGTCTCAGCTTTATACAAAATGTTGGGACATTAAGAGATGCTGCAAAAATGATTCATCATTATCCAACAAAGTTCAGTCAGGTCATCCGGACGTTTTTGTTGTTGTTTGAGACGTTTCATCCTTCATCCAAAGGACTTCATCAGTCCAAGGAGCCACAACAAACTCATTTACACAAACAGCACCCTCACATAGTGGGCCAACCAGTTTGCTGGTGATAAGATGGTTTCTGGGGCCCAGCCTCTCCCTTGTCAATGAAGGATGAAACGTCTCAACAACAACAACAAAAAAAAAACATCCAGATGACCTGACTGAACTTTGTTGGATTTTCTTCCTGGATTACTGAGCATGAACTTTGATGTTTTGAACCACTTTGGCTATGGCTGCCTCAGAGGAGTCAACGGGGGAGAGGGCGGGCCCCATAAACCATCTTATCACCAGCAAACTGGTTGGTCTATGTGGGTGTGCTGCTTGTGGGACTGACTTTGTTGTGGCTCCTTGGACTGATGAAGTCCTTTGAATGAAGGATGAAACGTCTCCAAAAAAAAAAAAAAAAATCCAGATGACCTGACAGAACTTTGTTGGATTTTTTACCTGGATTATTGAGCATGAACTTTGATGATATTCATCATTATCCTGCAAAGTCATTTGTGGGAGTCTTGACAAAATGTGTAGTGATGGCATAAGAAAGATTTGTAGTAGCTGATGTGTTGCAAACACGTCATATAAATGCCATGAAGAAATGGAAAAAATAAAATAAAATTATGTCAGAGACCAATTTACCACAGAACAAATATTACCTTTTCAGCTTTCAGCAAAATGTTCAAGGGAAATATGAGAGGGAATGAGAAAGGGTCTAAAAATATTTTTGCATAAGCATTATACTGACAGAAGCAGAATGAGAGGCAGGCGGGTGGTGACAAAGGTCCTTTTCTAGCTGCTTGCACTGGATGACAGAGGGCAGCTGTGGCATTATGTTCCTAAATCAACAGATCACTGGCATCAAGCTCACCTCCACAGTGTGTGTGTGGGTGTGTGTGTGTCCTCTTGGCCTCAGTTGACTCACTGCAGGATCATGTTCTGAATGGATGCCACATTAGCCTAAAAAAATGTTTTGGTTTGCAGATGATATCAGAGCTTTTGAAGTTTATGGTCTTCTGAAGATCTACAAAGAACTGACCTACAGGGTCACATTAGAGTCAATAAACTGCTGCTGCTGCATAGAGCCTGCAAGATTTTATGTTTGTCATTTTTTCTGACTCATTGCCCATATCACATTTAATTGCTTATGAAGATTTTATTTTTCCAGATGTAAAAAAAATGGATCTGAGGTCACAAATGTTTGTTTTCATTCCACAATTAGAAATAAATGAGAGGCCTCTAGAAATGACTTAAATCCATTTTTCTTTGTTTTCTGATCCCACACAGAACAAACAGGGAACTGCTGATCTGCTTTACATAGAGGAGTAGGATTTGTTCTTTAGCATTTACTATGAAAAAAAAACCCAAAGTCAACATTTTGAAATAGGAAAACTTGTATTAATCTTAAATCTTATTAATTAATTAAAACAAAAACATGCATGTTAGGCTGCCCTCAGGCCCAGGCCTCCTTTTCAAAAGAGATCTGTGATGTCAGTGGGATTTACCTGGTTAAATAAAAGTTAATAAAAATCAGAAACTCTGTCACATTCAACAGAGCTTGATACAAACTAAAACTCTTGGCTAATAATAAAAAACTTGTTCTAATGTGCAAGAAATAATCATAATTATTAGTCATAATGTCATTTAAATGCAAAGGTAAAAACAAAAATGCTATTTTAGATTGTCTCAAAGTATAGAGTGATTTATTGTCAAGAACACTTTTGTGAAACAAGATTTTAAATCTTAAGAGTTCTGTTAACTAGATGCATTCTGGTTGTCTTTATGTTTTTTACTCATTTGCAGAGTGACATTATATTCTGTAAAAAAAAACATCAAAAGTTGAATTAGTCATAGATCTAACCATGGAAATGTATCATTTTTATTGGTGTTATAGGGAAATAGTGAGTGAGTTTCATATTTTTTACTGAGAACAGTTCATCACATGAACTATGAAACAGGATTGATATGAATACCGTCGTCACACAGTATGGAAAGTATCAGCAGAATATGTAAAGTGCCTCAAAGTGTGCACTTATGAAAAACAGCATGTCGTTGAGTGTATGCTAATGCTGTTACCGCGATGGGTGGTCGCTTTAAGCTGAATTTATAAAGGCCTGAGAACACCTGCTGTTTTTTTGTAAATAATAATAATAATAATAAAACATGAATAAATAAATGGGCAATTTAATGTCTGGAAGCAAAAATTACACTATATGATATTGGTCCAGTTTTTTTCAGTTAACTGAGCACACAAACAGCAGATGGGTTATATGGTGTCTGGATGCATCTTACAGAATAGGGGGTGTAAATCACCAGTTTGACCACGATACAATATTATATTGATTTGTTTGTACGACGAAACGATTTTTCACCATATCACAAAATCTGTCACGACAGGATTTCAATTCTATTCGATTCACAAATCTGCAATTGATATATTGCGATATCAAATGCCCATCTCATTTACATATAAATAAATTTACAAAAACAATTCAAATAAATTTTAACCATTTTATTTCTATTACAGGAACCAGGCATTTAAATAATAATAATAATTAAAAAAAAAAATTTAATTAATGGAAAAAATAAAAATAAATGACCTATTCTGTATAGTCTCACATTTCTCATGTTTAAGTGCATTTTTTAAATCAGTTAACTTAAAAGTGCCCTGATTTATCTTTCAGCTATAAAGAAACAAAAATAGATATTGAGCTTACATAACATGACTATCAATGTCGTGCTTCTTCTTCAGGTGAACGGCCAAATTTTATTTGAGTATTTTAACTCACACTCCTGTCGCATACGTCATGAGTTTTGTCTGTTGAGCGTCATTCTGGCAGAATCAAAATATTTCCAGTGTTGGTTTAAATCCAGCAGGAGAGTGAATTTCATTATCTGTGTTTTCTGCCTCGTCTGTAACGTTGCTGAGGCGGCCGCAGAGCACAGCCGCTCATGGAAATTCCTTGGGGATTTCAAAATAAAAGCGTTTTTTAAAGATGACGATATGAATCGATGTTTTAGTTTTGCCACAATATAATCGAATCATTAATCATTTAATCGATATATCGATGTAAATCGATATATTGCTACACCTCATTATAGAACTTACAAGCAACTTGTTGCTGCAACTGATTAGAGCGCTGAAGTTTCTTTTAGACAACACCAAGGATCTCAAAGGGCTCAGAGATTATTAAAATCCCAGCGCAGCTCGAAGCTTTACTTACACCCGTCTTTCTCCTGAGGACTAAATAAAGCTTAGATTCGGTAGAGTTCAATCTGCTGTTGTGTTTGAGCATCAGAGCTGCTGCTGGAAACAAAGCAGCTTAAAAGTAATATAACCAGAAAGTGTCCTGCAGCTGCATTAGCTAAAAGTCCTGTAATATTACGATTTCTGTGAGGATGTGGGATTTAAAAAAAAACAAAAGTGCACAAGCTGTGAAACAATTAGAGTGTAACGTTTTAGTGCTCCCATGACCCGGAAAGAAAGAGCTGGGAAAGAAACTGGATGGATGTTTTAGTGCTTCATATCATTAGTTTTGGCGTCTCCATTAAAGTTCTTTCTGCTGCCCAACATGAAATAAACAAAGAAGAGTGCCTCAGATCTTTAACAGCTTAAATGTGAGAATGTGTCATTATTCTACACAGTTCCTTGTTTGCTCTTTGGATTAGAACTTCTGAAAAACTGAAGTTATGAGATTCAAAAATGTAACTAAATCATTTAGGGTTTTTTTTGTTTTTCATTCTGGAGCTTGTTTGACTTCAGCTAATTTGCTGCGACTCATCAGCTAATTAAAGCTGCAGAAATTGAGTTTGAATATTGCATTTACAAACAAAACAACTACTCCAATGGTAGTAATATTTAAAGTTGGCAAAAATTAAATAGGTAAAGATTGAAAATATGATTCAATGGTCAAATGACTTGGAAAAAAAAACTTTTATTTGATTCAAAATGAAAGAATAAAACATGAATAAATAAAACTGTGTAGGTAGACCAGCACAGATATGACACTATATAACTTATTTTTCTGTCGGAAGGCTGGATGCGACAATTCTTAAAGTTTGAACAAACATTAGTCATGATGTTTCAAGGTTATCAACATTAATAAAGGTCAAAAAACAGGTCTCTTCTGAAAATGAGTCCTCAAGACTCATTGACACGAACCTGTATAAATAAAGGTTGAATGAAAAAAAATAAAAGACGGACTAAGCTTCTCTGTTTTGTCTCATTCATAATTGAAGCCAAAATGTCATCGTTTTGCCATGTTGTATTTTTGGAGTCTACAAACAAAATGTTTTGATACAAAAGTTTCGCCTACACGCCCTCCAAACTTGCTAACAGGCCATTATTTTGTCAACCACGTCACCTTTCTAAAAACCTCAACTAGTGTAGTTGAAACTAAACGTACTGAAAGAAAATGAACATTTAAGCATAGAGCAGCAGGACAAGACTATGTAAATCAATAAAGCTCCACGTGTGAAAAAAACAATAATTCTGAGGTGTATTTATATTTTTTAATCAGGAAAATGTCCCAGTTGTTTACATGAACACCTGCTTCGGATGTTATCGGCCATTATATGGCTGTTATTAGTTGTGATCATCTCCATATATAGCGGTCAGTCTGCCCCTCCTGTACCTCCTAGTGGGTTTAAATGTACGTTGTTAGCGATGATAATAGGCTCTGTTTTTAGCTTTGTTAGCGCTCATAATAGGTTCACGTGGTTAGGTTTACAGTAAAGGGTCTGGCGGTTAGGTTTACGGTCTTGGTTAGGTTTAGGCACAAGGATAAGGGGGTTAAGTTTAGGGTTGGTCCTCTGGGTCAGGTGTAAGCTTACGTTTAGGAAAAGGGTTACATATGCTGGAAAAAAACTAAAAAGACACTTCCTGGTTTACCCCCATCCGACACTGCCTATTATGAGCAATAATAACGATAATAACGTACCTTTAAACCTACTAGGAGGTAGATGGGGCAGTTTCACCGCTACATATGGGGATTATAACAACTAATAACGGCCATTTAATGGACTGATAACATCCGAAGCCACTCACATGGAGGGGAAAACCTAAAAACTGTACTGAAAACAAAAACAAGGAGGCGGTCATCGTTTGTGGATTCAAATTCTGTCTTCCAGTCCTCTCTCTAGAGATATACGTAGTAAATATTAAACATAATACTACCTTATTAACTGATATATTGATAATCAACATAAAAAGAATTATGTTCTCTCCGTGCATGCGTGGGTTTTCTCCGGGTGCTCTGGTTTCCTCCCACAGACCAAAAACATGCATGTTAGGCTGATTGGTAACTCTAAATTGTCCCTAGGTGTGAATGAGAGAGTGAATGTTTGTTTGTCTCTATGTGTCCCTGTGATGGACTTGCGACCCGTCCAGGGTGCACCCCGCCCCTCGCACAGTGATTGCTGGACATGGGCATCAGCGACCCCCGTGACCCAAAATGGAATAAGCAGGTAAAGATAATGGATGGATGGATGGATAAAAAGAATTACAGTAATCCATGCAAAATTTATGAATAGAATGAAAATGAATTGTTGTTTAAACCTAATTATTAGAGCGCATCTTCACTATGAGGCCTAGTTGACAAACGCTTCCAAGATTTTTTTGCAAACAGAAAACATAATTGAGTTATGATTTTTGGTCAAATTAAAGATATTTGTTTTGATTCATGTTACTACATCTCTCCTGAAAAAAGCACGGCTGTTAGCAGGTACAGGTAAAAAGGTTGGAAGATCAACAGCAAAACACTGAAAGGCGATGTGCTTTATTCAGACAAGCAGACACTATCAGGAGGACATGGGACCAAAATTGGATCCTTGCACACCCCCATTTTAAATGGCACATACAGTAGCTTGAGAATGATTCCAAGAAATGACAGAGATCTCCAATCTGGTACAACTAGAACCATTAAAAGGCTGCACCTTCATTGCCAACACTCACTGACTTACACAAGACGAGGTCAACGAACAAGGCCAGGTTGATTCTGGCAGATCCTGATCACCCACTCCATGGTGAGTTCAGGTTGCTTCCATCTATATCTGCTGCCCAGATGTAGAATGAACAGACTGAAAAACTCATTTATCCCTGTAGCGATCAGGCTTCTCAATGAAGAGTGATGATTTCTGCACGGTTATTTTAATGTCTTGTCTAGTATGGATGTTTTACATGCCAACTGACTGTGAAACATGGAAAATAAAGAGTCTTGAACAGGTCAAAATGTGGAAGAACAACACTGTGATCTGTGATAACACCGGGAGAACAGAGTTATGAATTAACAGTTAAATCCAAGTCATTAAAAAGTAAAGAGCTGAGTGGGACAAGAATTTTCATGGCACCAACACGATGACTGCAGAGACAGAACGTGGTATCTGATGTCAAGACTTTGCATTTTATTGCTGCTCGCAAATTTCCTGTCAATAGCTCGTCCTACATCCCTCCCCGGACCACTTTTAATGGATTTCTGGAACAACTTCTGGAGTCTGAGATCCAAACCTCAGCGATGCTTAAAAGGTTTGGAGGCGTTTTATTGTTTGAACTTCCTGTTTTGGGATTGTGGCCTCATTAAGAACTCACCACAGCTCCATCATGGCAAGTGATTTTGACAAAAACGTGTTCATTTCACTAGCTATGTTTACATGCGCAGAATTCTTTGACCGGATTGAAATGTGTTCTGTTTGAATAATTCAAATGTATCGTTTACATGGGCACAATCCGTTCACGATGTGCGTTTACATGCAACGGGCTTTGATTCTGAACAGAAGTACTGACATGCGCAGAGTGGTAAACTCTCCTTAAAAAACCACCGAAGAAGAAGTTACTTCCGTGTAAACCATAGAAGAAGAAGTTCTCTTTCCGGGACGAACGTAAACACACTTGAGCGACAAAAATGGACCCGCGACAGGTTTTAATGACTGTGATGGAGTTGTTACTGCACTCCCTGCTTGAGCTACAGGCGAAGCAACGCATGCTTTTAGTCTTTTTTCTTCGTAGGATGAGAGCGCGGAAGGAAAAATACATCCGAGAAAGTTCTTTGCTGCCGGCAAGCTTAATGCTGCTGCCACTACCTCCACAAACGACCAGAAACCAGTGGATGAAAGTCCGAAGTAAAGACTGGTGGGAGCGTGTGGTCCTCACGCAGTTCACCGACCAGGAGTGGAAGCAGAATTTTCGCATGACACGTCTGTCTTTCACAAAGTTGTGCACTTTGATGGAGAGTCATTTAGCCCCAGAAGAGGTGACTGTTAGAACTCCAATTCCGCTCATGATGCGAGTTGCAGTTCTGTATAAACTGGGCAGCTGTGCCGAATAGCGAGTCATTGCAAATCAATTTGGAATAAGTAAGAGCAGTGTTAAAAATTGTGTGTACATGTTTTGTAAAAGCATGGTGAGAGGGCCAATTAAACAGCTGATCCGAGCACCAACTGACATGGAGGCACTGGAGATCGCCAGAGCTTTTGAGGCTTCCCATCACATCCCTCATATTATGGGTCTCATCGATGGATCACACATCCCAGTTCTTCCCCCCTCTGATGGATATAAAGACTTTGTTAACCGTAAAGGCTGGCCATCCTATGTCCTCCAAGCTGTTGTGGACAACTGCTGGTAAGACAAATACACGCTGTATGCTTAAATAAACTTGTTTTTCTTTCTTTTTCTACCTGTCTATGCTTGATACTGTCTGTATTTATTATTAATTACTGTTCTTCCTCTGTTTTTCTCAGTTTCTGGAGCATCAGTTGCAAGATGCCAGGCAGTGCCCATGATGCCAATGTCCTGCGCCACTCTGACCTCTATCAAAGGGCTCATCTAATGCCAAAGTAAGGTTAATATTTACTATATTGTATTTATTATTTCTACAACTATAAACTATAAAGTAGAGATACTTAGCTGTAAAATTATTTTTTTAAATGTTTGTTAGAAGCATGCCTTTAAACAAATGGTTAAATGTTGCCAATATTTGCTATATTGTATTTAGTATTACTACAACTATTACAGCTAAGGTTCTCAAAGTAGAGATACATAGCTGTAAAGTTTTATTTTAAAAAAAAAGTTTGTTTGAACCATGCCTTTAAACAATGTCTAAGTAAAATACTAAATATTAGTATGTCCTTTTTTTGCAGTCTGTGAGGAACATTGAAGGAAAGGACGTCAGTCTCCTCGTTGTTGGTGACCCTGCATACCCGCTGTTGGACTGGCTCATCAAAGGATACCCAAACTCTCCTCATCTGACTCCTCAACAAGAGTCATTTAATGTTTACCTTAGCTCAGTCAGGGTGGGCGTAGAGATGACCTTCGGGTTGCTGAAGTCACGGTGGAGAGTTCTTCTAAAAAGAAGTGACTTTCATTTCACCTTTGCTCCAAAAATGATCGCCACCTGTTGTGCACTCCACAACTTCTGCCAGAGGGAGAGGGATTATGGCAACAGCAACTGGTTGGAAGAGGCACGTGACCGTGCAAACAACTACCCTCAGCCTAACCAGCCAGCGAATCTTCAGTGTAGTGTTGGTGGAAACGGTGCAAGAGAGGCACTGACTGCATATATGTCCAAGTTTCCACTCCGTACAGGCCATCTGCATTAAAGGGGCTTTTTAAATATACAATATATACTTGTCATGTATGTGTTCAGATGCAGCTAACATTTGTATAAAGATATTATAACAAAACAGCAAATAATACTAGTGTACATCGGAGCTCTTTAATGGACCAAACATTTTAATAAATTCTTGTAAACATTTTATATTGCTTGTTGGCACTGTGTGAAATGTGTTTCATTCTCAGTGCAATTTGAGGTAGCCTACATCACAAAAACATAAAAATTATACATTCAAAAAGTTTGTGCAAAACAGAC
>NC_056498.1:56370028-56373642 GCF_014905685.2 Nematolebias whitei | reverse complement strand
TATATATATATATATATATACATACATACATACATATAAAATTCATTAAAAATTATTAGGAATCTTCTTGACACTTGTATTCAACTTAATTTTTAGTCATTAGAGCATAATTATCACTATTAATTAAGTATACAAATAAAGGTACCGGTTGATTTTGATGAGACATTTCACTCTCTTTTTTCTTTGTCTTCAATTTTTTTGTGTTTGTTTGTGCTTTCCAATGTTTTCTGTCTATAAGATTAAGATCAAGGCCACACTTAATGTCAGTGGCGGCTGCACAGGTCGGTAATGATCCCGCTGCTGTCAAGATTGTCACTCCACTAATCAATCAAACTCGCCTTTGTGAGAGTTTGTGTGTCAACGTGCCAGTTGATTAGTTGACTCCATTTACTCTTATGAATGTCAGTGCTGGGTCGAGGTGCACTTCAGGAACATCAAGTTTTCTTTGAGAAAACGGTTTAGGAGCACCAGAGGGAGAAACTGATGGGAAAATGGGATTTTCAGGACCCCAAAGCCAACCACCAAACATCCAGAGCAAGTAAAGTGCAAAGAAAAAGATGAAAATAAATTATTTTAAATGTAAACATGTGCTTGAACTATAAAGTCTGCATCTTTATCATTTAGTGGAGGGCAAAGTTTGGTGTCGCTGCCTGAAAGTACAGATTGGTTCAAAAGTCGACACAAAGTTCAGCTCACCCAAACAGAAAAATCCCTGTTCAGCACTCCAGCAACTCTCAGAAACCTTCTCTCATACAATTGCAATAAAACCTTGAACCATATCGCAGCCTCCAAAATGTAATTGGTTTCATTTCCCTCCACCTTGTCACGGTGTGCATATTTAGCTGGTGGGGATTTGGCTGACTGCAGCATCTCTCTGGGGAGAGATAAAGACCAGGCTGTCAGGAAGTGTCTCCTGTAACAACCTGGCCTCTGGCTGACAATACAGCAATGATGAAGGCAGTCGTTTTAAGGCCAGTGTGAGGGCAGCGCATGCATGCCAGCGAGCCTAATGATGCTGGCTTAACAATTTCTGCTCACTTCACGGATTACATCATGCGACATGGAGCGCAGGTTCAAATTAGAGTTCATCATCTATAATATCACCTCTGCTTTTATCGTCTATTATCAACTGGTTTTACTTGTCTGCACACAGGAAGAAAGGTTATCAAGTCCACCTATGAGAAGAATGTGTTTTTTGATGCATTACAAGAAGACATGTTGGAAGAGTTTGCCTGAAAGAGAGTTTTATTTTATGCTTAAATGTTAATTTTGTAGTCTCATAAAACTTCAGTAATTGGAAAACTTGTGCCACATGTACCAAGTTGCACTGATTTGGCCTCAAATCTCAACAAAAGTGGATAATAAAGTGTCAAACACACATCCAGCCTATCTTTAAAATGTGTAATAGTTCAAAATAAATGAAATTAATCATAAGGTCTGTAATGAAATAAGATTTCTTGATTTTGTTTCAACATCATTGGCAACTATTCTGTGGGCAGTACTGCAGGGGTCCATCCTCGGTCCTCTTCCCTTTTCTTTATACCTGCTGCCACTAGGTGCTATTTTATCATGCCCTTTCATTTCTATGCCAATGACAAATGTCAAATTCACTTCCCTTTGAACCACAGTGGTGCATGTTCCAGTCAACCTCTTCTTGACTGCCTGGCCAACGTCAGGGACTAGAGGTCTTTAAAGCTTTAATGAAAAGAAGACTGAAGTCACGTTGTTTTCTCCAAATGACATAATCAAGAGCCACAGTATTGGCCTCTCCTCTCTAGCCCCATTAGAGAAACAAAACATCACAAATCTGAGAGTGATAATGGACCCTTCCATGAAACTTAACAGTCATGTAAACATGATTGTTGAATCCTGTTTTTTTTCAGTTGAGGTGACTGTCTAAGCTGAAGCCAATACTGTCCAAAAGTAACTTTGAGACAGTAATACATGCTTTCATAACATCCAGGCTCGATTACTGCAATGTGCTTCTGTTTGGAATCAGTCAGACTTCCACTGCACACTTATAACTGGTCCAAAATGCTGCTGCCCGATTTTTAACCGGTACAGGCAAAAGAGAGCACATTACACCAGTTTTGGCCTCCCTGCACTGGCTCCCGGTTCACTTTCGAATTCGGTTCAAAATCTTTTTGTATGTTTGTAAATCTCTGAACAGTTCTACCCACGCTTATCTTACTGATCTGCTGCAGCCATATGTCCCACAGTACTCTCTGAGGTAAGTAAATCAGATGCTTCTATTGGTTCCAGGAACCCGTCGTAAGCGCAGAGGTGACGGGGCTGTCTCTGTTGCAGGTCCAAGACTGTGGAATGAGTTACCACTGCATGTCAGGCAGTCCTCTCTCACTGTTTTTAAGTCTCGCTTAAAAAGACACTTATTCCCTGACTTTTGACAGAGTGTGATATGTTCTTAACCTGTCTGTATATTACAATGTTAGCCTTTTAGTTATTATCTTCTTCCAATCGTATCTAAATTTTTATTCTACTTTATTTAATTTTTTGCTGTGTGCTTTGCTTGCTTGTTCTGCTGTACAGCACTTTGGTTAGCCTTGTTACTGTTTTAAGTGCTCTATAAATAAAGTGTTATGGTATGGTACGGTATCATAATGAAAATCTGTTATAATTAAAAAAAATTTAAAAATCACCATTTAGTTAATGTGATTTGTGCTGATTTCAGCACAAATCAATAGTTTTCTGACTTTGGGTTAACATTTTAAAATATATGTCTGTGGCTCTTAAATATTTCAGCTTTACATAAACAACAAAACAGAAGCAGAGACATGTGATCTGGCCTCTTACTGGTTGAAGTACAAAAGAATTGTTAATAAACCTTTTCTACAAGAGCATAATGACAATACAAATAATGATAACAGTGATTATACTGATTAAATTGTAAATTTGTATAGGATTTTTGAAGTTCATCTCAAAACTGCATTCCAATTCTTAATTGTCCCACTCTGTAACCCCCATTTATGGAACCAACTGGTATGTGTGACCTGATTACTGATGTTTTCTCATAACCTATTCTGTAATCAGTCGCCCAAATTTCACCAAACATCAACTGTGAAAAGTTCACACTGACTGGGAATGTAATATATGTAGTAGCACCACATTTTGTCTAAATGTATAAACATAATATTGCATTCTAAAAAAGTTAAATCTGGTCCTCTGGACATAAAAAAATTTAAATAATAATAATAATAATAATTAAAGCTGCAAGCAGCGTTGAAGGCCCTCGCAGCTAAGCGCCGCTGCGGCCTCATGGCGACCGCGGGAACTTGAGCTACTCTTCCCGGTCGCAATGGAGAACGCTCACGCTACTGTCACGCGCCCATTTTCCGGAGTGCGCATTCACAGAACCTTTGACATCAGCTGCAACAGCATATATAACAACTGTAATAATTTAGGGGGTGCACTTGAGTCAAATGATAAACAACAACACCACTGTGTCCATAAGTCCTCACTAATCAAGCACCAAAAATCTGGTACAGATCAGACGATATATCACTGAGATATAACAGTTTGATTTATGTAGGGGGCGCACTTGAGTCAAATATTAAACAACAACACCACTGTGTCCATAAGTCCTCACTAGTCAAGCA
>NC_056498.1:56360322-56369928 GCF_014905685.2 Nematolebias whitei | reverse complement strand
TTATTTATTTTTTGCTTTTGAAAATTTTAATTGCTCTTTTTTTTCTGGATGTAAGTGGCTTTTTTCAGATAATTATTTCCTCTGGTATCAGATGCTGTGCCGCTAGAAGGATTTTTACCAAAACATTTTTTTTTTATTACTTTGAGAGATTTGTTATGATACGTAACCATAACAGCAAGGTGGTTTTCTACAACCGGGACCAGCTGATTAACATCTCAAAAGCTAAACTTATACCTCAACTACAGCCCCGAATCCCAAATGAGTTGAAAAGGAGGCGCCGTGGATGCATTCCCGTCTACCTGGAGGCAGTGCTTGAGTGCCTGACTCCCTGACTCCTGAGATTTTGGAGGTAGCGGGAAACACGGCTAGTGACAGCGGGAGGGCCGAGATCGTACCCCGGCACCTGCAGTTAAGTCCGCGGTGATGAGGGTCTCATCAGGCTGCTGGGAGAAATGGCCATCGCTCGGGGAGAAGTTCTGCCCGGACTTCAGGCAGTTCTGCTGCTCAAGAGGACTGAGAGGTCTGCTGGGTCCAGATGTGCATTTCTTGAAAAATTTAAGTTTTACCAGGTTACAGGGCACTATAAATGACTGCCGTGTCTTGAACGTTACTTATCAGTAAAGCAGCAAATGTCTCTGTGTAGAAAATGTTTCTTATGAGAAGCTTTTTGTGCTTCTTAGTTTACAAGCAACCTTTTTTAAAACACTTTACAGATATTACACATGGCTCGCTTTAAGTTTTCAATCAGTATTGTTAGCACACACACTTGGCAATGTTGCGTTCACAAACTATGAGGTGTCAGATTTTTGAGTGCCAGTCAACCTGAAAATCATCTGATTCCAGTCACCTGTCAAACAATCGTTAGTGTTTATTGGAGCACAATGCAAATCTCACTACCCCCTAAAAGATAACTTCAGAACTTGTGTGAGGTATGACTTTATTTGTTTCTTTCATATTTCTTTAACTGTTAATTTGACTCTTCTCCCTCTATTTTTATTTATTTTTTTACCAGGCCATGAGGAGTCAACCTGTGTACCTCGTCCTCAGTGTCCCAGTGAGTGCACTTGTCTGGAGTCTGTGGTGCGCTGCAGCAACAAGCACCTCCAAACACTACCCAAGGGCATCCCCAGAAATGTCACAGAGTTGTAAGTCCTTTGCTATTAATTGTGCCAGTTCCTATTCAACAGTTTGACTTCTAGGTATAATAAATCTTACGTCTTAGTTTAAAGCGGATGGAGAAAATTTTATTAGTGACATTAAGTTTATATTCCTTTAAAAAAATCATTGAAATACGGAAAAGACATCTCATCGCTTGGATGAGAGGAAGGAGTCAATAAACCCCTCGGTTATTCTCCCAGACATTCTTCTTCTTCCTCTAGTCTTTGCTGCCTTTAGGGCACTGATGTCACTCTCACACTCGGAGCCAAGGATGTGTGTGTGCGCGTGTGTGTATGAGAGAAAGTGTGTGCATATGCATTTTTGTGTTAGGGCCAAAAGTTTGTCCACAGGAGCAAAGGGGAGCAACAGGACGTTTTAACAAGCACTTTTCAATGGAAAGGAGAGGGAAAGGAATAGGCCTGAAACTTTCCAATACTTCTTTGGTCTTGTGCACTCACAGATGCACACACACACTGCGTGAGCCTTCAGGCCTGTCATTGTCCCAGCAGGTGTGACCAGGTGTACCCCTGGTCTGCGCTTCCATCTCTTCATCTGGAAAGTTTCTTACTCCATCATTATCCCAAGTGGCCTCTGAACCATCATTACCTATTATTACCTCTGAACCCCAAGGCCTCTTACTAACTACCCCCCTACCCCATCTCCTGACCTGCCCACCCTCTGTGCAGTCAGTAACAATAGCTGGATCTTGTAGTTCTACTCAGAAGGAGCTGGTTCTACATCAGTCATTTATCAAAGTGACAGACTACTTGTAAGACTTTGTGTTGGCAATCAGAGAGACGACTGCTTTTCTACAGGAATGATGTTGACTTTGGTGGCCTAAACCAGTGGTTCCCAACCCTGATCCTTGAGGAACACCATGCATTTTTTAGTGGTTCTCTGCTCCAACATACCTGATTCAGTGATTTAATTACTTCCTCAAGTTCTGCAGAAGCCTGATAATCATCCATTTATTCAAAGCTCAAAGCAGGTGTGTTGGAGCAGGGAACAACTACTAAAACATGCAGGATGGTGTTCCTCAAGGACCGTAGTTGGGAACCACTAGAAACACATCACACTGTTGACACACATGCAAGTACCCTTCGGGACGTGCTGGAAATTAGTTACAATTTCAGTGAAATTACTCAAAGTTTATGCCTAGATTTTGTCAGATATGTATCCCACTATAAGTCTACTAATAAAAAAAACTAGGGATGCACCGATGGGCCCCAATTTCTTTAATTTTATGAGAAAATCGAGTTTTTTTGTAGTTTTCACAATTGTCTAAACTTCATTTATATTTCAGAGCACTACTTCATGACCAGTTAAAACAAGTTTGTATTGTTTCTAGGATGTTGTTGAAGGGTATGTTTTTCAATAAAATAATATTGGAAAATTGAAGGTGCATTGTGTCCTTATAACACCCGACAGTATCGCTTATAAAACAAAATCGGTATCGGCAGGTCAGATTTTTTAGAGATGGATCTGCAATCTGTGCACCCCTATAAAAAAAACAACATATGCTCTTCCTACTGAGGCTAAATGTTGGACATGAGACGCTCAGATTTATGTCACAATTTCAAAACAAAACCAAGTTTGAAAACTCTTGGTTTTTTTTTTTTAGGTACCTTGATGGAAACCAGTTCAGTAATGTTCCAAAGGAAATGTCAAGCTTCAAGTACCTACAATTGGTGTAAGTAGTTTTTGTCTGCCGTGTCTACAAACCTGCAGATAACAAAATAGTCACTTCCTTTTTTTTTAACATTCCTTACAGTGACCTGAGCAACAATAAGATCAACTCTCTGACCAACTCCTCCTTTGCAAACATGAGCCAACTAACAACACTGTAAGTCCTTCTTAACTTTATCTGTCACAACAAAGTGCTGTGTTTATTTTAGTGCTGAAAAAAGGTGAAAACAGCTGATTTTGTCTTTATACATGTGAAATTATTTTGTTGTTACAGAATCCTGAGCTACAACTCTCTGCGTTGCATCCCCAAAAAGGCTTTCAGTGGACTGCACTCACTTCGGCTACTGTGAGTTTTTGTTTAGATTTGGTTTTTTTTAATGTATGCATATGTGCTTTTAATTTGAAATGTTTTTTTTGTTTGTTTTGTTTTTTTGCCTGCACAGCAAATATTTCAAATGTTTCTTTGTGTCACGTAAGGCTACAGAGCTAAAATCAAAAACTTCTCTGCAAACAATTGAAGCTATTTAGAAAAAAATAAAAATAAAAAAGGAAAAAGAGAGAGAGTTGTGAAACCAGACGGATGCACTTTGAGGCTAAATGAGTTATTGAGGTTATTTTTGCAACAATCACATAGATGATAGAACAGATGCTAAAAGTTTTTGATTGACTCCAGAGGAATGAAGCTGTCTAAACAGTTGTGACAGCTTGTGAACACACACACACACACCGACCCAATTTCTCAGTTTAAATGGCAGCATTGATCCAGCTCTTACTCCCAACCACACCCACTTCTTAGACATCTTCCCAGTCCGACTGCTCGCCTTTTGATGGTCTGAGCTCATCACTGCCTCCCCGTAAGGGCCGAACACACACCCCCACAGCCCACTGTACAAAATCACTTTGACTCTGATTACAGGAGAATTTTTGGCCATCCGACCGTAATGGCTCCAGCACTGCTTCGGGACTTTCACGAAGTTACAAAGCCTTTGACCGTGCACTCTCGGTGACCATGGGCTGCTAAATAACTGTAGTGTAGAAAGTAAATTAGTTGGACAGAACGATGACGGAATTAAACCAGTTTTTTGGAAATGCATCCAGAGATACAGCAGCTACACAAAGCAACAGCTCTTTGACTCCAATGTGCAGTCAGTTCTGTAAGCATAAATTGAGACCAGACCCGGCTGCCCTGCGTATGAAATTATATACGCATATGTGTGTATGTTTATGCCTTTTTAAATAGTCTTCATGTTTGTGATCTACTGACTGTTAGTATGCGTGTGGGAGCTGACTTCTCAGCCTTCCATGTGTGCTCCTAGCAGGAACACTTTTTATTACTGACAACAAAGCTGCAACAAAGCCTCCTTTTACGGCAGGATTCGACTAAAGCCCCCAATCATTATGAGACACAAAGCATAAAGCCCTTTTAGTATGGAATGAGAGTGAAGCTCGGCCATTATTAGCCGATGCCGCCTTGCTAGCCTCAGCGTGCCGCTTTGATCTCTAATGAAGCCGCGTCCATTATTTCTGCTCTTACTCACTCACGCCACCTTCGCCTCTGAAACATTCCCCGTGCGAGTGAGCTAGACGCCATGTGAGGCCCTCCTCCAGAGCCTCCCACCCCAAACAGCCTTAGAACTATAGACACAGTCAGACGTATGCATACACACACACATACACACACTGTCGTCTGGACTACCTTGGTGTCTCAGTGAGAGGGAAGTCCAAATGAAGCAGAAAACTTTGATGTCTCAGTCATAAGCCTCCCATTAAATGTCAGTCAGTGCTATGCTTGTTTTTTTATTATTCGTATTTTTTGACAATAGTCTCTATTTAATAGTTTCAAAGGTTTAAAGTTCAATATTAGAAGCTTTATGGAAGCCAAAGAGCGGGAAAGCACTTGTGTGTACTCGCACATGCAGAGGTGCCAAAGCCTTCATAAAGCTGCACCTTTGACTTAACACAGCAGTAAAAAAGGAGAAGAATCATTAACGCTTCGTTCTTCAAACAGACCAGGGGTCGAAGCCGGGCACGGGTGTGGGGCGATTGTGATCTGAGTGATTAAAAGTGTGGTTTGAGCTGCAGATTAATTTGCTGCTAATTGGCCTGCTGGGTGTTAGGTGTGAGGTGAGTGAGCTAAAACAGCTTTGGGGCGTGGCCAGTGACGGTTTCAGAGACAATAAGCGATGAAAGAGCGTGATAAGGAGAAAAATAAGGGGGAGCAGAAAGTCTGGCACGAATTTAACAAGCTGCAGCAGCTCGGGGGACTCAAATAATCGCCGAATAATAAGTGGCAGCAGGTGAAGCAGTGTGAAAGTTTGAACCGGCTCAGCTTGTTATCTCGTGCAGCACAAGCAGCTGGTCCTCTGAAAATTGTATTGAAATAAGTACACAGTATAGACTAGGCTGATGATGATAAACTGTGGAAAAGAGAAGCAAAAAAGTAAATGTTAGTATGAGGGCAGCTCAGATTTCTTCCTGGAGACTCCCTGGCTCCTTTTTCCCAGGAGTTTTCTTCCTGGCTGTCACTGCTGCTGGCTTCACGGCCTCAGTATCCTCCGACTACAACAACCCACCCACTCGCTTTACACTAATAAGCATTCTCCACGGCACACGGGCTAACAAACATGTTGACTCAGGTTGAACTGTATATTTTCCCTTTAGTACTCTGTATATTTATACTGACCAACATCCCTCCCTGGTTGCTCAACCTCCAACTCTTCATCAGCTAAGCTCAACATAACGAACTTAGATGGAAGTCAGGCTTCAATAATAATTCTAAAATATATATATATATATTTTTTTTTTTTCTCCAGGAGCTTTGAGATGCAATGCATTGTTGCTATGGTGTGAGTGGTAGTCACATAAGCTTGTGGACAGCTGAGGATTTGAGGTGGTAATGACCTGGCAAATTATGGCTGTCATCAATCATCCAAGCAATAAGCCATGAAGACTTGTCACCCTGAATAAGACTCATAAAATGTACAAAAAGGATGACAGCATAATGGAGAATAGTTCCTAAATACTTAAAGAAATCCCATAGATGGAGACGCTAACACGAAGTTTCATTCTCTTATTTGTATGTGTACACAATTCTCTCAACATCTCACTGTCCTTCATGTCGTGAAAGTCTGTTCCACGCCACGTCCACCCCCCCAGTGCCTTTGTTGGTCCTGCCAGCCAGACGCACGTAGAAACTTGACACCAGGCTTTTCCAGACTCACAGAGCTACATATCTTTGCCAGCTGCACAAAGCTCTGCCAGAAATATGAACCACCAACACACGACAGTAAAAACTTCCTCAACAATTAATCTTGAAACCTTTGGCTTCGTTCACTGAAACCAAATCATAGCAGGAATGCAGGCAAAAAAAACAGTTTCTAATTGTTTTGTCCCTCTTTAGTTTAATGATGCCTTACTCTCCTCAGTCGCTATTTTATTTTGAAGGTCTTCTCGTGTCTTTCCTCCCCTCAGGTCTCTCCATGGTAATGAAATCTCAGAGCTTCCTGATGGTATCTTCAATGACGTGGCCTCACTTTCCCATTTGTAAGTGTTAACTCACTATTTCTTGCCTCTAAGCAGTTATAACCTAAGTTTGGTAATTGTATGAATGTTTATGAAGCATTCTCACTATAGTGATCAGTTTTTCTTCCATACGTTTGTCTGCATCTTTCTCGTTCCACAATTTTTGTGCTATTTCAACAAATCATATAAACATTCAGCTCTTTCAGGGCAATCCTGCTATGACTTTTGGCATTGGTGCAACTTTAGCTTTTTGAAATATTTTGCCATTTCTGCCATTTTTTCCTCATAGAAAATGAATTCAGCTTCTTTCATCTTCCTTGTGCAAAATTAAACATTTTTTCCAGCTAATTTCAGCTGTTTTTTTCAGCTGTTTTGTGCTCATTTCAGATTCTTTCTGCTAACTACAAAGTTTTTGTGCTTCTTCTAACTTTTTTTCTGTTAATTTCAGCTTGTTATGCTTCTTTCAGCTTGTTTTTCAAGTTTAAGCTTTTTCTATTTCAGCTGTTTTATCTTGAATTTTTTTCAGCTAATTCCACTTTTTTTTCCCCACATTTTTTGCATTCATTTAAACATCCCATCCATCCATCCATCCATTACCTTTACCCGCTTCTTCCATTTTGGGTCACGGGGGTCGCTGGTGCCCATGTCCAGCAATCACTGTGCGAGGGGCGGGGTACACCCTGGACAGGTCGCAAGTCCATCACAGGGACACATAGAGACAAACGAGACAAACAGCCATTCATCATTTAAACATTTTCAGTCTAATTCAGCAAAAATGTGCTATTTCTACTAATTGTAATTTCTGCTTCTTTCTTCTTTTTTAAGCTATTTTCAGCTGATTTAAAGCTAATTTCAGCTTTTTCATATAATTTCTACATTTTTGTGCTCATTTCTGCTTCCTTCAGCCTAATTGGCAAACGTGTTCTTTCTGCTTTCTTCTGCTTATTTAAGCTTGTTCTACCTTTTCAGCTTTTTTTAAGCTAATTTCAGCCATTTTCAGATAAATTTTTTTTGTGGTAATTTCTGTTACTTTCAACCTAATAAACTTGGTGCTGCTAATTTTAGCTTGTTATGTTCCTTTCAGTTTTTTTTCTGCTACATTCAGCTTCTCTGCTATTTCAGCTGCTATTTAGCTGTTTTTTGTGCTAATTTTAGCATTTTCAGCTAAATCCACATTCAGCTCTTTCCACGTCCTTCTGGTAGTTTTAAGCTTCTTTCTCCATTTTCAGGTACTTTTCAGCTAATTTATTTATTTTTGCTAATTTCCTAATGTTTGTGCTCATTTCTGCTTACGTACGTTAAACCAAATTCAGCAAGTATGTGCTCTTTCTGCTTTCTTCTGCTAATTTAGGCTTGTTCTTCCATTTCAGCTACGTTTTTAATTTCAGCTTTTTTTCAGCAAGTTCTTCTGCTATAAGCATTCACATTGCATTTTCACAGGAAATGCAATTTCTCTAGTTGTAAGTACTCTAGACACATGTTTTAGAGCACAGTGGGGGGTCTGCTTTGACGGCTGAGAAGTTTGATTCACAGTAGACTGTTGTCGTTTTTGGCTGGCTCCGCGTGAGCCAAGCCCATCGTAATCATTTCTGTGGTTAAAGCAACACAGAGCCCTCTGCTGTCTCATCTCCCTGTGACGTCTCTAAAACACATATACATTCTCCGTGGTCTGTGGGCTTTAGTGTTTGTTTATGTATGTCTGTCATTTTCTGTTTGGTGAGTTAAAGCTGCGCAGAAGCGTCTTTGTCCTCTGGCATCCTGCCTTGATGTCCTCATCGTCCCTTGATAGTTGGTGATCAATAGACCTATCAGTGTCGGGGCTGGAGAAGAAAGTGGGAACCAAACAAAGACATTTTGTAAGAAGCGGAGCAGGAGTCGAGGCTGCATAAAGTCAGGATTAAGAGATGGATGGAGAGGAAGCCATTGATTTGCAGTCACAGTCAAGTGGCTTTCATGTTAGCAGATGTCAGGTGTCAGCTCTTGGCCCGGCCTGAAAGATGAGCTTGTGTTCCAGTGTAATGGAACAGCATCGATTTAGGAGTGTTTGTGCATCCAGCAGGACAGGGTGCCATTGATTCACAACTACAACAGAGGTGCTTAAAGACTACCTTCATTTCACGCCGATAATGGCTCTGCTCAAGATGATGGCACAAACTGTTATGAAGCGTTAAACTGTAAAAGATGTTTTGTTCTTGAAGAATTTATTTTGGGTCGTGTCTTGTTTGGTGGTTTGTTTTCAATGTGGATGTAGAGACACCTGCTGGTGGCAGAGTGTACTGCAGCGACACACTTTGACAAAGTTTTTTTGTTTTTTTTTCCTTTAATATTTAGAGCAATTGGTGCTAATCCTTTGTACTGCAATTGCCACCTGCGCTGGCTGCTCGACTGGGTGAAGACTGGATACAAAGAACCTGGAATCGCACGTTGTTCTGGTCCACAGGGCATGGAGGGCAAACTGCTCCTCACAACGCCTGCAAAGAAATTTGAATGCAAAGGTGAGCTATTGTCTTGGACACTAAAATATGATTCAAACAGTGATAAAATCAACTTTAAATGCATTTATAATAATTCATTGTGTCATTTCTGCAGATGATGTGGACCTTGACGTGTTGGCAAAGTGTAACCCTTGTTTGTCCAGTCCCTGCCTGAACCATGGCATCTGTCACAACGACCCAACGGAGGGCTACAGGTGCAGCTGTCCTCCAGGATTCAAGGTAAAACCACTATTACAAATACTTTAAAATATTTTCTTTAATGACCCTGAATGGAGGGGGAAAAAGATTTACTTTTATCATACAGTGAGCTTTGTCTCTGCACTTTGTCTCAGGGCAAGAACTGTGAGACATCTCTGAACGCCTGCATGAGTAACCCATGTGCCAACGGAGGAACCTGCCAAGTGAGTGAGGAGAACGAGGGAGAATACAGGTGAGGATGGCGGGTCTTGGAGTCATGGCAACATAAACCTGAAATCTCATGTTGAACAGAATCCTTGACGAGTGAGTGTGTCATCACAGTTGCACGTGTCCACTGGGCTTTGAGGGCCCGACTTGCCAAATCAACACAGACGACTGCGAAGACAACGACTGCGAGAATGGAGCCACCTGCATTGATGGAGTCAACAACTACACTTGTTTTTGTCCCCCCTACTACACAGGTTGGTGCTGGAACAGCAAGGCAAATCCCTTTGTTTTTGTTGTACACTGAAGACATTTGGGTTTAAGATCAAAAGATGAGCATGAG
>NC_056498.1:56354521-56360222 GCF_014905685.2 Nematolebias whitei | reverse complement strand
GCCTTTATTTATCCAGGTTAGTCTCATTGAGCCACGAGAACTCATTTTCAAGAGAGACCTGTTTAGGGAGCACATGGTGGGGGTTAAGGGCCTTGCTCATGGGCCCAGAGTGGGGCGAATGAGGGTGGGGGCAAGTGTGGGTGTTTCACCTACCCCACCCACAATTTTGATGTTGTCGGGGCCGGGGCGTGAACCGGCGATCTTCGGATCACAAGCCCACCTCTCTAACCTCTGCGCCACCACTCCCCCCTACTAATTAAGGATGACAGAGAGACAAACCTGACCAGTTTCTTGCCTAATAGTGAGCCAAGCCTGTCACCTATATATTTCATCTAGAGTTGTTATATTAAACATTTCAGGCTAAGTTACTCCCTTGTAAACACAATAGGCATTTACAAACCTATTTTTTAGGATATAATGTCAGTTGTAGATATTTATAATGCAGTGATAAAGTAAAATATTATATGCTAAATAAATATGTTTAAAAATGCTTATTGTGCTTACAAGGTAGTAACTTAGCCTGAAACGTTTAATATAACAACTCTAGATGAAATATATAGGTGAACAGATTTGGCTCACTATTTGGCAAGAAACTGGTCAGTTTTGTCTCTCTGTTACACTTAATTAATGCATAATAAGCAGTTATTAATGATTTATAAAGTCTGTATAGAGGAATTAATGTGTCTATAAACTATTATCCATCTTTATGGGGAGCCTTACTGTCTAGTGGTATCGATATTTCTCTTTACAATGATGAGGAAAAGTTTCTGCTCAGGTTTATTTGAGGGTGACACAGGAATACTGAGTTGACTATAAAAACTCTTGCTGCAGTCTCCCCTACATACCTACATGACATGCTTAAAAAAAAAAATATATATATATATATATATATATATATATATATATATATATATATTATTTACTTTTACAAACATTTTAGGAACACAATCAGCAGGTTTTCTTTAGTACATGTTTCAAAATATGAGAAAGTTGACAAAAAATACACTCCCACCACAGAATGATTAATAGTAATAATAAAAATAATAATAATGTTCAGAAATGGTTGTACTGCAGACCTGATTGTCCTTGAGATACAAAAATATGTATTTAGCACATCATGTTTTGGCTGACGAGTTTAAACTTTGCTTCGAGTGGCTTTTCAAACAAAACTTAATTAAAACGACTGTGTTTGAATCTATAATTACTTCTATTTAATGACTTTCATTCCACTCAGATGTGTGGGGCTGTGTTTCTAAAGGTCTTTAAAGCTTACAACATTAATTATAGGTAAATAAAAAGCACCCTCAAATTCAAAGGCAGAGAATCCCTGTAACGATTTAACTCCAGGTTCAGTGTTCTTAAGGACACGAGTGAAAGCAACACGAACGTCTGACTGTGATAACAAGTTCCGACTTGACTGTGCATTGATCTGGAGGGTTATGACTGAGAAGTTATTGGCTGCTGTCTCACAGAATTCACAGCATGCGCCAAAACAGACTCTGGGTGGATATGTTCTTCTTTTTTAAGAACTTTCTCCCACGTGAAAGAGCATAAAAAAATTGGATTCCTTCCTTTAGCTAAACAAAAATAAATCTTTGCAAAAACAACAGGACTGTTTCATATTCTGTTTAAAGAATAATGTGCTTTCAAAAATGCAACCATAAACCCAAACAAAGCTGATTTTCAAACTGATTTTTTTAAACATGCTGTCAGTATTATTTAATTTGATCTTTTCAAACATGTATGGGGAAACTGGTGGAGCTGTTTAAGTAGTATAAGTAGTTCTAGTTTAAGTAGTATAGTGGCTCCTCAGATTGAGGAAGTCCTTTGGATGAAGGACGAAACATCTCAGCGCAAAAAAAATAAACTGTCCAGATGACCTGACTGAATGTTGGATTTTATACCTGGATTATTGAGCATGAGCTTAGGTGTTTTGAACCACTTCGACATGACCATCTCAGAGGAGTTGATGGGGGAGAGGGCAGGTCCCGAAGAGGACGGGCCCCTAAGGCCATCTTAGTACCAGCAATCTGTTTATTCCCACTATGGAGTATGCTGTTTGTGGGAATCAGTTTTGTTTGGTGGCTTCTCAGGTTGTGGAAGTCATTTGGATGAAGGACAAAACATTACAGCACAAAATAGAAACTGTTCAGATGACCTGACTGAACATTGTTGGATTATATACCTGGATTATTGAGCATGAACTTTATAAACCAACACTTTTTACCATTTTGTGTTTACTAATCATCCACTGAACAATAATAAAGAGTTCTACTTTCTGCTGTGTAAAGCGTGAAACGGCTCGTTCACGTTTACCTTGTTTCTTTTCTATCATGCCGTGACACGAACAGACAGGCTGACCTTTCAGTCTCTTGGATGTTGGAAGCCAACTGAGCTCTGCTGCAGCGCGGAGCAAACATTATGTGTAAAAGACAGCAGAAACACAATGCAGCGGCAGGCTTTCTACAAGCAAACATTAAAATGAAATTCAAGTCATGTGCATATAACTGCTTTTAGCATCTTCGTTGCATTAAAGTTGGCAACTCTTATGCCTTAAGTCATAAATAAAGTAATATAAAAATTCTAAACTGTGTTTAAAATGCTGTGTTCCACTCCAACAAACAACAAAAACCACTACGAACCATAAGAACCTGATTTAGAGTTATGTCTTTACCCTTTACTATACACAGATTATAGTCAAGGCTGTATTAATATTATATTATATATTGTATATAGTAATATATATATATTAATATATTGTACTATCAATCAGCAAATACTTTCATAAATGCAGTAACTGACATTTACCTTTTTTTTTTTGCTGAGGCACAATTTAAAAACTCAGTTTTTTTTTTTTACAAAATATTTTACACAAACACCAACAACACCAAATAAGACAGCCCAGCTCTTTTCATAATGAAACACTTTGGTTAAAATTACACATTAATTTATAACTCCTATATTTGGTCGTAATTTTATGCAGACTTTGTTATTATGATTTATTTTTAACCATTTCAGAACAAGTCAAACAAACTATTTTCCAGTTTTCCTATCACTGTACACTACTATATAGATAAGAAAAAAATATATATATTCACACATATTTAAAAAACAGTGAAGAAAATACAACCTAAAATACAAAATAAATTAAAATAAAGTTGCTTGTCCTCCACCAACTCTTTCTCTACGAACACCTACCCCTGTGGGCTTCCTCTGTCATCCTCCTCTTCAAATTCTCCTGTTTTTCATTCTGTTGAAAACAAATTAACTCATTTCCTACCTTTTTATATAACTTATATTTGACTGAAATGTTTTTAACTAAGCACAAATGTGTTTGCGCACCTCTTTGGATTGGGTCAAAGCTGTGGTCATTTGAAGAGTCAGTGCTTTGAAATGACAAAATGAGTAATGTCATGATATCTCTATCTAAAGTACATTAATGCATTTAGCTCTTAGCAAAAACACGAGGCTGATATTTTGCCTATGTTTGTGCACATCTGGGCTGGTGTCTTGCTCTATAGAAGATTTTAATTTTATTGTAATTAACGTGAAAGCAACTGTAAAACTTTGAAATAAATTATGCTGTCTGTCCATTTGCTTATAAGTAACCAATCATTGTCTATAAGCCTCACAATAAAAAAATGAAAAAAAAAAAAAAGTTATGTGACGCTGCAGAAAAAGTTCCATCTGGAAGAAAATCTCATTTACCTACAGACTAATTTTCAATCAGAACTACAGAAAAGTGCCATCACTTACGCTTAGTGGAACTTGGAAGAGTGTCAAAGATGATAAATCAGGGCAAAGTCCTCCATAAACCCCCCCTTTTTCAAAATGGAATGTTCCGATTCAGTTTTAAGCCCCTGTATATCAGAACTACAGTAGCAAAAAAGGAAGGAATAGGCAGAAAGGTAATCAATAAAAAAGAAACAGATAACCCTTCTACTTTTCTGTGTCCAATTATTATAGGTTTAGAGCGGTGGAACTCAGTTTTTACAAAACCGTCACAGAAAAAAACAAATCTCTCTGTTTACACCTATTGCAAATGACAATAGAAAGCCGTAATACAAGCTTAAATTTATATCCAAAATACAGTAAATAAGAAAATTGTACAAATTCCTAACTTTATCACTAGTTGTATTTAAGATGTATCGGTCCTATGCTAAGAAAAGCACCACACACACTGCAGGCTTGGTTTATTTGTTTTAGACCACAATTAAAATCGAGGAAACTTGAACCAGATTTTGTTGCTGGCAGATTAAGTTTAATTCTATTAAATGACCAGTCAGCGGAAAATATTAAGAACTAGACCAAATGTTTCAAGCCTAGGCATTTTATTAGCCCCAATCTGAACGTCAATTGTAACAATGTCTGAAAAAGAAAACATTTTAAAACAGGTTTAATTTAAAAGTAGAAGCTTTATAATTTTTGACAGCTGAAGCTGTGAGCTAAAACTTTTCAAATAATTGTCTTCTGTGCTGATTTTTTTTTTTTTTAATTACAAAAGACATATACAAACTGATAATGATTAAGGCTGTGAATTTGAATTTGAGCAGACACTGGAGTTAGGCCAAGTGAGAGAAAGGCTGAGCTAATAGTAGTCTTGGGTTTATTTCCATGTACAATTCTCTCTCAAGGTCCTGTCGAAGGGCATCAGAGCAGTGATACGCTGCTTATCTCCTCCTCAGGCCAGACTGGATACCTCCATTTATCAACCAGTTATAGTTACACCGGCAAATCTCCAAGTGAACGGACAAGTCAAGGTTTTTTTTTGCATTTAAATGTATGCACATACATTAGCCTTTCCTTCGTTTCAAGGTCTCGCTGTGGTGTAATCAGATTCTCAAAAGCTTTGGTGTAAAGATGCATAGCAAATCAGTTAGAATACAGGATGCCTTTTCACTGCAATGCTCCTCCTGGATGACATAATCTCTTTATAAAAGTTCATCAGCAGGCACCACCGACCAGACCGAGCAAAAATAGTTTGTCTCCGTTGGATAACTGAGAGAGCACAGACTGGTGGAAACATTATTTCACTCCTCAAGTAGCCTGTTATCAAAAAGAAAAAGCAGGCGAACACAAATGCCCCCCTGTCACTGAGGGATTTAAATGGTGAATGTTTATAGTTTTTGAGATGAGTGTTTTTCTGGAATGGTGTCGAACAGGGAATGCAAGCAAACCTTAACATTTATCATGTAAGATACTTAAGAAGGTAGGAGCTACACGGTGTATATAAAGAGAAGTTGGTTTAATTAATTTTTTATTTTTTTTGCTTGTCTAAAGCCAGTCACAACAGAGAAGCCAGAAGGTAGCCATCCCAATCATTTGAAGATACATTTAAGGGAAGGGAAGTCTGAGATTGTCATCATTGTATGTTCCCATACAATGGCGACATTAGTTCTCTGCATTTAACCCATCACAGGTGAGATGCACTCAGGTGGAGCAGTGGGTGGTTATTGAGCTCCCGGGGAGCATTTGGGGATTGGGTGCTCAATGACACCACGACATGTGGGAATGGCTGGGAATCGAACCAGCTGCCCTACCTCTACCCGATCTCGACTCCCAATATAAAAACTAAAAACCATTGTTTCCTCAAATGAAAGGGATCCTTATATAGCCACACACCAAAGTGAAAATCTGCACTTGAGGAAGGTTCAAGCTATAAAGTATATATATATATATATATATATATATATATATATAT
>NC_056498.1:56349578-56354421 GCF_014905685.2 Nematolebias whitei | reverse complement strand
TATATATATATATATATATATATATATATATATATATAAACAGTATACAAGGATTTAAGATATATGCTAAACAATAATAATGTAATATAATATAGTGTATTAAACAGCAGCCCGAACATGGAAACTACAATATTAAGCAATATTGCAGTTAAGTGTAGACGTGACAAAATAAATTTTTTGTTTATTTTTACAGTAAACGGTCAACAGCAAAAATGACAACTACAGTTTTGAGCTTCCTTCTTAGAAAGTGTTTGAGTTGAAAACTTCAGTATAGATTTTGTTTGCTGGTTTAATTCTCAGCAACTAGCTTGTGTGTTAACACAACTTAATACATTAATTAAAACAAAAAAAAACTCATTATTCACTTTAATAAAAAAAAACAAACAGAAAACAATACACTCTTAATACAGTCATTATAAAATGGGCTTTTTTTTTAATTATTATTTTGATTAACCAAGAGATTTTTACTCCCAAAATACAATTGGCTTACAATACAATGTATTGTATTGTAAAATATATAAACAAATCAATGATGTTTTGTTTATTTTCAGCACAGTGTATCATTAGAAATTAATTCATTTCCAAGGGCAGTGCTGGTTAATCCTCCAGCATGTAAGTGACATACACAAAACGTTCATTACCGTCACCGTCACAGAAGAGCAAAACAAAATTAAACTTGTCAAAATCTGTTGCTAACAGTGATGACAAAGCTAAACATGGAAAGCAAACACCAGAGCTGGATGTCTTTGATTTTTGACTTTCAGGACCTTAATTCACATATGGGGTGTTTTAACACATATACTAAATCTGATGTTGGAAGACTCTACGTGGATTATGTGCAATACTTTCTTCATGTTTAATGACATTGCAGTGTTCACATGAGAATTATACACATGGATGAGCATCTGGGACAAGTTTATTTAGGACTCACACCATCTGCAAAGTTTTCCAACAGGGAAAACCTCTTGAAGGGTGATGGACTATGTTTGTGCATTTAGTAATTTGGAGCAGGCCATTTGTGAACATTTTGGTCATATCATCTGAAACAATTTAAAACTCAAGCCTGTACTCTTCCGTCAAAACTCAATTCTTCAGAGATTTACGACTCAATTATAAAACCATTGTCATTTTAACTAAATTAAATTTCCTTCCAGCTGTCCAGATGTGCTATAATAACAGTGAGCACTTTCATTCTTAAAGACAAACTAACAAAGCACTTGTTCACATTTCAATAACTGGTTGTACACAAAATAAAAAAAAGTTTGTGTGGAAATAGGAGTCTATCATTCTTGATGCACGTCTTGTAAAAAAAATGGTTCTGTAGCTTTAACATTTCTAATGGTGCGATTAAGTTTGCATTAAAAAAAAACTGCGAGCCTCAGTGCATCGATCCTGATCTTTCAGTTCAATCACAGTGATGGACATAACTAGTGGAGCTGAGAAAAAGAGTAACACAAGATTTTACAGTCCCAGCACAAACTGAGTTTGGACAAGTTTCTCTAGTTGCCTGTTTAATCATAAGAACATAGGAGAAGGTGTACATTTTAAAGACCAAAGAAATGGTCAAAATGTTTGAGAAGGCAGCAAAAGACAGAAATATAGCCAAAAGGTGCTCTTGCTTCCACAAATGCATGAGTTGACTGTATATACTAAAACCTAAAATTATAATTATACAAGTTGTTCTCAAAACATATGAAGGTTACAGTGTTACTCTTGTATTATCATAGTGCAATAAACAACAATGATGTGTTTATATATATATATATATATATATATATATATATATATATATATATAGAAAGAGAAAAGGCTTAATTTCTATCCTTAACCTAGTGGTTGTGCTGCATAAAACCATCCAGGACGTGACTAAATTATTTGTTACTAAGGCAACAAACAACGTAATTGCTGTTATTGTGTTGTGCAGTCTAGTTGTGAATCATCTACCAACCTCCTGCAATGTTCATTTAATCCATCCATCCACTGTCTTTTAACCACTTCTTTCTTTTTGTGTCGCGGTTGGCAACAGCAGTCAAGTGCGAGAGGCAGACGACACCCTGGACAGGTCTCCAGTCCATCACAGGGACAGAGACAAATGAGCCAAACGACCATTCACGCTCTCATTCACACCTAGGAACAAGTTAGAGTTACCAATCATGCATGTTTTTGGTCTGTGGGAGGAAACCGGAGCACCTGGAGAAAACCCACGCATGCACGGAGAGAACATGCAACCTCCACCCAGAAAGGCCCCTGGCCTAGATTTGAACCAGTGACCTTTTCGCTGAAAGGGAACAGATCTACCAATTGTGCCACCATGCCACCCTGTTCATATAATCAATAATCACAGATCAATAACTCATGACCCCCCACACACACCTGCACCCATACACGCACACAGTGTTTCCCCTAGAAAACTTGCCATGGCGGGGCACTCATCTCATCTGTGATTTTTGTCGGTGGGGTGGGTGATAGAGATGGACGAGACACATCCTGAGCTGTGCAGCGCTGTTTATACCAACAGTTTTAGAGTGAGTGTTTGTGTGTGTGTGTGTGGGGGGGGGGGGGGGGAACAGAATCACAGCCGCATGCTGTTTGTACAGACAGTTTCAAGTGTGTGGGGATGGAGGGTTCAGCATGAGGAAGAAGCTGCCTTTAGTTTTTTAGCTCATGCACCTGTATTGTGAGCCACTAGCTTAGCATGACGTCAATGCCGACAGGTAGTTGGGTGGTGGGGGTCGGTAGACGGGGCGCTGGGTTCTGTTGACGGGGCGGGGCACCCCTCTTGTATAATGGCAGGGGAAACACTGATTATCTATATATATAATTTGTATGTCTATGCCTATTTTATGGCTGTCTATTGTTGTTGTCGTTGTCCTCTGTTGTAAATGAGTCCCCGAGGCTCAGTGGGATTAACCTGTCTAAATAAAGGTTGAATGAATGAATGAAAAAATCTTGTGACATTTTAACCCCTTTTATACACGTTTACTGATATTTAGTGATAATTGACCGTCTTTGCTGGTTTTCTTGCCATCGCAGCAGATCGTATATATACGCATAGATGCTGCCATTCTTCACAGATCCACAGCCTCCTACATGCTGAAAGCTCACTGTATAATAAATGAGTACAACTTGGCATTTCCCTGATGTTCTCCACTGTGACGTCACACTGAAAGTATGATTTTGGCATGGTGCATCTGGGCCTGGTGCCGGCTGCTTTGATCACATCTTCACAATGACATTCTTGTGTGATCCTACTTTAAGCTGGCACTGCAAAGCTGTGTGTGTGGCTGCAAAGAAAAGGCATTGAGATGAGATGAGGGTTGAATGAGGGCAGATTAATTCAATGCAGAGTCAACTGAGGGACAGTCAGACAGACTGTGGATGTGTTTTTCAAACTATGTACAGGATGCCTGCATTTAGCACAAGTGGGGTGACTCCCTTGTTCTGATACTAATGAGAGATTAAAACTGTTAGATTACAATGACTGTGCATGCTCTTTAATCAATTCAGCTTAACAAAACTATTAAAATGTACATTTTAATTTTCTTAGATGCAATAAAACAGCTGCTGCAGATCTGCAAAGAGAATGAAGACACTGATGCAAATGTATGAAGACTGTTCCTATGTGACCTTGGTCATGATCATGCCTTAATGCAGTTACTATGTTCCTGTAAAAGCTTTCACTCCAGCCAGGCAGAATGAACTGCTAGAACAACTCACACAGCAAAGTTAGTGCTCTACAAGGGGTGATCCGATAAGGATAGCCCCAACTTAGAAGTTCAACTTTTTTTTGTTTTGTTTGAAGAAAAGATTTCACGAGATAATTTCTTGTCTCGGATACGTGTCAAAGCATCATCGAGATATGAACACTCCTCTTTTGCCGAGATATCAGTGAAGATGGAAGAGGATGCCATGTAAAGGCCCGCTGAGCAGTTTTCTCTTTGCATGTCTCTGCGATAAAACTGTTTTCAAAATGACCTTGTTTTCTCTAAAGCACTTTGTCCTTGTCAAATAGTGTGTTGCCTCTTAGCTCATTTTTAGGAGAACAAGAAGCTCATCTGAGCTCATCTTTTGCAACAACATATGAACCCCTAATCTGGTCCAGCAGACACAAGATGGGCTTAATGTGCCTTTGTTGACTAAGCTTGTCTACCTCCCAGGGAAAGAGAGTAGATGAAGTAGGATGAAATGCTTTCATCTTGAACAGGACACTTTAGCAGTTTGGAATGCTTGTGGCGATGAGGATAACCTCAATCATCTTCACATAGTGCTCATAGTTGAAAGAACTCATCTGGCTTTTGTTAGTTAAAAAAAAAAAGAATTATGCAAAATAATATTGCCGAGGATTGTTTTGATGTCTTGCCTGCAGTTGCAGGCTTTGAGGGAGCCTCAAGAGCCTGAAATTCACCTCAGCTAGCAGCAGCAAAGCGGTTGGCGGTTTTGGATGGGGCGCTTGTTGTCATGAGAACACAGCGCAGGCTGAGAAGGAAATGAAAAAGCCTGCCTGGCTTCATTAGATAAAATAGCAGGAGGGTTTTATGTAGATATAACCAAGATTAATTGGATTCAAGTGATCTGCTGAAAATGTGACACTGTCAAGCAGAGTTATGAGCCTGCTGCTTTAAAGCTAACATGCTACTTTATTTAGCAACCTACCTGTCAACACATCAGGCATGTAAACCTCCTTTATCTGAATGAAAACGTGACAGGACACCCTTTTGTTTAGCGCAAATAAATAAAATGCACAACTACAAAGTTTGTGGTTGAATTCACTGTTCAGCAAATAAAAATAAAATTCTGGATAATTGTATAAAATGCAACTTACTACCAGTTGACAACCCACTAA
>NC_056498.1:56344536-56349478 GCF_014905685.2 Nematolebias whitei | reverse complement strand
ATATATATATATATATATATATATATATATATATATATATATAAATTTGTTGCAAACATTATAGACCTGCCAAATTATTTACTCTCTTTGGTTTTAGTATTTTGGGTAGAACACATGTTCCTCTTTATAGCAACAAAACCAGTCTTTTATTTTTATATCTTTACACACTAAGCAATTTCAGGGCATAACTAAAAATGTAATGCTATTATGTAAGAAACACAAAGATCTGTTCAGTATATTTACATCACTTTTACATCATATGTACAACTCTTTAAAGCATTTAAGATCATCATAGGCAAACAAAACATATTTAAACTGCCAGCTTTCATTTTCATCACTTTGAGTCTGCAAATCTAAGCTTGCTCAACATTTCTTTTCCACAACTTGAAATCTTCACACTTCTTCTCATGTCACTTTCCCCACAGCCTCTGGTATTATATCTTTCATATAAAATATCACTGCACCTCTAATAGCATCCATTTGAAGATATTGCCATATGCCCCCTCTGCCAATAGCATGAGTCTTCAAGGTCCTGCTTGGTGAATTTTCATTCACTCTGGATAACAATAATCTAAACAGGTTTTGGCCACTGAAGCAAATAAACAATTAACCTCCACCATCAGCCACAAGCCCATACTCTCCAATCTGTTCTCACATTGGTATCATACATTTATCATTCTCTCTCACCTCTTGACTACGTGCAGTCGTTTTATTTATTTTTTTTCTGTGAGAAAAACATGATTCAATTGACTGAATAATCATTTTTTTAAGCACACAATTTCTAGAGTTTTTATACAAATGAAAATAAAAGCCACATTTTCACCAAGACTTTGGCAATAAACATTCTCAATAACAAATGCACAATATGTATTCAAAGATTTTAACTCATAAGTTTGTTTTCAGCCATTTGAAGGCTGACAGAAGCTCTCGTGTAATTTCTTTTACTGAAAAGTCTGTGGTGTGGTGAGAACACGTAACAGGTGGAAGAGAATGTGGAGAGGTGGAGGTATGCACTTGAAAGAAGAGGAATGAAAGTCAGCCGTAGTAAGACAGAGTACATGTGTGAATGAGAGGGAGGCCGGTGGAACAGTGAGGCTACAAGGAGCAGAGGTCACAAAGGTGCAGGACTTCAAGTACTTGGGGTCCACTGTCCAGGAAAATGATGAATGTGGTAAAGAGGTGGCAGAGACCAATCAGGATGAAGTGGATGAAGAAAAGTTTCAGGAGTGATTTGCAACAAAAGGGTGGCAGTAAATGGTTAAAGGAAAAGTTTACAAATCAGTGATGCGATCAGCTATGTTGTGTGGTCTGGAGACAGTGGCATTGACAAAAAGACATGAAAAGAACTGGAAGTGGCAGAAATGAAGATGATGAGGTTCCCCTTAGGTGTGACGAGGATGGATACGATTAGGAATGAGATCATCAGAGATACAGCACAGGCTGAACAACTGGGAGATAAGGTTAGAGAGGCCAGACTGAGATGGTTTGGACATGTCCAGAGGAGGGACAGTGCTTATGTTGGTAGAAGGATGTTAGAAATGCAGCTGCCAGGTAAAAGACAAATAGGAGATGTATGGATGCAGTTAGAGAGTACATGGAGGTAGTTGGGGTGAGGACAGACGATGCAGAGGACAGATGATTTGCTGTGGCGACCCCTAAAGAGGGAAAAGCCAATAATCCAGGTAGATAAATCTAACAAAGTTAGATTGTTGAACAAAGAAGTTGTGTTGATTCATACAATACCAACAAGGGCAAATTGCTCATTTCATAGTACATTTTATTCCTTCTGACATTGTTTTTTATTCTTTTGTCAATTGTGGGCTTCCAGGACAAGTGTAAGATTCCTAATCTTATCCATCCTCGTCACTCCTAAGGGGAACCTCAACATCTTCATTTCTGCCACTTCCAGTTCTTTTCATGTCTTTTTGTCAATGCCACTGTCTCCAGACCATACAACATAGCTGAGTACTTGGGGTCCACTGTCCAGGAAAATGATGAAGCTGTACATTAACTGTATCCAGGTACATTCAGCATGATTTAGAAGAGTGTGATAGTAATTTTGAAATACTTTGATCGTGAATGTGAACGACTTTGACAATGACTGAGACTGATACTGAACGTCAGAGACTTTGGTAGTAAATTTAAGAAAGTTTGATAAGGAATGTGAAAAACTTTGAGCTTTGTAAATTTGAGAGATTTTGATAGTGAGTGTGATAGCAAGACTGAATTACGGCCTAAAAGGCCTCTTATAGCACCCTCTTAAAACACATGTATTAGCTTCCTTCTGCCTGACTGACCTAAATTCTCAAAACTCCATTTGATGACTCAGCAATTACTAAGAATCTGCTAGTATGATGAGGGAGTCAAATTTCTGCTCATCATAGTTCTTCATTGCTGGTCTACATTAGTGCACAGTTGACAAAAATGGCCACTTTTGCATTTGTTTTACACATTTTAATAATGATTCACACTTACAGATGACAAACTGGCAGTTAGCATAAGTTAATATCATTAGGGTTTAGAAAATGTTAATGTCTTCAACTCTTAACTGGATTTTTGTGTTTGTGCAAGAGATTCATGTAAATTATAGATGTTTTCGACAAAGCCAATATTCATAGTCAAAGATGGGTAATTATTTTAGGATTTGTACTGAAATGTTCTCCTCACTTCTAAACATTTTACATATAGACAGTATATACAAATGTAAAAGAAATTATTAATGTAAACAAAACATATTTTATTTAATTACAATAAACTAGGTCCTTTGTTCTTTTCTCATTTATACATATTTCAACAGACATTCAAGGACAGTTGTTTGTCAAACTTTAATGATATATTATATTTCACAATATGCATTTCAAGAAATCCTAAACAAAGAAAATGAAAAGTCATATTTAATGGTAACTGTTCACTAATTTCACTTTCACATGATAAAATATAACAGGCTTAGTTTCAAAGTAACTTATTTGACTAGACAAAGTTTTCCCTTTGATTATGGCTTACCAACTGACTGAGTTATTAATGCTGAAATTCACAGAGGGCAGTGCTGATGCTCTGTCTCTGTAGGGGGGCTGATGACAAATCTGGAGGCAACTCGGCTTCGAAACATAAACTCTAATTATATTACCACTTTAATATGTTGTTTTTTATAAAGCCCAAATCATTGAACATAGGATAGTCTGGCTTTAGTATGAACAATTTCTATTTTGTTAATTATTATGGAATCATTAGACATAATACACTATTTATAAAATACATTTATTACTAGAAAAATTCATGTTAAGTTTGATTAATTATTTTTTGATAATTAATTTATGCATTTTTAAACAACAATCGGGCATTCACATCGGAAGAGCAGTGTCTCTAAATTGCCTGGAGCATGGCTGATTCATATCCAAACAAGCTGCCCAATATAAGAACTTGCAGATTTATCTGCAGACACCTGAGCTGCAGGGGTCTTTTGATTAGAAAAAATGTATTGTCTTGGAGGAATGTCACAAATCTTCAAAAAACAAACATAAATATACCTATTTACAAATATTATTTTCTCAGAGATATATATTTTCTAAAGAATGATAAACACTTGATTTACAACTTGAAACATCTCTAGTTTATAAATTCATGCTTGGTTTCAATAAGATTGCACACCATCTCTTCTTAGCTGCATTCCTTGCACACATTTTGCACCCACCATCTGCTCTATCTCAGCATCGTGGTCACAAATAGTCGCATTAGATGCTGATGCAAACATGTCAATGCAGCACAGCTGGTGTGAGCAATTTGCACTTTGTGCCAGAACAGAGCAGATCACAATTGTTCTTGTTGCACAATCTACAAAAAAATATTAAATTAAATTAAAAAAATTATCTGAAAGGCCATTACAAAAGATGTTGAAATGTAAAGATAAATGTTTATATCCAGTACAGACACTCCTTAAAACTAATGTTTCTTTATGACCACCATATTAATTAAATTAATCACTGGAGTTTGTACATCCCTCAACTTGCTTGGCAGTCCATCCAATGTCAAACAATTTTTATAGAAAAGAACCCCACCATTGACACTGAGCAACTTCAACAATATATTATTTGATATGATCCCAGTTTGAAATAGGTGACCAATGTGAAAACATTATGTATGCATTCAAAACATCCATCCAAATGAAAATGAAAGCTATTACATTTCACTTTAATTCAAAGAACAAATTACAACAGTGACAAGGTTTCTTTTGCATTGTGTAGTAGTGCCCATCAGCAGGAAACTGTGTTGTCAAAGTGTGCGGAGCTTCAGCAAGAGGGCAGGGAGGAAATTTCTTTGTGCCAGCTGCCAGGCTAATTAGTTCGTCACTGAATTATGCATCAGCAGAAGTGTCGAGCAGCGTTAGGCTCAAGAAGATACAGGGAGAGTGGACAATGGAGTGCTGTCACACAAAACTCATGAACGTTTATGTAATGACAGCTAATTCTGGCATATTGGAACATGAGCTGAAGAGATCGTTAACAGAGTGAGAGCTCAATGAACAGAACTTTCTCGTGCTGCATTTTATATGACAGTAAACTCGACTGCAATTAGAACAAGCAGAAACCACAAGATGTTTCATCAATCTGTTTTTTTTTTTTTTATCATCAGGATGTAAATAAATAACTTTTTTCCTCAAATGTCAATTTTGCATTTTTGTGCTTTAAATTTTCAATTTCAAAGATTGTGATTTTTAAATTAAATCCGTTATAATGCATGTGATAGTGTACGCCTACGGCTATGATCAATATTTTTTATTAAAATAATACATAATAAACTTAATCAAGAGGCTTTTTGGAAAAAGTGACAAAGCATGTAGAATTTGACCCAGACTTCAGATGCACACATGACACTCAGGAAAATGAAAACTAATTTTTTTTTTTTTTCATTTAGCCTTTATTTATCCAGGTTAGTCTCATTGAGC
>NC_056498.1:56341875-56344436 GCF_014905685.2 Nematolebias whitei | reverse complement strand
GTATAGTAAAGTATAGTATAGAGAGAGAGAGATATTTCTACTTTGCGGTTTTTCACTTATTATCGCGGGGCTTCAGGGTACGGATCCCCCACGGTAAACGAGGGACTACAGCAGTTTCCTTTAATTTTTTATCGTTTTCCCAATATTGTGGGTGTCCGGAACACTCGACCCCCTCAGGATTTCCACCAGAGCATCGGGAATGACTTTTAGTTAAAGTCTTACCAAAATTGACCTCAACATCTATTAAAGTAACTGTGTTATTGCTATTTGTACAGTTTGTTAAGGTTATGACAGCCATCTTGAATCAGGTAGACTACATCCAATGAATATTACCAATGGGAAAAAAAATGGTAATGTTTGCTAATGATGCTGGATAAGTAGCGGTGAAAAGACGCACACCACTGCCATCCGGGAGACCTTGGTTTGTCGCACATCTAATGCAGTTCTTTCAGGAACGTGTTTGTTTTCTATTCAAATTGAATTTTCATTACACATTGATCTTAAAATTTATAATATAGTTCTTTTTAATATATATAATTATTACAAAGTACAGTTTTGTTTATACCTGGTTTTAAAATGCAAATTCTGTGACTGTGGCAACCTTTTTTTACAAAGATGCCTCTGTCTTTGAGTTGACATATATTTTTGTCTATAACTGCTGTTCTTCAAACTCAAACGCCTATACCGTACTGTCTCATTAACGTTTTTGATTAACACTGTCCTAATGCAATGGTGCCATTTAAAAACATAAAATGAGCATAATTGCATTTATTTAGCCTACAGTAAGAGTAAGAGGGAAAGTGTTGCTTGGATGAGGATGTGAAAATTAAAAGAACAGGAAGAAATTAAGCAGAGAGGGGTAAAATATCACGGTCCTGTTTTGTCTGGTGGCAGTTATCAGCAGCTGCCAGTCTGATAATTGCTGCTAGCGGCCCAGTGCTACTCCTTCAAGTCTGTTCTGACAGCCCAATTCAAGCCCTCAGTCATGGGAGCTGCTTCCTGCTGCTCCGTAGCTGCTGGGATGACTCTGGCTTTTGTTTGATATCAGAGCTCAGCTGGTTGTGTCGAGTGCTCACTCAAAAACAGAAAATTAAAAAGTACAAAAAAAGTCTGGCAAAGTCTGACACATCCAAAAGGCAGAGCGTTCAAATGCGCACTCATATGTATGTGAAAATTATGCACTTGAGACGCACTTCTTTTTATTTCACCGTTTTTTTGTTTTTTTTTTAAGTGTGAAACAAGCAGACACAGTGGGATATGTGCAAAGAAATATTAAGGAAAAATATATTGCCACGGAAGGCAAAAAGAAAAACGACGGGAATTTTCTTTGATTTAAGAGCCACCGTTCCTCTTTGAAGAGTTGTGGCTGTGCTGTGTACAATCAACACGTTCTGTCACTTAGCCACCAGATAACTGATGTTCCACTCCCCTCATAACCAGAAGCTATCAGTCTGGGGCTTCTGCTTGGATCTTCCCTGTCGTCTCTCAAGTAAATTACAGCTCGGCAGTTCCAGATAGCTGGATGTTCTTTCTTTGCCCTCCATTTCTCTTTCTCGTCCGCCCTTCATTTCTCTTGTTGCTTTATCACTTTACAGAAAATGCAGATGGGCTGAATTAATTCAAGCAAAATGGGCACAACACTAAACTCTGTTATTGTCATTTAAATGTTAGCTAGGTACATTTGCTCCAATTTGTTTCTGATTTCAGTAGTTTGTTCATTATGAGCAGGAAATGAAAGAAAGTGACCTACCAAAGACTTAAACCACAGATACATAATATTGGCATATATAGTTTTATTATTCCCACCATCACCTTTTGATATGGGGGGGTGGTGGCACAGAGGTTAGAGAAGGTGGGCCTGTGGTCGGAAGATCGCCGGTACAAGCCCCGGTACCGACAACATCAAAAATGTGGGTGGGGTAGGTGAAGCACACACACCTGCCCCCACCCTCATTTGCCCCACGCAAGGCCCTTAACCCCCATCTGCTCCCTAAACAGGTCTCTCTTGAAAATGAGTTCTTGTGGCTCAATGAGACTACATGTATGAAAAAATTATATATATATATATATATATATACAAAGTATATCATTCAAAGCAAACTTAGCATGTAAGTAAAACCACAGTGTGTGATGTCAAACATACAATGCAAAATCACAGATCTCCATAATGTCTGAAAATATATTTTAAGGTGTTTCTGGTAGCTTTTTGTAATCAATGTTTTTAAATTAAAACTTTCCTTGTTGTTGGTTTCTTTTTTTTGTGTTTCATCTTTTTTCTCAGTTTCTTCTGCACCATCTACAACTTCTTCCTCAGTCAGTTTCTGCTCCATAGAATCAGAATCAGAATGCTTTGTACTGTAATTGCACAAGAAGCACAACGAAATTTCATTTCACTACATCCGTCCAAAGAAACATAAGTCATGGGTAGACGGGTGCCTGAGGCAGCAGCCGTCATGAGAGGTGCTGCCCGTTTTGTTAGATAAGGAAGAGGGAACCACGAGGAAAGAGGAGGTTAATATATATATATATATATATATATATATATATATATATATATATAT
>NC_056498.1:56335397-56341775 GCF_014905685.2 Nematolebias whitei | reverse complement strand
ATATATATATATATATTTATATATATATATATATATATTTCACAGTGTGAAGTTGCAAAAAAAAACTTCAGCACAAAAAAAACAACAAACAGATGACATAATAAGACATAGGCATATGGAGTGGGTGAAGATGAATGGATAGGGGAAGCAGAGCATCTTATTCACTTAACATCCAGTAGAAATTGAGATAGTCAGCCTTACAAGGCTGACACAGGGGAGCCAGATGCAGATAATAACAGTTGTTTAGGGTCAGGCCGACTCCGTTAATAACTGTCTGCCTTACTGTACTGTCTTGTGTATCAGAGCTCCTATTTACACATCTTCCAAAATGTAAACTACCGGCATGGATATGGTCAGCTGGACTTTCAATGTTTCGATAAATTTTTTTTTTCAACAAAGCAACAGTGTCCTGGAGAACCCTTATGCCCCACTGAGACGCATGCAGCAGGATACGTCATGGATCTGATGGATCTCCTTATCAGGAAGGCGCCGAAGATATTGGAATCATGATAGCAGGGTTTCTGCTTTTTTGGCACTGGCAAATACCTATGTTATCAGCTATTAAAGGAGATGGTGGCAGCAGTATCGGCCATGGCAAAACTGCCAACCCCGTGTGAAGGTTTGGTATGTGCTTCAAGTACTCAAAATCAGCTGATTTACAAGCTAAACCGTAAAATGGACGCGATTTGTGACATTTACAGGCCACTTGCGGCTTCTGGGACTCACCAGCATGTTGGGGACGACCTTGGAGGGAGCTAATAAACACAGACCTGTGGAACACCCACAGATCTGGCCATTTTGGATTAAAAGTACCAGAAGAACTCAAGGTTGACGAGAAATAACAGTCTGCCTGAAAAAAAAAAACCCACAACTGTAGCTTATCTGAGTCTGACTTCCCTGTTAGGCTTCGAGACCGGCCGACTTATCAAAATTTTCCTGGGATGTGAATACTTTGTCTATCACCCCCCCCCCTCCCCCCTCAATACTCCTGTGAATGCTTATCAGAGCTGTACCAACTGACACCAATATCTTAGGACTATGGTGCAATCTGGAAGTGCTTCATGGACAAATCTCACTGTCTTGTCATCAATTACATAATATGTTTATAAATGTGCTTGCTGGTAGAGTTTGTAGAGTTTTTGACGTCTTAAACCATGTCCTGATAAGGACAAGGTGTGAAGAGATATTTTTTGTAATACCACTATTCTCTCCTCGTGGCCTTTTCCCCTTTTCCTATCTAAAAGAACAAGAGGCCGCACTCTTAGGAGCAGCAGCAACGTGCACTCTGTCCATCTTTCGGATGACTGTACAAACATAATGTCACCCTCTTTTGGTACAATGATAATAAAGCTAATTATGATTCTGACCTGTCCATAGAGTAACCAAGTTTTCACTTCATCTGCAGACTGGCATTGTGTGTGCTCCACAACATGTCTTGTTTTTTATTCTTGTTCCTGCGTGCTTTTGTAAGTTGCTGTTGTCAGGCCAGCTTTTTTGTTTCCTTTATTAAAGTCTTGATGTTTTTGTCAAGCTCCTTGTGTTTTGTTTGCATTCCTGGGTCCAATTCTTATAAACCGTGACAGTTAAAGCATCAGCGTTCATGCAGCACAGGCTCAGTTTGTGTCACCTCTTCACAACATCGGTGTTCTTTATACCAACCTACTGCTCTGCCTTCCAGGCAGGAGGTGTTGGCAAGAGGTGATAAAACTGCATCATTCTGCTTTCATTATTTAGGCCAGAAATAGACATCTCAACTAGAATTAATCACGCCAAATGTTACACGGTTGAGGGCTAGGAGGAGGACACTTGTTACATAGGCTAAAATGTTAAGAATTTAATAATTAGTCCCAAAGGAAAAGACCATTCAAAATGCAAAAGAAGGGAATATACAGCACAGTTTTAAATGCATAGGTTATCTGAAATGATGTTTAAAGTTTCTAATTTATGTGGACATTATCAATTAAAAAAAAAAAACTTCTGATTGAGCCATTTTGTAGTAAAAAAATAAAAATACACAGCCGGTGCCTTGTTATAAATAATGCCCAGATCAGAACAAATGTCTCCCTAGTTATTTTGTAGACAAATTATCAAGTGACAACAGGCTACATATTAATAATAAAATCAACATTTTTATCATATCATGTTTAATTTGTAAGTGTTCATTATTTTTGGGGGACTGACTTTTGTATTTCTATTTAAAATGTCATCATATTTGCCAAAGAAACACCACATGTATCATATCTTCAACTTTTGTGAAAATATTCCCTGATTTTGGGTGTATTTTACTTAATTAATTAATTAATTAATTAATTAATTAATTAATTAATTTTACTTTGTGCCATAAAATAAATCTTCACATTGGAGCTGGATATTTAAAAGTTGCTTTTCAAACAATGTCCCTTTCATAAATTTGAGTAATTCCTCAACCTTCATTGCTACATAACATAGGAGCTGATGCAATTAAGTAAACGGTGTCAAATGAATCATGGGTAGTGTGAAAGTCAGACGATATCACACATAAAAGGTGATTAATTTGGCAGACTGACATCAAAAATACAATTTTAGCAAATCAGATTAACAATTCCTCCAATTTCAGACAATAAATAAACACTTTAATACACCCAGAGGGTCACAGCGATAAAATTACAGTGTTCTGTTTTCATTCATCAGAGCAGCAGTAAAGAGGCACTGTTCTAAAACTGATTACTGTTTTTTTTTTTTTTGCTGTATAAGTTGCACCTTTTCGCATAAATTTGCAAGTCCTGCAACTTATACATCAAAGCGACTAATATAAGTTTTTTCCCCATATTTATAATCCAATTTTTGGCTGAGATCTGACGGTTTCATTCATTCTGACATGGAAAATATTGAACACTACCATTTTCAGCCACTAGTGGGCCCTTGAGTAATGTAGCAAGCCAAGTGTCTCATTAATAGGTAAAAGTGGCTATTAATGAGACACTTAGCTTGCCATACGAAGCCACCTTCGTCTCGCTCCGGAACTCCTTGAGCAAACGTCAAATCAGCTGCATTTTGCAGCGCTGCCCGAGTGAAATGCAGCTGATTTGACCATTAAAGTGCATTTATTAAGGAAAAGTTGAACTGAGACACAGCTTTGCTATAATTTTGAGCAAACAAATAATTGTTTTTAAGTGTTAATCTTGTTCAATTCTTGTTAAAGTTCTCCCATGCACACTCCCGCGGCTGCCATTTGGAAGCCAGTTGATTTTTGGCACAACACCGTTTGTTTTTTTCCATTTTGTTAGACATATTTGGACTGATGCGACTTATCTGGTGGTGTGACATGTACGGCGGAAAGTACGGTATATGTACTTTTAAGTGCAGTTTTATAATTTTAATCAGAATTTACAATTGGTGGCACTTTTTAAATTTATGTTCCACTTGAAAGGTGAAAATGAGAGACATTTTTTACTCAAATCACTAATTTTGCACAATTTAATTCACACGTCAAACCTACATGAGTTGCTGCATTTCGAGCCTGCCGAAGCGATCTGGAACATGTCCTCGCTGCAAAATGATCCATCTGCAGGTATGTCTGCCTGCATCACAGGCATCTTCCCCATCGTTCTCTCCCCGACTCCCGAGATGAGCAAAAGCGCCTCATTTACACAGGCTTCAAAGGCACTGCCTAACTTTTCTCCCACATGACTTCACTTCCCAGGGGGGTTCTGTCTATCTCTTTGAATCCCATCCAAACAGGCTTTGATGGCGTCTTTGTACATTACATGAGTCAACTGCATTCCACTGAGAAAAATATGCACGCTCTGTAGTACCAGGCGATGATATAAAATGGAAGAGAACTCTAACTTGGCACTATTCAAGTTCCCATAAAAGAAATGGATGTCTTTGCACATTTTTGCTGATTTGTGTGGCGCTAAATGTATTAAAACCCATGTCAAACACAAGTTCTTACAAATCTTCTCAGTATGAACACTCAGTGAAAGAAAAGAGGACGGGCTTTCTAAAACTTGCTGTTATTCGTTTGCTTTTTCTGACTTAAATTTTTTTCCCCACCAGTTCCATTCATCATCAATGGACACGTTTTGTACATTTTTATGAAATGGTATTTGGATTATTTTGTCTTACAGGCCTGGAGGATTGACTCGTCTTGGGAGGTCTGTCCAAGGAGGTTCCAGGATGTGGGCATGAAGGAAGCAAGTGTTTGGAGGACAAGGAGAACAAGGAGACATGGGAGTCCAGGAAGGACAGGATGCTGAGGCACTCGAGGGAACACAAGTAAGCTGTTTCATACAGGATAACAGCTAGGCCAGAAGCATAACTACCATGTAGCATGAGCAATGCTCCAGCGGAGATTAGTGCTCAATTGCAGCCTTAAGTAGCGAGGGATCCTTATTAGTCGGATGACCTGCAGATCTAGTTAATTGGCGGCCATCTTGGAACCGGAAGCTGCAGAAGGCTGTACTCTCACAGTTTGCCTTTAATTCTTTGAAAAAAAAAAAAAAAGTTTTAAATTTATAAATAAAAAGGTTTTAAAGCATTCATGGCATCTCTGATATAATTATGACATACTGAATATTTACAATATAGATTGAATGCTTTGATTTCACAAAAAAATCAGTTAAAGAAAACTAACTATATATATAGTATATAACTATAACTATATATAACTGTAATAGTTTCAGTTGGAAAAAAATATTTACAGTGCATAATTTATAACAGCATCTTTAGAACAATTAATTTGGATTTTATAATAATAAATTGTGATTAGAGATGAGATTTACAGCTCTTTGAATTGAGGTTTTTTTTCTTTTAGAGACAATATTTTGAAAGGTTAGTTTTTTGTTGACGTCACTAACTACGCGCAAAATGGTGTAAAGCCGTACTTGTGTGTTGTCAAATGTGCACCCCCTCTCCTGCTAGATTCCTGGGTACATGTTCGCCAGTCACTGTTCAGTTTTACCCGTTCTTTTTGTTGAAAGTGTGTGTTTTTTTCTGTGTGAAACACGAGGAACAGTGAAAAAACATGGCTCCCAACTGTGTTGGACTCTGTTTCCTTCATTCGTCTTAAAGAACTGTTTGAAAAGTTTCAGATCATTTGTGAACGTCACATTACTATTTCTGATCGACCTCTAACAAATCTTATGACCTTAAAAAATTTAAAAAAAAAAAAGGTTCTACTCTGTTTTAAGGATTCAAGCTACAATACTGTACTTATTTTTTATATACTTGTTTAAAAGTTGTTCAAACGTTTTCTTTTTGTGTATATAAGACTGTGTATAATATAATGTAAATTTTACTGTGATGCTGCTGAAAACCAAAGTAAAAGTATCTCTCTTTCTCTCTTGTTCTCTCTCTCTGGTTGTCAAGACATGCTCCTGTTTATTTTCCACCAGATCTCATTTTTCTTGGACTTGCAGAATCAACATTCTCACCAAATATTTTAGAGATAGGGCATGCTTTATTTACTTATTTTTGATCAGCTCAGTGACATGATTTTTTTTTCTCCCGTTTCCATTAAAATCAACAAACACTTTTTTTTTCATAAAACAGTGCTGTAGTCGCTGCGCTCTGCTTGATCCACGGTGTACACATAAGTGATGATAAGTCCCATGACTGCTGAGTATTTTATTCAACAAAAGCAGGATGACCGTTCATTAGACTAAATATTGAAAAGAAAAACACTATAATAATCAGACCTTTACCTCTGCATATTCTGCTCTAAGGAATTCAAACTAAAGAAAAGCTGAATTAGGACAGCTCAGTTCTTTCTTCATTACTGTTTTCTTTCCTTTTTCTTTACCATTGTAACTCAACTCAGGTTTATTTCCTTAATTCTAGATCTATCTGCTTATACTGCTGCTGCTTTGAAGGCACAACATTGTTAGAAGCACTTAGTGTCACTCCAGATTCTTCATCTTCAATCTATAAATAAACTTAATACAACTTTAAAAGGTTTGATTGGGGCATCAAAAAATATAACGAGCAAGCCAAAATATGTTTATTTCTCTGTTATTAAGAAAAAAAAAGATACTTTACTGTAATATCATAAAATGAAGTGGTGGCGCAGAGGTTAGAGAAGGTGGGCCTGTGATGGGAAGATCGCTGTTTCAACTCACCGATAACATCAAAATGTGTGTGAGATCGGTGAAACACCCACACCTGCCTCCACCCTCATTTGCCCCACTCTGGGCCCTTAAGCAAGACCCTCAACCCCCGACATCTGCTCCCCTGGGTGCTCTAGATAGCATATCTCCACTCCACACAGAGGGCTGTGGTAGCTCAGTGGTCTGTGGTTGCGTCAGGAAGGGCGTCCGGCGTAAAATCAGTTGCCAAATGTCGCCACAGTGAACTACCTCGCACGAAGATTTGACAAATAATTTCATATATTATATATAT
>NC_056498.1:56330573-56335297 GCF_014905685.2 Nematolebias whitei | reverse complement strand
TCTCACTCACACCTAGGGACAATTTAGAGTTACCAATCAGCCTAACATGCATGTTTTTGGTCTGTGGGAGGAAACCGGAGTACCCGGAGAAAACCCACGCATGCACGGAGAGAACATGCAAACTCCACCCAGAAGGCCCCTGGACCGGGGTTTGAACCAGGGACCTGTTCGCTGAGAGGCAGCAGCTCTACCAGTTGCGCCACCGTGCTGCCCACCACAAAAAATATCAGTCAGAATTATTATTTTTATTTAATTAAATGGATTTATTTATTTCTTCTGATTGTTAACGTGTGTAAAAGCTTTAAATTGTTGTAAAACTCTAAGTATCAGTGACTACAGAATTAATCCAAGCCATGTTTATTCTACCTTTAACATGGTTCTAAACCATCTTTAGCCTGAAGAAAACGACATCCATGATATGCTCTCACCGTTATTTTCCATGCAGAGTTACGTAGTTTGTTTAGTCATTTTCATGGCATCCTTAGATTTTTGCAAAGCCCCATTTCTCTACATGAACATGATTAATTTTTCTTGTTGGACTTAATTATTGTGCATGGATGAATGTAAGATGTTTCGCTGCTTGCTCCTAGAGTTTTTATGGTTTTAATTTTTTGTAACAAAACAGTAAGCTTTTTGTAATTAAGTGGTAATTAGTAAAAATTAGGCAGTAAATGAGGGTGAGACCCCTGAAGAGGGAACAGCCAAAAGACAAGATGGATAATAAATACATGGTACTCCTACTGGTTTAGTTTCTGCAACTTGTTTACCTGGAAAATATAGAAAAGAATGTTTAATTTTCATTTTGTTTTACAATAGTACATTTGACAGGGTGTCTCCTGCTTCTCACACAGTGACTGCTGGATATGGTAAAATATAGGTTCAACAAAAAATCCAAAACAATTAGTAACAAAAACAACTTTAACAGAAGAGGGTCTGACATTAAGCAAATAAAACATGAGAATACTGCAAACAGTATATCTTAAAAATTAAAAACAGGTGTGCTGATAAGTAACTGAGATCAGATGTGCAACGGTAGAACAACAGCCTCTATAAAATAACACACAAAGTAAAGCTCATAAAAGCGGGAAGATAAATAAGATAAAATTAACAAAAGTAACTACAACACATTCAGATCTTCAAATGAACAATCTCTTGTCTCTGTAGCTAGGAAAGATACTTTATAACACACAATTAAACATTTGCAATTTTGAAACCTAAATTAACATTTGGGAAAGTTTCACCACCTTTGGCACTGCCAAGATATAACCCCCCCCCCCCCCCAAAAAAAAGGAAAATAAAAATAAATTATTAAGAAAATTCTCATACATACTAACAATTTACATCTATTTATTTGGTCCTTGGCGTAGCTCATTACTGCATCAGTTGTGCTTCAGAGCCTGAAACCCACACTTAATGTGTAATGTGTAATAATCAGTCCACACTAAAAGAACTGTAACCATTCACTTGGATTTTTGCAACCATTTATGAGGTTACTGTGAAAAATTCCATAGCTTGGAGCATCACAGAAACTTGCAAATTAGCCCACACTTTTTTTTTCCTGTTCTGAATAGTCATATATTGTGTGAAACACCAGAAGGGCACGAGAAAATGTGCATTTGTGTGTCTGTGAGTGTGTAGAGGAGTAAATAGAGCTAATGTGAAGCCTTAGTCATAACGCATGAAGGGGATTATTCTGTTCAAACTATCATCTACCTGTAACCATTCATTGAGCAGCAGATTATTTTCTCGTTTTCACAAGATTAATTACTCTCTCAAGCTACTGTGCTGTTATACTTGTGATAAAGGAATCAACAGGTGATTTATTGTTGAAAATACAACTTCATTCTAATTGAAAAGCCCACATTTTTGGAGGGAGACAGTTTAAAGAATGAAATGCAATTTAATATGTTTATGCTCACAGTGCAACCTATTTACAGTAAAAACAAGGTTTCCAGCTTGACTTCAAACTCTAAACCACAAAACTGATAAAGCGCAACATTATAAAGTGTAGAGATTATTACTCATGGAACAGCAGTGCTTTTGAATTTCAAAGTTTATAAAAATATTTTTTTTTCTTAAAGCATTACTTTGTTATTTAAAAAGTACTTTTCTACAACATGAATGTCCTTGTTTAAAAACAAACTATGGAATCATCAGTGATAAAGTAATTTGTTTAGTGTCAATGTTCAACTGTCAAATAACTTGTCTATGAATGAAACAATTACCACTGACACAGGACCACAAATTCATTTAATGCATGTAGGCTAGAGGATGTCCTTGCACCATTTTCCAAAAGTAAAATGGATATTTTAGGTGTTCTGTTGGCTTTGAAAATGATTCAATTAAATTAAATTCAATTCAGAAATACTTTATTAACCCCAAAGGGAAATTAATTGTTAATGTAGCTCATCCTTGTTTCATAAGAGTTGTTATAGATGCTGATGGCTTTGGGCAGGAAGGATCTTTTCTAGCGGTCCGTTCCACAGCGGATCTTAAGAAACTGGCTGCAGATGCCGATCTGTCCACCCAGACTAAACAGACCTCTTGGTCCTCTTGGGCATCAGGACCGCCTGTATGTTGGACAGAACTCCTCCCCCAATGATGGCCATTTCTCCCAGCAGCCTGCCACTTAACTGTAGGTGTCGAGGGACGATCTTGGTCCTCCCAATGTCACAAGCCACGTTTACCACCACCTCCAAGATCTCGGCGGTCAGACACTAGAGCACTGCCTCCAGGTAGATGGAGATGCATCCACGGCACCTCCTTTTCAACTCATTTGGGATTTGGGGCTGTAGTTGAGATATTATTTGTGCTTTTGAGATATTAATCAGCAGCTCCCAGTTCTAGAAAACCACCTTGTAGTTATGGTTGCGCATCATAACAAATGTCCTAAGTAAAAAACAGTTTTCAGTAAAAATCCTTACAGCGGCACAACATCTGATGCTAGAGGAAGTAATCAACCAAAAAAAGTGATTTACATCCAGAAAAAAACCTGAATTAAAGTTTTCAAAAGCTAAATCTCAGAAAGAATATACAAAGTAAAAGAGCTACTTCAACATGCAGCCACCTTGAGCGGCACAACTCTAGAACATTCAAACAATTTTTTATTTAAAGGTCCATTTTTAATAATTTGCTCCCCCAAAACCAAACGGCAAAACATTTATGTTGTGTTTTACTATTTCTGTTTTGCATCATTATGCAAATTAAATAAATGCATTACTATTATTACATATTGCATTTTCTAGTAAAAAAAATAAATAAATAAACGATTTTGACAGGAAACACTCCCATGCTCAGTTGCTAGCAATAAACACACACACACACACACAAATAAATACAATTTCTACTCAGATGCTTTTATTTGTTTGAATGACTGTATAAAGAGTTTTATTTTTTATTTTTTAGTCATATTGGAATTAAGATTGTTCAGGGAAAAGCAGGACCGAACCTCATGGAGGCACTTTGTCAGTAATTACTAACAGCAATACAGCTGTGGTGATGCTGTTGAGAATTAGGAACTGCATTCCTGATGAGGTCAGGTCCTCATTATAATTACATGTTTCACTAAAGTATACACAGCAAGAGCACAATAACAAGAATCCTAATTAGTATACCGGCAATCATTAGTTGAGAACTTAGAAATCAGCAGGGACAGAATTACTCCTTCATTAAACCTTTGAACAAGTCAAATACCCGGAGTACTATAAGAATGGGCTGGGTTGTTAAGGAGTTAACTGCAGGGACACCAGATACACTCTTCTGCCTTCATGTAGTTTAATACTTTTTTTTTTTTTTGCATTAGAGAGATGAAAAGTAACTGTCTTGTTTAACCTACAGTAAATAAGAACATTTAGAAGCAGATGTGACAAGTGTCTGCTTCACAACATGCAGCTTGCTGTTACAGATGGCTGATTACCGTTGTGAGTCAGAGAATCACCCATCACCTGGAACCACCTCCAAAATTATATTCTTACTGTACTGCCATTCTGCTTAAGTGTCAATGAGCTTGATCATAAAAATCAAATTGTCTCCATTTGAAACAGGAGATTAAGTGGAAATGAACTGTCTGGTATGACTAAGAGCCACAGCCATACAGACAGATAAATCTGGTGGTTACTAATAAAACAAAATGATTTACTTTATTTATGAGGCTTAAAGACACAATGACTGCATTCATGACCAGAAAAGAGGGATTATTTTCCTATTTCCTGTCTCTCTGCTCAATATTCTTGTCCACTGTCTATGTAAAATATGCAAGTATTAAAGATTTAATCAGCTAGAGGAGCTATTTGTTCAAAGATAAATTAATTTTAGTATTCTTTGATTACAGGGTTCACATGCGTTGCATGTGTGCACATGTATAAACATATTTATAAGTAAATGTGTTTATTTTTGAGCCTACAAAAGCACATTTTCAAAGATAAAAGTGATAACATCTGATTTTTATTATTATTATTTTTTCGTATAGTCCCTCGCTACTTTGTGGTTCAACTTTCGCAGACTTGCTCTTGCGCGGTTTTACAAAATAAAATTGGACCTGACACACAGTTGGCTGATTGATGGATGAACCACGGATTGTTGATTTAAAATACATTTTTTAAATGATTTAGCACCTGCTAAATCATTTGGTGCAGGGAGAAACTCCCTCCTGCAGCCTTTCATGATCTCTGCTCTCTGCCACATACGGCACTCTGCCACGCACACACACAACCTTTCAGTAGCTA
>NC_056498.1:56322024-56330473 GCF_014905685.2 Nematolebias whitei | reverse complement strand
GGCTTCAGGGTACGGATCCCCTGCGAGAAACGAGGGACTACTACTCCACTTTATGTACTTCCATTAGCTATTGAGATAGGAACTGTGCTTTATAGTCATCAAACATTTTAATTATGTTTTAATTATGTTTATGACACAGTCTGATAATTTATTGTAGCATGTGATTGCAAGGACAAACCGTTCTGATTTAGAGTAAAACTAAGTTGGACTGACATCTGAAATATTTGATGACTGTATGTTGCCTGTAAACACAACAAGGGGGACACAGTCACCACTGACGATAAGTCATGCGCTACATAAATATCAGCAGGGCATGTGGACGTGCATGTGAATTATACGTGTGGTGAAATCAAGCTCAGCCCTGCAGCTCATAGAGACTTGCTGCAGCTTCAACTCTGCTTTTCTCAGGTTTCACATGCTTGGCTCCTCATAAACATACTCCCCTTTTCTCTCCTGTCAGAATGAAGCCATGTCCCACGAGAAGACAACCGGGGGCAGCATGTCAGAAGGGGAGCTCTTCAAAGCAGAAATGGTCTTTATCAGGAACTTTGTTGAAACAGAGAAAGCAAATATAATTCAACAGGAAGCACAACCTCAAGTAAGTACCACAAGAACCCCCACAGAGGTCTGTGATGTCAGCAGTTGATAGTGTAGATTTAAGTACAACGTTTACAAATTTGTGTATGTGAAGAAGTTAACACTCAGGTCATAGGATTAAAAAAGAAGCAGTTATTGTAAAATATGTGAATTTATTGGCTTTCCTGTCTTAGTTTAAGAGCTTAAGTTCGTCATTTTGGTAAATGGCAACTTTGTAGTATTTTTACTAATCCGCACAACTGACAGACCAAGTAACAAACAGGCTGAATAGTAAAGTCACAGGGACTTTTAGTAAATTTGAATATAAACCTTTTTAGATGATAGACTTCATAAAAAACTCTGTTTAGTCTCTGCAGGATCACAGGAACTTCTCTCAGACCAAAGCTCCACCATCAGTCAGAGCTCTGTCTGAAAATACCCCCAGCCAAGTAAACGTGGGGACGGTCTCCATGGAAACAGCTGTTGACAAACGCAGGGGCATTTCCCAGCAGCGGTGTCACAATGTCTCTGGACATTCTGAAGATGCACTGGCTTGCTCTGCACACACGGCATCTGCCCCAGAAGACAGAACAAGTCCCACCGACTGGGCAGACCTGTTCCCCACCCCGGCCTCATCCAGAGAGTCCATCCTGACTTCCCCGGCTCCTTTCAGCCGAACGGTTTCTCCTTGCTCGTCTGTTCGCTCAGGTGTATTTTCCCCTTCTATAGTCCAGATCAAGAGGCACACACTAGCTCCTGGAGCTAGCCTGGTTAACATCCCCCAGACCTGCTTCTCATCCTGTGACAGTCTGTCATCTGCCTGTCCACAGTCACCCCCTCCCCGGCACCGACCTCCAGTCACTCGACTTTCCCTCCTGACTGCCATTCTCAGGAAAGGTCGTCTTCCTGTCTTGTCTTCTGCGCTACAGAGACCTTACACCCCCTGCTGGCCTGTTAATCATGTGACGTTGTCGTTTTGTAACGCATGCTCAGCTGCCTCGAGCGTGGCCTCCATTCCCTTAGAATTATCCTCCCAGTTCTCTTCATCTGCATCTATAGATGGTCAAAGCCACGTCTGCACGGAGCCCATTGCTTCCCCGACGATGGAGTCGAGTGCTCACGACAGAAGACGTCCTCATACTCAGGTGAAAGGATGCCACCTTAGACAGAAGCAGGTGATTTCTCCTCCACCAGTGAAGAGCAAACTCCCTCAAACTCCCCAGTTCTCAAATGTCTCAGCTGTTTCTCCGTCAAGGCATGACAACCCAGCCTCTGCAAATACTCCATTCAGCTCTAGTTCCAAGTTACATGAGCTGAGGCCCAGCAACGTGCACACGCTCCTCAAGGACCATGGCGGTAATAACCTTAAAAATCTCATCTCCTCGCCCCCTGAACTTCAAACTGAGCCCCCTGTGACCCAGAACCGGACTCGCCGACCGAATTCTTCTCTCTCGAGGCTCCAGATGCTCTCCCAGCAACTAAGATCTTCGCCCGTCCCTTCATCTTCTCATTCTCACATCCCACCTTACTCTGCTCATGCAGACGCTGCACCCCCCCTCCCTCATTTAAAACAAACCCCCAAGGTTGGAGGGTGTGAGTCAGTGGGGAGCTGGCCTGAATTCAGAAGAGCCACACCTGCTAAAGCTGCTCATAAAACCCAATGCCTGTCTCCATCTCGATACAAACCCATTATCCTTTCTGGGTGGCCGTCACCCGCCACTTCCCCCACACCCACACCCTCCCCTGCACCCCCAGTCAGAGACTTCACCCCGTCTCCTTCCCTGTCCCTGCGTTCCACGCCCTCGCCAAGGCCGGGGAGTGGAATTTCAGACTGCAGTGACAGGGAGGGTAAAAAACGAAAGGTACAGCATCTTCATTCTGTTTTGGTTTCTGTTTGTCTTTTGCCTCAGAGCTCATTGATCCGTTTACAGGCCGAGGTTAAGAAGAGATTTTCACATATTTTAAATGACTGTAAAACATCATTTAGTGTAGAATTGTGGCTCTGTAAAAAGATAAGCGAGAATAAAGTGAGCGCTCATTTAGAGATTAAAATTATTTAGAGCAAACAGTCACATGCAGATATACAGTTTTCTTATCCACAGGTGAGTGAAACTAAAATCATTACAGCCATGAGGCTCATGTTCAGTGACGTAAAATGGTTTTCAGTTCCGTTTGTGCTGCTGGGCAGCTCGGCTGCTTTGCATTACTAGCAGTCTCCGGCATTCTGATAAAGCTTACTCAAAGAAATTGAAACTGGCTGATGAATTTCAAGAGTTTATCTTTCAGAAACTGCAGAAACTTTCGATTCATCTGTATTTATTCAGTATTTTTTTCTTTAAACACCAGACACACAAGATTAAACTGAGCTACAAATCGCTCGCTGCGATCCCCACAAACACCATCCTGTTGGATCAACAAGTAAGTTTGCGTGTTTAACTCTAATCCCACTCGTACATTTTGTTGTCTTGTTACAACTCCTCGGAAAATGGTTTGAAGTCTCGAGAAAATTGCAACAGAATTGGCCAAAATTATTTGCATTTTATTATCTGCGTTAAAGTAAAGCAAGTTAGTTCAATTAAAATGTCTAAAGGGGTTTCAGAGTTTAAGTATCTCGGGGTCTTATTCAGGACTGAGAGAAAAATGGAGCGGGAGGTCAATAGGTGGATAGGTGTGGCGTCTGCAGTGAAGCGCATGCTGTACCGGTCTGTCGCGGTGAAGAGAGAGCTGAGTCAAAAGGCAAAGCTCTCACGTTCCTACCCTCGTCTATGGTCATGAGCTTTGGGTTGTGACCAAAAGAACGAGATCACGGACACAAGCGGTCGAAGTGAGTTTTCTCCGCAGGGTGTATGGGCTCTCCCTTAGAGATAGGGTGAGAAGCTTGATCATCCGGGAGGGACTCAGAGTAGAGCCGCTGCTTCTCCACATCGAGAGGAGCCAGTTGAGGTGGCTCGAGTATCTGGTTAGGATGCCTCCTGGACGCCTCCCTGGTGAGGTGTTCCGGGCACGTCCCAACGGGAGGAGACCCAGAGGAAGACCTAGAACACACTGGAGGGACTATGTTTCTCGGCTGGCCTGGGAATGCCTCGGGATTCCCCCAGAGGAGCTGGTCCAAGTGGCTGGGGAGAGGGAAGTCTGGGCCTCCCTACTTAAGCTGCGACCTGACTCAGATAAGCAGAAGAAAATGGATGGATTTCAGAGTGCCATGGAAAAACATAAAAAAAGTTTTTTTTGAAGCCATTTGGACATCTTTGCTTTATTACCATATTATGAAAGATTTGTGTCGAAACTTCGAAGCTTCTTGCACCTGTCACCTGTTAGTTGCCGGCACCCTCCCATTGTGGTGGCTTCAAGCTCTTCATTACGGAGGTGTCCGTTTTAATTCTTTTGAATTTAGGTCAAAACATGTGACCAGATTAAATCTCGGCTGATAGACATGGTTTTACTTTAATTTTTAAAAAGGCCATACTTCTCCCTCCTTCTGCTCTACAGTAGTTTATAGAAACGAGGTATAAGAAGATTAGCTAAGAAACCAAAGGCAGTGCAAACACAACATCCCTGGACAGATTTTCATGAAAGTCTCAGAGTGTAATCACTGGATGTACATCTACAACTGAATAACTTTTAGAGTCAATTTAATTTAAGCTGTCCACCACAGCTAATCCATGAACTGTGTTAGGTCATCTGAATCAAAAAGATTGAGTGAAATGTGTCACAAAACTTAACTTTAAAGTTTTATGTCCATTTGTTTCTCTCAATGATTTTGAGTTGCTCTCGGCCTTCACTTTTTTTTGATTCAGAGCTCAGTTCTGTGGTTTGGGTGGAAAACTGGTGGTTAAAGTTGCTCCAAGTCAGCCTCAAGCTCTTTTTGATGTCCCTCCTCATGTTTTTCCCACAATCTGCACAAACTTTAATCATCGTCTTCTTTCAGCTTCACGTCCTTGAGTCTTCTGTAAAGTTTTATGACTGTGATCTTTCTGATTAGATTTTTTTGTTAAAAAGCAACAACATAAACAACAACAAAAACCCCAAGATTTTTGATGCTCTCAGACAGCGCTCTTGCTTTCAACATTTTTTTTTTGGGAAAACATCTAGAAATTCAAACCCAGTTAAACCATCAATATGTCTGGTGACGTCAACATAAGATTCCCTTAAACGACCGCACATATAAATGAATGTTAGGGAATTAAATTCAATTTAGTTTATTTATCCCTTATAGTGTAAATTGATGACAAGTCACCAGTGAGCACCAGAAAAAGAAACAAATCCTTATCATAAATCTAGATTCTGTTTTAAATACAGTCATGGTCAGGTCAGTTTTTATTATATTAATGCATTTACATATAAGATGCCAGTTACTGTAGTTACTGAAGCCAGAAAAATGTGATGAATCTTCACTTAGTCCAAATCTTTCATCCTGAGCAGCATGTTAGTGACATTGGAAATGGAACAACTCCCGTTTAACACGAAGAAACCTCCAGGAGATCCAGAACCAGGCTCAGGATGAGCAGCCATCTTCTCTGACTGGTTGGAGTCTGAGAGGATAGAGACAGACAAACACAGAAAGACTGGTCCAAATGTACTTTCTATGGGAAGAAAAACAAAGAAATACACAACTTATTACCAGGAATAATTGTAACAAACATGGAGGGCAGGAGCGTGAGACTGACATGTGGTCACTTTGACCTCCAGAAGTCTAAACCTAAAGCAATTAAGGGATAGCTCAGAAAACCAAAGTCAACCCTAACTACAGGATTTATGCAAAAGGAAAACGTTAGTCTGAAAAGTAGACGGTGTCAGCCTCACCGACAGAACTGGAACACTTAAAATCACATATAAATGATCAAAGCTTTGAAACCAAGATTATATCAAGTCAAATCAGGCTCAGAGAAAGTTGGAAACAAGGCTCTTAAAATAGGCACATTTTTACATTTATGTAAGATTAAGCATCAGCCATGTATTTTTTGTTATAAGTATAATGAAAATACTGATTTAAGATGCAAGCTGGTATAAAGGGCTCTTACATCTTCACCTTTGCTTTTTTACAGTTGCACGTGTCTTTTACCTGAGTGATGTCGGACACGAAAAGTGTGCAACAAAAACACAGATTTTCTACAACAATAACACATCGGAAGTCTTAAATGTCCAAAGCCAACAACAACAACAACAACGTCAAACCAGGCTTGAAAAGAATTGAAAGCATGGCATGTTGGTGCAGTGTTCAATTCAGTTTATACTGTACCCTTTTTTATCGCGGAGGACCCGTACCCTGAAAACCCGTGATAAGTGAAAACCGCAAAGTAGGAATGGGCGTTTTAAATCATTCCAGCACTCTTGAAATATTCTAAACAATATTTCTAAACCCTAAATGTTCTAAAAAGATCACAGCATGTCATGATTTCCGTTTTCTCTGCCTCCGACTGCTCTCTTCCACCTGCCAGCGCTCTCTGCCATGCCCACTTCTCTGCTGCAGGACGGAGGCATGACACGCTGCAGGAGGAAGCTTCTCTTGCAAGCTGCAGCAGGTGCTAAATAATTTCAAAAATAATTTAGTTTAAATAAAAAATAAAAATCCATGCAGATCACGTGGCTCATCCATCAATCATTGATAATTATCAATCATCAGTGATTATACCATTCTTATCAGAACTCCCACAGTGCCTCTGGAGTGTCCTTGGACACGCTCACGGTCCTTGTCATCTCCTGTGGAATGTCTGGGTCACTATGTGCCTATGTGCAGGGTGCTTTTTTCAATTTCAGGCTATCTTTACTCGGCCAAGGAATAGCTGTGTCTGTTATGAAGTTCTTTTTACCTCCACATCCTATATATGTTGTTACTTTCATTACTTTTTTGTCTGTCCCTTAACCCCCACCACCTGCTCCCCCAGGCGCCCTAGACAGCATCTCTCTGCTCCACACAGAGGGCTGCGGTAGCTCGGTGGTCTTTGGTTGTGTCAGGAAGGAAATCCGGAGCAAAAATAATTTCCAAGTCTTCGTGCCACTTAGTTCGCTGTGGCAACCCCTGAAGAAGGGAGCAGCCGAAAGGGGGAGGAAAAAAAAACAGTATTTCATATATTATTTACAAAGCACCAAGTCACAATAGAATTCATCACAGGGCACTAGAATGTACAGTAATGATCCTGTATGATGAATTTTACTTGAAAGATGTTGGAAAAAAGTAACTGAAATATTTGAATTTATCGTGCCACTTGAAGAAAACGACAGTCATGGTGGTGAGCTGGATCTTTACTGTGTATATTTGCAGGCGATTGATGATCAGGTTGAACAGAATCACTGCAGCTCCCTGGATAGACCTGTTACTGACACACACTCAGAGGTACTGCTGCTGCACGCACGGCCGCACGTTCGTATGTGACGACTTCACACCGACAAATGAATAATTCTGTTGTTTCCACAGATGTGCTCACCTGCTGAGCTGCGGCAAAAGTCAGATCAGCTGTATGCAGAGATTGATGAAATATTGGTAAACTCCATTCCTGAAGTGAGTTAAACCGTATATGTAGACTTGCACACATAAAAATGTTGATGCTTATTGTTAAAAATGGATTTTGTAAGCTAATTTTTGCAACTTTTTCTTCAAACTATTATGTGGACGGAAGACCTCAAAGTCACCGAATACCAATGCTGGTTTTCAGGTAAAATTAAACATGATGTGCATTATTATTTCATGCTCACAAACAAACAAACAAACAACAACAAAGGAAAAACACTGCCTCTACTCTGCACACGTGAACATTTAAAATATTAAAGCAAGGACGATGACTAACTGTTTCAGTCCTAATGGTTAATTATTCTATACGTACAAGTGCTTGGACATTATTCACACATGGAAATATTTTTTGTTTTGTAGTCAGAACATTCTTGGTTCACAGCACGCAAAGAATCAAAATGTTTGTTCATTATTTATCAAAGGGGATGACCTCTTGCAGTGTTCAGAAGAAACAAGGGTGGTTTAAAGTGGCATCCAAGAGATGCTGCAAATCTCATCCAAGTTCAAGAGCTGACTGATAAAATGTGTGAATTTTAATAATTAACGAAGAAAACAATTTAAAAGTATGTAAAAAGTAAAAGAGCAACAAGGGCAGCTTCATATTATCTAAATAATCCATGCAACATTTACACCCAGAGCTTGTTTTCAAGCCTGTTTTCAATGAATATCTTTGAAATATTAAACGTTTGAAATTTAAATCATATTCTAAGATAAAAAAAAAATGCAATTTCTCTTTAAGATTTTTTTTTTTCGTCTCTCTTTCAGCACAACTCTTCATTGTTAAAATCCCTGGGGCGTGAAACCAAATATGTGAGTAGAAGTCAGACAGTTTGTTTGTGCCCTATTTTCTGAGCTCTCAAAGGAAACCCTGTAAGAACCTGCTGCTGTCACTTTTATCACCTCAGCTCTCATGTAACGTCACTTCACACAAAATTAGTCACTGCTTTGGAAATGTGAAGTCAGCGTTTTATTTTTATTGCTGTACGATGAAAGTCTCTTTTTCAACTGAGACTTTACACATGCAAAAATATAAAAATGACTAAAACTTAAATTTTGAGCCGAGAGACGAAACGTTTCTACATTTTTTTGTTGTTTTGCTTTGTTTTGTTTTTTTTGAATGTCCAGAGGACCAGATTTAACTTTTTTCGATTTTTCTACCTGGATTATTGAGCATGCATCAGGATATGTTAAATTTTGAGCATTAAAACAAAAGTAGTGATGCACCAACAGTTCATGCTCAATAATCCAGGTACAAATTCAACAATGTTTAGTCAGGTCCTCTGAACGGTTTATTTATTTATTTATTTATTTTTTGTTGCTGAGATGTTTCGTCCTTCATCCAAAGGACTTCTTCAGTCTGAGAAG
>NC_056498.1:56317745-56321924 GCF_014905685.2 Nematolebias whitei | reverse complement strand
CATATTTCTGTATTTTATAAATAAAATTCAGAGCTTTCCTCATATTCTGAACATTTAAAAAGCGATAGCTATCTTGGTTTGAATCCCCTTCTAACCATACCTTTATACACGCGTCAGGCACAAGCAACTGGAGGGCATCTTAGTGGTCTCTCAGCAGTTCCACGAGACTCTGGAGCCCCTGAGTGAGTGGGCTGCAGCCACAGAGAAACATTTAATCAACTCTGAGCCAATCGGCACTGAGACATCCAAGTTAGAGGATCAGATCTCCCATCATAAGGTAATATCAATGAGTTTACATCACATCTGTGTGTTTTCATTTTACATTTTACTGCCATCAGTTATGGTGTGTCGATTTTAGTCAAACTTTTTTTTTGCTCATTATTCTAAGTTTTCCATTAGTTACCATTTTCTTTTTTGTTAAATTTGGTAGTTTTTGGTTTTTATGTGTCTGTTTCCTTTCTTTGGTTTGTTTGTGTTTGGTCCATTTCCCCATCACTCACGGTCAGGCCTTAGAGGAGGAGATTATGAACCACAGTAAAGACCTGTTTCAGGCCGTCAGTCTGGGCCAAATGCTCAAAGCGGTGAGCTCGGTGGAGGACAAGGAGTTTGTTCAGTCCAAACTGGACTCCGCTCAGGCCGGTTACATAGAGCTCCAGGAGCGATGCCGGAGGAAAGCCGACATGCTGCAGCAAGCGCTGGCGAATGCCCAGCTGTTCGGAGAGGACCAAGTAGCCCTCATGAATTGGCTGAATGAGGTGCACTCCAGGCTGGGTGACGTTTCGTTGGAGGACTACAAAACAGATGTTCTTGACAAACAGCTGACAGAGCAGCGGGTACACACTCCTCTCCAGGCCAACCTTTGTTCTTTCTTTTGTGTTGCATCAGTCATTTTTCATTTCACTTCAGAAGTTTATTGTTTTACACTGGAGCATGTTTGACATCTTTCACTGACTCGCTGAGGTTTTTCTTTTCAGACACTACAAAGTGATATTGAATCAAAGAAAAAGAACGTTGATCAGGCCATTTCAAATGGGATGGAGCTGCTGAAACAAACAACAGGCACGCCTCTTATTTATTTGTTTAACAGCACATGTAATTTGCATTATACTTGGAAAATAATTTAGAATGCAGAAGTCCCTCGCTACTTCGCGGTTCGTTTTTCGCAGACTCGCTCTATCGCCGTTTTTCAAAATAAAAATGGACGCGACACACAATTGGCTGATTGATGGATGAGCTGCACGATCAGCATGTAATTTTCATTTAAGATAAATTATGTCAAATTATTTAGCACCTGCTTCACCTTTGTGCAGCCCACACTGCAGGATACGCTTCCTGCTGCAGCTGATCAGCTGTTCTCCGTGCAGAGTGGAGAAGGGGGCGTTGCCAAGAACGCTTGCAGGTGGCTGAGAGCAGCAGAGGCAGAGAAAGGGAAATGATGACATTCTGTGCTCTTTTAAAGCGTTTAAAGTTTAGAAACATTGTTTAGAATATTGCAAGAGTGTGGGAAGGGTTTAAAACGCCTTTATACATATATATATATATATGTACTAAAGTAAACTACTACTTACTGCTTGTACTACTATCCCTGCTTTGCGGTTTTCACTTATCGCGGGACTTCAGGTTACTGATCCCCCGCGACAAACGAGGGACTACTGTACTTCTTATTCTCTGTTTACTGAAAAATTAATTGCTTCACATGCATTTTATTTGTACTTTTTTTAATTAACAGATAAGATGTACGTGCTAAGTGGCCAATTGTTTTGAATTAATATTTTTCATTAATACTCATAGGTGATGAGGTTGTAATCATCCAAGGCAAACTGGATGGGATAAAAACAAAGTACGCAGAGATAAATTCGATGAGTGCAAATGTTTTGAAGACCCTGGAGCGAGTGTTGAGTCTCTCCAACAAGATGCAGGACACTCATAAGAACCTGAGCTCCTGGTTAGAAAAAGCGGAGGTGGAGATAAAAATGTTTGCTGACCAGGAGCCGGCCGACAAGCAGCTGATTCATTCACAGAACAGGCAGAAAGTAAGATAAATAAATAATAAAAAAAAAGATTAATAGTCTGTTTTTACACCTGAATAAAAAGAATAACACTAACTCAGCTTTTGCTTTTCAATTTAATCTCATGTAGGCCTTACTAAAAGAAACTAAAGAACAAAAGCCTGTGTTAGACAAGCTGAATGAACTGAGCAGCTCACTCCTGGATCTGATCCCGTGGCACACCAGAGAGAGTTTGGACAAGCTGGTGACGGATGATAACGAGCGGTACCGAGCTGTCTGTGACACCATCGCTCAGCGGGTTGACCGGATCAACGCTGACATTCTCAAATCGCAGCAGGTAAACCACACAAGTTGTTACATCAACTCTTTCTCACAATTCTGTCTCTTTTTCTTGTCATTTAGTGCGCTTTGCTTCACATTTCCTCCCAGTTTGAGCAGGCTGCAGACACTGAACTCTCATGGCTAGCTGAGGCGGAGAGGAAGTTACTGTCAATGGGTGACATCAGGTTGGAGCAGGACCAAACCACAGCCCAGCTGCAAGCACAGAAGGTTAGCCTGATATTTTATACGCGGCCTCAGATCTTCCCTTTAAAACGAAAGCATTGTAAACACAGTTGTTTTCTTTTGTGACATCCCACTGGTTTTATAGATTTTCTCCATGGACATCATGAAACATAAAGACATTGTGGATGAGATTGTGAAAACAGGAAAAACCATCATGAGCACCAAAAACTCTGAAGAGAAGGAAGCTTTGAAGGTGAAATAGATGTTTCAGCACAATAAATAATTTATTTACGCAAAAACAGCCTATAAGCTAAAAAAGTTCTGCTTGTTTTTAAATCAGGCCAAGACCCAAACGCTCGTGGAGAAGTATGGTGTCGTCAGTCATCTGAACTCGGAGCGCTGTCTGCAGCTGGAGCGAGCCCAGTCTCTGGCCACGCAGTTCTGGGAGACCCACGAGGAGATGTGGCCGTGGCTGCTGGAAACTGTGAGCACCTTCAGCCAGCTGCCCCCGCCTGCCATCGAGTATGAAACACTCAAGCAGCAACAGGAAGAGCTCAGGGTAAGAAATCAACATGATCAGTAAAACTAATATTTAGTTTGAAAGAAATTAAACCACTTTGTGATGTTTTCTCCAGCAAATGCGAGAGCTGATTGCTGAGCACAAGCCTCACATCGATAAGATGAACAAGACAGGGCCGCAGTTACTTGAATTAAGCCCGGTGGAGGGAGCCCCCATCAGAGAGAAATACACAGCCTCTGACCAGCTCTACACCAAACTCAAGGCTGATGTCACACAGAGAGCTGCCACTTTGGATGAAGCCATCTCCAAATCCACACAGGTGAAATGGATTGAAATGAAATGCCTAGTTATTTTTCCCACAAATCAGGCATTTTACTGATTCACCGCTTTAAAAATTAAGTATTTTCATTCTGCTTTTTTAGTTCCATGATAAAATCGAACCCATGCTGGAGTCTTTGGAACGTATCGCTGAACGCCTGCGCCAGCCTCCATCCATCTCGGTGGAGGTGGACAAAATCAAGGAGCAGATCCTTGAAAACAAGGCCATGTCTGTGGATCTGGAGAAACTGCAGCCCTCTTATGAGACACTGAAACAGCGAGGTGAAGAGATGATCGCCCGATCTGAAGGCGCAGATAAGGACATATCTGCCAAAGGTCTGGAATACTTTTTATTCCTACGATTCCTTTTAGTTTTTTGTCTTGTAGTATAGCATGGCTTTATACATTAATCCTCCTATGTATGTCACTGTGAAGGTGCAAAGTGACTTTTTCGTTCCATTCCAGCTGTGCAAGACAAACTGGACCACATGGTTTTCCTGTGGAATGACATCCAGGCCTTGTTGGAAGAGCGCGAGGCAAAGTTGCTGGATGTGATGGACCTGGCAGACAAGTTCTGGTGCGATCACTGTGCCCTCATTGTCACCATTAAAGACAGCCAGGACCTGCTGAGGGAGCTGGAGGAGCCCGGAGTCGACCCTTCTGTTGTCAAGCAGCAGCAGGAATTTGTGGAGGTGAACTGAAAATATCAAAATCGCTGAATGAACCAGCCGTTAGAAAGTAATGAAGCATATCATTTTAATTTAATATATATAATTTTTCTGCAGGGATTCAAGGAGGAAATTGACGGGCTGCAGGAGGAGCTTGATG
>NC_056498.1:56311191-56317645 GCF_014905685.2 Nematolebias whitei | reverse complement strand
GGGGGGGGGGGGGGGTTGCCCGTGAGCACACCTGTGCTGATACATTGCAGCATAAAACAATGTCCACAGTGCAATAAATATGCATTTGTCATGGCTACACTAGACTATTGCAATGATTTATTATATGGGTGTCCAAATACTTCTTTAAAAAGTCTTCAGTTAATCCAAAATGCTGCTGCCAGAGTCTTAACTGGAGTTAGTGGGAGAGATCATATCTCTCCAGTTTTAGCTTCTCTCCATTGGCTCCCTATCTAGTCCAGAGTTGAATTCAAAATATTACTTTTAACCTACTTTGTACAAAGCACCCAACAACCTAGCTTGATTGTATATACAAGATCTTATTGTCTCATATCTTCGTAACAGAGCACTTCGCTCTCAGACTGCAGGCTTACTCATGGTCCCTAGAGTTTCCAAAAGCAGAATGGGAGGAAGATCTTTCAGTTATCAGGCTTCTCTCTTGTGGAACCAACTTCCAGTTTCTGTCCGTGAGGCCGACACATTGTCCAGTTTACAGACTGGGCTTAAGACTTTCCTTTTTGATAAATCCTATAGTTAGGGTTGGCGTGTTATGCTGTCTTAAGCTTAGACTACTAGAGGACAAACTGACCTCATTTCCTTAAATGAATTGTTAAAATTGAATAGTTTCCATTTGATACTATTTCTATCTTAACATGTGATTCTTGACCTGCCATTGTGTATCTGTTCCTCTCAAACCCAGCCGGTCGAAGCAGATGGCGCTTGTCCTGAGCCTGGTTCTGCTGAAGGTTTCTTCTTCATGAGGGAGTGTTTTCCTTGCCACTGTCACCTTCATGATTACTCAGGATGAGAGTTATGTGATGGAGTTAAACTAAAAGCAGTCTGCTCCTCTGATAAATAGTGTTAAGTTATTATTTTATATAGGAATGTTTCTGTCCAGTGCCCTGAGATGACTTCTGTTGTGACATTGTGCTATATAAACAAACTGAATTGAATTTAATTGAAATTTCCTTATGCAGCTGAAATTATTGTTGCTTCCAGAATATTAAGTAAGGGTGTGCACTTCAGGTCTCAACCCAGATAAAAGGCATCATATTAAATGAGCTATTTTTTGATCTCACTTACTTCTTCCTTTAAATTATTTGTTAAATGTTAGTCATCACCAAAAGCTTGAAGAGAACTCATCTGGATTGTGTTTGTTTTCCAAAGTAAGAGAGAAATCATGCCATTACATTGTTATTCACTGTCATTTGCAGATTTAATGCAACAAAAATAAACCTGCATTATTTGCTATTAGTAGATCGTTTTATCAGCTCTATTTGCATTGCCCTCACAGCTTGCATAACAAACCATATGAGCAGCACTAATCTCTGTTTGGTTGATTCATTTAAAATAAATGAGAAATTTGCTGATTTATTTTATCTTAGCTTTCGTGCACATATGCTCTGTTTCTTTAATGTAATAATCATCCACTGTGTAACAGCCGTGCTTGCATGAGACACAGATATTCATAGAAAGTGGTAATCACATACGATGAGGAGTTCATGACTGTAGTTGTCATTCAGACCTTAAGCTGTGAGACTTTGCATCACGAGGAAGAGATGATGAGGTGCAGATGAATTAGAAAGCAGAAGGCCAATGCTGGTTACAGTTTACTTACGCTAATAAAATAATTAGTCGGACAGCCGCTGTGATGTTAAATTGTCTGATAACTTAAAATATATTGACACTCCGACCTCCCTCTGAGTTAATATACTGTACTGCTTGTGTGTTTTCATGGAGCGTTGACTCTGTGCATGTCTGTTTAGATCATGTCACATCTTGGGATGACTAAGACAGCACTATGTTTCTATTTCTGTCCTTTTGCACACATTAGCATCAGTGCATTGTGTGCTCATCTGCTGCCCTGTGTAGTATTTCTGACGTGCACGCTTGGATGAGTACTGACACATTAAATATTCACCAAAAACTTTCAGTTGTAAAACGGAGACCAGTTTGTTGTCATTGCCCGCCATTGACATGAAGAGGTGGACAAAAAGTTTTTGCACTAGTGTGTCTCTGTGTGTTTGCATACCTGTCTGCTATCAAAATAAATCATGAACCAATGGGGAAATTGTATTAAAATATACAGAAATTAATGATTGAATGTGCATAGCTACTTAAAAATGGTCATTGCACTGTTACTTTTTTACCTAATGACCTAAAGTGTGAGAAGGGAGTCGCTATTAATAGCTTCCATAACTAGTTAGAACCAACTCTGTCTATTGGTTAACAAAGTATGTCATGAATCAGTAGACACATTTTATTGAAACTTTCCAGAAAAGCAAATAAATGCTACAACTTACTAACCTCTGGAGCCAGCCCAATTCAAGATGGCAGCCACAAGCATGACAGCTTGCAATATTTAATGAAATCAAAAGTTGTATTTGATTTTATTTTTTAAAGTTTGTCCTAAATGACTGCAACTATGTCATTTAACAGCATAAAATGATTTTGGTCTAGTCAAGTCAAGACAATTTTATTTATAAAGCACATTTTAAACAGCAGCTGTTACCAAAGTACCAATGTGCTTAACTGTAAAATCAATGGGAGTAATTTCATGGGGAAAAAAAACTAAACACTAATAATAATACTGAAAATTAATTATAAGCATCAAAAGAAAAACATAGAAACGCAGAGCAATAAATCGAGTCACACTGTGTAAAAAAACAGGGAAGACAGATGTGTTTTTTAGCAGAGATTTAAAAAGAGGAAGAGAAGTGGTCTGCCTAATGTTGGAGGGAAGTTTGTTTCAACATTTGGAGCCCATGACTGAAAAAGCACAATCACCTCTGAGCTTCAATCTTGTTTTTGGAACGGACAAAATCAGCTGATCAGATGATCTCAGCGCCTGAGAAAGAACATATGGTTCCAGTAGTTCAGAGTGATATGAGGGTGCAAGGCCATTTATGCACTTAATGGTTAGCAGGAGATTTTTAAAATAACTTCTGGTACGTACAGGGAGCCAGTGAAGTGAGGATAAAACTGGTGTAATATGAGCAAACCTGCGAGTTCCTGTTAAATGTTAAATGATCTGTACTTACTGTATATAGCACCTTTCTACTTTATCAAGACACTCAAAGCGCTTTACATCACAATCTGTGCCCTCAATTACCCATTCATACAACACTCTGTAAGGATCTGGTATTGTTTTGAACCCAAAAATGCAGGGAAGACTCAAACAACTCAGAGTAAAGAAAAGTATTTAATGAAAAAATAAACAAAAGGGCTGACGTGGCAGCAAAAATGTACATGAATGATAAGAGGTCATGAGGGGAGACAAAAACCAGGACGAAGTGAAGGGCATGAAACAAGAGGCAAAAGTCTTCATGAGGAAAAACCCCAGGAGAGCAGAGATGAAAAAGTCAAACAGTGAACAGAGTGATGAGTAAAAGGAAAAAACAGTGTAAACTGTGACACTCTACTAGATCTCTACAAAGCTAATTGAACAATTCATTCTAAAGAGAATAATCAGAGCTTGATCACAGTCATACATCAATGGGACACACATTAGAGGCAATGAAGGGTTCATTTCTTGCCCAGGGACACTTTGGCATGTGACTGCTGGTGGATTCAAACCCCCAACTCTTGCAATGGAGGACCACTGCTCTAACCACTCAGCCACAGCCACCCAGCCCAGCCCAGCCCAGCCAGCTCTGTTAAGAGCCTGCAGGATTTTGGACAAGCTGGAGACGCAAAATGGAGACCTGACTGACACCAACATAGAGTGTGTTACACTGTCCAGTGGGGTAGTAATAAAGACATGGACTAGTTTTTCAAGGTCAGATCTGGACAACATTGACTTAAGCTTAGCTATCTGCTTTAACTGGTATAAGCTTTTTTTGAACAACAGAGTTATTCTGTTTATTAAACCTAAAGTCAGAGTCTAAAACCTCCCGAGATTTGTAACAGACTGCTTAAGATAAGGCTGAAGAGAGTCAAGATGTACAGGATCAGAGTCAGCAGTAGGACTAGGGCAAAACACAATGACTTCCGTCTTCAGATCACTAAAACTTAAAAAGAATTGAAGACATCCATGCCTTGATGCCATCAAGACATTTTAACAGAAGGTGAATGGCACAAGATCTATTTGGTTTGAGGGACATATACATCTGACAATCAGCATAACAATTAAATTAAAGGCCATGTTTCCTTGGGATAGAATCCAAAAGGAGCAGATAAAGTGAAAACAAAAGGGTTCCAAAAATTGATCCCTGTGGAACCCCACAGGAAAGAGGCACTGACGCAGATAAACTTTTTCCAACCTTGACACTAAAAGGTATGTCAAAGGTATGTCTAAAAGTATGTCATGAAAGACGGTGGACTATAAGTATTCCTTCTTTAATTTTATGCCTTTTTTTCTCCACATGGAAAACCTTTTAAGATTATACGACTTGACAGCAGAAGTACGTAAGAAATGCACTCTCCTTATATCATTCAATGTCTTTACTAAACTACCCAGGAGGCTCAGGCTTTCATTCATAGGGTCACATGTGTTACTGAGCCTGACGCAGATGTGTCGCTTCACCACAGATCAGGTAAACGGTACCTGCTTCATGCCTGACTTGGCCTGCATGCAAGATCTGTTTATCTGAAGCACCGACCTGCACCTGCCTATGTTAGGTTATGCTGTGGTGAACGTGCCTTTCTTTTTATAATTCTGCTGAATGTGTCATTTAGAATATCATCAGATATGTTTTCATAAAATAGAGATGATTAAAATTGTAGTATCTGTTGAGGAGATAAAAAAAACAAACATTTCAGCTGAAGTACATTGAGTGATTCCCCCTTTATAAAAAGCACCTGATAAAAGTGTTTCTCAATGACTCAAGTGATCATGAGGCCTTATTTCAGTTGGGTCAAGGACTCGTAGAACACGCATCTGTGGCTCTCCCCCCAGGTTTCCTACAGTTATTGAACACTTCAGCTCGGTCCACTCTAGTCCTGCTTAAGTAACAGGGCTTTAACTTGTTTTATTTCTTTATTTCTTTATTGCCTGTTTTCTCTCGAATGTATTAATAAATCCTAAAGACATTTCTCCTCCCATCATTGACCACTTCATCTAGGAACGAAAAAACAAATACACTTTCTGAATTAACTGTTTTACCTTTCAGATTTCCAGTTATATTTTGTTCCTCAACAATAAATAAGGAGATCTGTTGAAAACATCACGACCCTTTGGGTTTTAATCGGAAACAAAGACTAGCTGCTTTGGCTTTCTGTCAAGAAGACGTCTGACTTAATCTTAGCTGGGGCTGGAGTGGAAACAAGTGAGTCTTTTAATGGCAAATGTTTTCTTTTGGAGGAAGGTTTTCTCATGTTGTGGACAACGCTCTATAATCATCTGGTTAAAACAGCTGAGATCTGTAACTGTGCTGAAATTAGTTTAGGCTGCAGTCCCATGTGTTTGCTTCAGTGCAAGCAGAAGGTATTCGGTTGTGAATGTTTCCCCTGAAGCTACATGGACATATTCTATTTTGTCCTTGCTTTTTATATTTAGCTCATCAAATTTTCAACAAAATATTGAAACAAAAGTGTGAAGCCTTTTTTTTATTTTTTATCTGTTATACGTGAGCCTAGAAATTGACCCTAAATAGACTAATATATGATATTACAACACACCCTCTCCTTTTAAATATCTAAAATAACCTAAAGAAATGGTAAGGTTTTAATTAGATGATTTTTTTTTTGTGAAATATTTTGGAATTGTGATTCTTTGTTGCTTCATTAGATCATTCTGTTTGTTGTCTAACCTACAATCCTTAAATGCACTTTTGATTTTAACCACTTGGGGGCACAAATGAACAAGTCAGTGATGCAAAACCTGCCAAAGGTATCACATAGCTAATAGAACATTAATAATACATGCTGCAGTCTTAACAAACCATTTATTTCTACATGTGAAGGGACATTATTTGGAAGAGTTTCACTATATGCACATCCATGCATTTTGACTTTAAGTTTTGTTAAGATCTAAATATATTTTTCTGCAGAGGTTTGTTTTAAAAACATAGTTAGTTTGCTGTCCTTTGCAAGCCCTGATAAATAGCCTTTTTAGCAGAAATGATGCAAAACGGACTTCTGATAATTGTTAAAGTGGGAACACAGGAAGTGGGAGAAACATGTTTTTCCTCATTGCAAATGAGAACAGAACAATGCTGCTGACTCTTTCGAAGCAAGGGGCTTTACCGAGGTATTAGGACTCTGCAACATGAGAAAAGTACAGTTGTCTAATGCTGGCAGCGTCTGTCTTGTACTGCAGTTGTTGTTTTTTTTGTACGTATATGGGAACACAGTGTGAGGTACAGATACATCAGATGTAACCAAATGTCACATTTGAGTTATTTTAATGAATATAATCAGTAATATGTTTATGTTCTGATATTTTGTTTACAGTTCAGACTCAGAATACAGCATTTATACATATAGAAATATATAT
>NC_056498.1:56310218-56311091 GCF_014905685.2 Nematolebias whitei | reverse complement strand
TGCGGTTGAAGATCGACTCGTTTACCTTTGCAGACGATAGTTCGGCCTCGGCGTAGAGTTCTCTTCAAACGCTTTCCAGCGTCTCCGTGAGGATAGTAGGGAACCGTTCGGAGTCGTGAGATCATCCCAGAACAGACATTTCATAGTTCCTCTGAACTTCTCTCGTTCAGCTTAGTTGCTTTTTCTCCAGCATTCTGAACTCTGCATTCTCTCTCCGCACTCTCCCTCTGCACTCTCTGCACTCTCTCGGAACTCTATTCCGGCATTCTCTCTTCCTTTTTCCCTGAACTAGGAAGTGTTAAACATTTTAAAGAGGTCACTTCCGGTTCATTTGAGAACTTCCTGATTGGTCGATTGACCAAACAGGGGTGTGTTTTAGTGATGTAAGAGGGTATTAAAAGTCAAGGGAAAAAGATTAGATTTGTTTAAGAACAGACAGAAGATGTTATGAAGAACCGAGACTTCGTGGAGTCAATTCTCTAATATCTTTCTGTAAAAGTTAAACATGACATTTCTTTTCCAGTAAACTTGCAGTTGACCGAAACTTGACCTTTGACCAACTTACACTTGCTCAATTCAGACAGAAGATCAAGAAAAATGAATAATTACTCTGTAACAGACCTTAACTTGATTTTTACTTTGAATGAGGATTAAAATCAATCATTAACTGTTTCACAGTTGATTTAAAATGAGTAGTTCACTTCAACATTTAAAATGGTTTGAACTAACACACTTTGATTATCAAGACATTTGTAAGATAGTAATGATAATAGAAAAAGAGTGTTCTTTCAATTGATCAGTCCAGAAACACAAAATCAAGTCCATCCAGAGACTTTCTAAGTGTCCTGCACTGATCAATTGAAAGAACACTCT
>NC_056498.1:56301753-56310118 GCF_014905685.2 Nematolebias whitei | reverse complement strand
CAATGAAATACAGTTCTTGTCCCAGGAAGGCCCTCAAGGCCAGATTTGACCTGAGGCTTAGTTCACTACACGTCTGACTAACTCAGCTCAAGATTGAATTATCGTACTTAAACAAACTCACTTAAAGAAACTGGTCCTGATGACATGATTTAACCTTTTTTTTTGTTGTTGTTGTGATCTACCTGGATGATTGAGGTTATAACCCTTTTTGTTTAACTGAAATAAACAAAAACAGTCTTTAACTTGTCTTTTTCTACAGATACTGAGCAAATTTCTTGCATGGTAGTAGCTGAGCAACATCTCCAACACAAAGTCTGAGCACTTCACATTGCATAGCAAAATATCTCCTGGACCACAGGACATAAGATTTTAAAGAAACAATATATTTAAAAGTGATAAACTTTTGGAGTAGCCCCAATTCAAGAGGACCACAAATGCTAATTGACATTAGCTAAGACAAAAATGGCTCTAACTCTAGAACATTGTTTTTAACAGCCAATGAGCTAACTTTGACGTGGTAGTAGCTGAGCATCATCCCCAACACATATTCTGAGTGCCAACAAAATCTCACAGTAGTGCTTTAGATTGCACACAAAGTAATTTACTGTACATGGTTTGACCAACATTGCTATAACTGTGACAGCTCTCAACAAAATATGATTTTAGTTTAATACTGTGGCATGAAAGGTGGCGGGCGATATGCGTTCCTCCAAGGAAATATAAGTTTTTAAATGTTCAAGTAGAGAAAAACTTTAATTCTCTCGTTTTACTGTCGTAAATGTCGTCTTGGCTGATGAAGATGTGTTAAATGATGCATTGTGCATACTCAAACTTTGGATTTATTTTCTTTTTTCGTTTTATTTATTAATGCATTCTTCTTCTTTTTTTTTGCTAGAGTGAAATATTTTGATTCCTCCCACATGTAATAGTGTAAAAGAAAAAAGAAAACTAATTACCAGGTAAAACAGAGAACACTGAAGCAGGAGTTCTTCCTCTCAATAGTTTCAGACTTAATTGTGTCAAAGCCAAATGTTTAATTGAAGTTCTTGGAAGGAACTGTGCTATGACAGAACAATTCCACTCCAAATGAGTTAGCTTTTAATTATTTTTTTCACCCTAGGTTGTTATTTTTTTATGCTTGTTTTTTTTTTTTTTTCGTCAGTGTTAATTAATGTGTCTTGTCAGGTGCTGCAGCTCCGGTCAGCGTGCTGGATGAGACATTCTTGCACAGACTCAAAGAACACATCACTGTCAATTAGGGACCTAGACTCCCTGAGGCTGCCCAGAACTGTCTGAAGGGAACACTGCTGCTTTGACTTAAACACTTTTAACAGGCATTGAGTGACAGTTCACTGAAAATATGACCTGAAAATACCCTGTGATAGATTCCATTTTTATTTTTTATCTGGCTCTGTGATGAACTTGTGGCTTGTCCGGGGTGTCTCCCGCCTCTCGCACAGTGACTGCTGGATATTGGCACCAGTGAACCCCGTGACCTGAAAAGGAAGAAGCGGGTAAAAGATAATAGCTGGATGTTTTTTTTTTTTCTTTTAATAAATGTGACTGGGCCTGCGTTATTTATTTATTTATTTATGTAAAAGACTGAGGGCTGTGACTCACAATGAATAGTGACCCTGATAAAGAGTAGAAAGCATCGTATTATCATCATATAATCTGCATTAATGGGAAACCAGTGTACACAGAAAAAAATATCAAAGTTCCGTTTTTAGAGAGATTTGCTAGTGCAATGTAACTTTTACTTATATGCATTTATTTAACAACTTACAATTTAGTCCAGAATTCAGAAAAAAATATGAATATACTTCTTGCCCATAAATATTTTTCAGGAGAATGAGTAACACTATTCAAGGTAATGAAGTGAAAAAAATGCGAGCAGGTTAAATAACAATAGCGTATTTTTGTTTAATTGATTTTACATTTAAAACTAAAAGTCATAATACTGTACTTTTAGCCGTACAAACCACACCACTGTATAAGTCGCATCAATCCAAATATGTCTAATAAAGTAGAAAAAAAAAACCAACATAAATACATTGCTTTGCAGTATTAATCACATCTATTATGCTCCACCGCGGACAACCCAGAAATGTGGGTCTGTGTTGTGCCAAAAAATGATTGGCGGCCAAATGGCGGCCACAGGAGCGTGCACGGGAGGACTTTAACAAGATTAACACTTAAAAACAGTTGATTGTTTGCTCAACATTATAAGATGTGTCTCAGTTTATTTTTTTCCTTAATAAATGCACTGTAATGGTCAAATCAGCTGCACTTCACCTGGGCGGCGCGGCAAAATGCAGCTGATTTGACGTTTGCTCCAGGAGTTCTGGAGTGAGACGAAGGTGGCTTGATATGGCAAGCCAAGTGCCTCATTAATAGCCACTTTTAACTATCAATGAGACACTTGGCTTGTCATATTATTCAATGGCCTTCTAGTGGCTGAAAATGGTAGTGTTCAATATTCTCCATGTCAGAATGAATGAAATCGTCAGATCTCAGCAAAAATTTGGTTATAAATATGGAGAAAAAACCTAAATAAGTCGCTTCACCGTATAAGTTGCAGTGCATGCAACTTTATGCAAAAACGTGTGACTTATATGATGAAAGTACGGTAATACCCTTTGCATTATTTGCAAAGCATTTACTTATTGCAACTCAGTATGCAACAGTACTTTCTGTTCACATCTCTTACCTGCAGTCATTATCTTTAACAGCCATTAACATGTGTTTTATTAGTAAAGGCAGTTATAAACTTTTACAACAATGATTGAACTGCTCTATTATAAATGCAAAACACTTTCTCACTAATTAGATCGGAGGTTTGTCATCCTTCATTGTGATACAATTGTTAATTGACTTTAAAACTGCTTCCCAGACTGGATGGCAAATAAAGTAAGATAACACAATTTGATATTTTTTTGCAACTATTTCATTTTCTCCTATTTTTATATTTGATGGGAAATATTTGTAGAATGAGAGCAAAATGGAATAGGGAGGAAAATAAGTCAAGTAACATTTAAATATGGGACATTACAGAAAGAAAGTCATGCTTTAAATGATTGTCCCAGTGAAACGATCTCTAAATGAAAAACAGAACATTATTTGATTGCTTCATGTCTGTGAAGTTTCAGTAAGAAAGAGAAACACGAGTTAATTAAAAACAGCATCAAGGGGTTTCCTGACAGGCCAGCAGGAATCTAAATAGACAGATTTTTTAAATTGTATTTTTATTTTATTTTTAGATTATTGCTTAAGATCAAAATCTCAGTAATGCAATAGTGTGGTGACTGTTTTCTTTTAATAATCACAATTATGAATAAATTATACAAAAAAAAAAGTCATGCATTAAATAAATACAGGGCTGGAAAAGCAAGAAAACCAAAATTAAATGAAGGATATTTTTCTAATGCAAACTGAAATTGGCGGCCTTTATTTATTTAACTATTTTAACTCTAATAAAAGTGTTCTTTCTGTTGCTGAAGTATTATTTTTTTGCAGTAATTTAGCATGATACATGGTCATGTGCGCGCTCTGTAATTTTCTCTTCCCTCCACCTGTTCGAGTCACATCTTAAAACAGGCAGCACATATCTAACCCCTGTTAAAGCCTCCATGAGCTGATTGAGCGAAAATCACATTTTTTAAAAATTCTGCACGGTGTCATATTTCTGCCCTGCTCGCATGGACATGAGGTCAGGGATTCAGGTAAGGATTACTATTGATCCATCACTGCAGAATCACTGCAGATACACTACCTGCTCATAAAAAAGAAGGAGAGAAAAAGCATCCACCTTGCTTTAACGCAGGGGTCTGCAACCTGCGGCTCTGGAGCCACATGCAGCTCTTTGGTTCCTTCCAGTGGCTCTTTCAAGCGTTCACTAGAACTAACATAAAAGAGAATTTTATTGGTTGTTGTACAAACAACAAAAAATGACTAGTTTTAGATGTTTTCCTGTCCTTTCTTTGGCAAATATGTGAATACTGGAACAAGTATAAGGAGTAAAACATACCGTATTTTTTGGACTATAAGGCGCATTAAGCGAAACAAGTTCATTTTGGCAGATTTTTGAGCTCCATGTACCACATAAAATCAGTTCAAGGTCAGTAAGCACAACCAGAATTAATACATAAGGTGCACCAGATTATAAGGCTCACTGTCGATTTTTGAGAAAATTAAAGGATTTTAAGTGTGCCTTATAGACCAAAAAATACGGTACTCATTTCAACTTTCTATACTTAATTATTTTTTCCACAATTAAAAAAATTACATGGGTCTGCATAGTTCATAGTTTTTATTAATTAAAAAAAAAAATACACCACCACGCCTCCTCGCCCCCTACAAGGTGTTTTCATTTGTCTTGAATTGTAAAAATATCAGTAAATGTTAACTTTATAATGTTATAATGTCACCCTAGTGGCCACAAACGCCCCCTCCAACAAACCTAAAGTGGCCCACAGGCCACCAGTTGATAATCCCAGTTGAAGCAGGTTGTTGTGGCTCTGAAAACTTTTAATATAGTGAACGTTGATCGTAAAGGTTGCAGACCCCTGGTTTAACATATTATTTTTTTAGGTAACCCCTACTGGTGAACTTTTGCTGTGATAATTGTGCTTCAGCTGGGAAGAGATGATTTAGCTCAAACTGATGCAATGAGTGGCTGCTTGCTCCTTAAGCAGCACTTTTTGTACTTGTGGAATAAATTTTACTCTTTTTTTCAGGAAGATCATTATATTTACCCAGTTCTTCAGGGATGAATTCATTGGAGGCAAATTCTGAGATGACACCATCAGTGTTCATCCGGATCAAACTGTGATAAAACAGCAAAACATGTTTGGTTTATATTTATTTATTTTGTTTATTTATTTAATTAATTAATTGATTAATTTGTTAACAATCACAACGTTCAGACCTGAACATAGCTGAGAATCTTTTGATAGCACCGGAGAAAACTACACACAAAGGTCTGACCTTGTCATCAACACAAAATATTGGTAAACCATATTGAACGTCTGGATAGAACTAAAGCTGTGGCCTTGTGGTGTTGGACTATTACCATGGCATGTCATAGTTAGAGATACTGTAAAAGATGTGTTTGCACGGGTGCAATGAGTTGAATTCAGATACACCCTGAATGTTTGGTGAGTAGCTGTTGTTTGGTCTGTGGCATTATAAACAAAAAAAAACAGCCCATTCAGACATGAATGTTGTGCAGGAATGTGCCGTACTTGCTGCCGTAAACGTTGCTTCGCCATATAAGTTGCATCTATTATGTGTCACTGCTGACAACTCAAAAACGTGGACCGGTGTTGTGCCAAAAATTGATTGGCTGCCAAATGGCGGGAGCATGCATGGGAGGACATTAACAAGAATTTAACAAGAGTAACACTTAAAAACAATTATTGTTTGTTCAAAATTATAGCAAAGGTGTGTCTCTGTCTAACTTTTCCTTAATAAATGCACTTTCACGGTCAAATTAGCTGCATTTCAAATGCCAATTTGCGGCTGCAGGAGCGTGCAGAGGGACGACTCGCTGTGCATTTCTTCAAAATTTAACAAGCTAACAACCTATAAACAATTATTTGTTTGCTCGACATTAATTGGCTTACCATATTACTCGAGGACCCTCTGGTGGCTGAAAATGGTAGTGTTCAATATTTTCCATGTCAGAATAAATTAAGTTGTCAGATCTCATCCAAAAATTGGGTTATAAATATGGGGGGGATACACATACATTGTGTTGCTGTATTAGTCGCAGGCGTGCTAACTTATGCAAAAAACTGCAACTTATACAGCGAAAAATACGGTATATTGGTATATTACTGCCCCCAAACCTTCTTTTTCTTCTCCTTGGAGAGCAACTAAGACAGAATGCTGGACGGCAAAGATCAAGCACACTTTTAAGTGCAACTGCATCCCATTATTTTATATCTCCCCTCCTTAATCCCTTGCCGGTCATCTGGTTTCAATCCTGCCTCTGTGTTTAGTGCTTATAAAGCAGAACTGCGCCTGTGAGATTGAGCGTGCCCCCGTACTTTTGACACCTTCAGATTTACATACACATTGCCCTGGAGCCTTCAAGGATTGTAGAAATGCAGAAAATAAATAGCCGTAAATGGGTTCAGGTGGATGAACTCTGTAGAGATCCCCCCCCCCCCCCCCGCAGAGGGCAGTGCATCTAGAGTTTGGGGGTTGTAATGGTGGCACAGTGGCATGCACTCTTTGCCCTGTTTTGTTACGTGTGCACAGCAGGAGAACATCGAAGCTGGACTCCAGAGACGATCTAAGGTGGAATTTGTATGAAAAAAATGTTCTGCCCTTGTTGGAACAAACATCAGAATATCTTAGAAGAGAAATGCACCCAGAAGAGTTTACTTTGTCCTTTTTATTTTATTTTTCCTGTTAATGAGATCTTTGTTTTTGTGACTCTGTTGGACTTCATCACTAATCACTACCTGCTAGCACTTTACATATTGGTAATTATTTACAGCTGTTTTTATTCACTCAAGGGATGATAGAATGATTATTTTATATAAATTGTACATTTACAGATCAATATAAAATGAGCCCTGTTTAACTTGCAGATAATAAAATCACATTCTGTATTTTTTTCATGTTATTTTTTGGGACTGAATGAGTTAATTTGACAGCCGATGGCCTTTTCCGCATACCTTTTTATGTCTCATTTAACCTTTAAGCATACCATTTATATAAAGTAACATTTTTTTATTCTGAATCATGCTGTGAACTTAAGAGGAATCCAATTCTGAGTAGCTTTGTTTGTAGGTTAACAAGATGGAGAGGGATGCTTGTTTGTGGCTTGCTCAGTCATAAGCTTTTGGAAGTTTTCTGCTGCCACCAAGTGGAGTGTAATAAAAAAATAAAGATAATAAAAGTGATGGGTCAAATTTGTTTATCATTGTTGGAGAAAAATATATACATTTTAATGCAATTATAATTATTGTCCTCCATGTAATAGTAAATAAAAATGATTTCTAAACAAATAAAACAACGTGATGATTTAGAACCCTGTCTAATGGTGCTGCAAATGCACGTGAGCGTGGTGTGATTTAATGGACCATTAGCTCGGTTTACCTTAACGTTTCCTGCTTCTGTTAACTGATTTATTCATTCACTGTATTCTGCTCTTTCTCTTCTCTCTGATTCAGTTTATTTCTCTCTGACATTAAACCTTCCTGTTGTGTGTGTGAATGTGTGTGTGAGAGTGTGTGTCCATCTGTACGCATGCGTGTTAACCGCTGTTTGGACTGTCCCACAGGCAAAGGTCCAGAGACTATTTTTGCGGGTCAGAATCTGAACGATAACGAGTGGCACACCGTGCGAGTGTTCAGGAGAGGCAAAAGTTTGAAACTGACGGTAGATGATCTACCGCCTGTGGAAGGTACTTCTCATCATTTGTCTCTTTTGACTCGTTTTCTGCGTTCTCAAACTGTTTTTTTTTTTTTTTTTTGTAAAATAGACAAACATTAAAAATGAAGCAGATTTTCTAATTACTTTATTTTTTTTAATTAAAAAAAAGGCCTTTATCCTGGAGATTTTTAGCTGTAGAGGAGTTTTCACACCTACATTATTAAAACCAAAATGTGTTTCATTTTGTCTTTTAGTGCAGTTGGTTTGTGCAGATTAGACACAATGATCACACTCGGGTAGAATGAAATTACCAAGACCCTCGGGAGGAGGTGGTCTTGAATCGGCTGCAAACAAACTCCAGTGCGTTTCATTAATAGCAGAGGTTCTCAAACTTTTGGGGTTCAGGGACCTTTTACAGGGAAGAAAAGTTTCAGGGACCCCCTCATCACCCTCATGTTTTTTAAATAATTGCCTTCAAATTGTGTCTTTAACGCAATGGAAATATTTGTGTAACATAAATACTTAAGACCTGTTTTTTAATAGTGTTAGTACAATTTTTATACTTTTAAAAATGGGGTATTTTTTATTTAAGACACAATTAACACTTTTTTAAAATGTATTTCAACTTCCAAAAATTACAGTTATGAGAAAATTACCAGCATTAGAAAACACTTTAAAACTTTACCTATTCACTTAATGAACATAAATGTACAATACCGCCACTTCTTCAAATACTCTACATAAAACTGAACAGAATCATGACAGCAGTAGTCATACCAAGGAACAGGGCTTCATTTGTAAACCAATCAATGCCGGAGCACAAACAGCGGGCGGGACAGTGGGGGCGGAGGGTCTGGGTGTCCTCTGGAAAATTTTGAATAAAGTAGATGTGATTTCATGCATTTTGGTGTATTTTCACAGGTTGTTAAACATCTTTAAACAACTACATGCATGATAAAAAAAAAAATAAAAAAAAAAA
>NC_056498.1:56299455-56301653 GCF_014905685.2 Nematolebias whitei | reverse complement strand
TCACCTTCCAATGCTTGTACGGTAATGCACCATCTTATTTAAAAGAACTTCTCACCCCTCATTGTCCTTCACGCACTCTCCGCTCTTCCAACACCCATCTTCTTCTCACTCCCAGGTCTCGGTCCTGCACAAAAGGAGACCGGGCTTTCTCCTGCGCTGCCCCTCAGCTGTGGAACACCCTGCCTACATATCTGAGGGCCCCACAGACCGTGACATGTTTTAAAAAGGGTCTTAAAACCTTTTTACCCAATTTTATAATTGATTGCACTGTAATTATTATTATTTTTTTTTTAATCACCCATAGTTCTTATTTGAGTATTTTATCTGCATTTTGTGCATTTTAAGTTTTCGATGTGTTCATTCTGAGGCGTTATACTCCTGGTTGTTTTTCCTCTCGGTTGCTTTTATGGTTGCTTTTATCCTGATGTTATCTGATGTTCACTCTTTGTAGCACTTTGAGATTCACTGTGAATGTAAAGTGCATTATAAATAAAAGTTATTATTATTATTATTATTATTATTATTAATAAAAGAGCACAGAATGTCATGATTTCAGCTATCTACCTCTGTTGCACTCTCGGCCATGCCCACTTGATCAGCTGATCAGCTGCAGGAGGACGCTTCTCCCAAGCTGTGGGCTGCACACAGATGCTAAATCATTTAAAATCATTCATTTTAAATAAAAAATACATGCTGATCGTGTGGCTCATCCATCAATCAGCCAATTGTGTGTCATCTCCAATCTTACTTCAAAAAACCGCTATAGAACGAGTCCACGAAAAACAAACTGCAAAGTAGCGAGAGACTACTGTAATTCTGTCAGTTTTACAGGTATTGAGCTAAGATTATCTGTGGTAGTTGCTCTGAGTTTTTCACAACACATATAATTAGCGTAACATTTTGTGATATCACCTGAGATTGTGCACAACTTTATTTTCAAGGTTTTACTAAAACATGTACAACTTTGTCATTTCTAAACACAAGATGATCTGAGAGAGGTGAGAGGCATCCCTTCAGCCTTTTAGTTGTTTTTCATGTGGAAACAAGTTATTTGTGGAAGCCAAGAAATAAATGTTTTCAGCTATATTTATTTTTTCTTCCATTCTCCCTCTGGGAAGTAGGAGGCTTTTTAATTTGACGCCTCAGGTCATAACGGGTCAATACCAGACTGTAGTATATTCAGCATTTAGGATGTCTTTTATTGCCCGTGGTGGAGTGTAAATCACCTGCCCTCAGCAGTTATCAGCTGACACATCGAAAACGAGCGGCTCTCATTACGCTGCTGAAGTGCTTCGTTGAGATTCACGATAACACCGAAAACTAAACAAATCAGATGAATTACAAATAATTACTAAAAGTTACACTGAATGCTTTGTGTTTCATTCGACGCACTTGGTCGACCACTCAACTCTGAACAGCGATCAATTGTTGAATTTTGCATGAGAGACACTCTGAGTGGGGAGAATCCACGGGAACTCACAACACTCAGAGGCATTCATTATATGGAGAGATGACGACAGAAGTCACTGACAGGAATATAATGACCTGAAGATGTTTGGTGTTCATCAGCTCAGGGGCAGAAATGTGCTTTAACAATATGTGGGAAAACATCTCATTCAGCAGCAATTTGTATTTTGAAGCAAAGAGGCAGTGGAGATTGTTTCCCAATAAACATAATGTGGATGTGATCAAAGGAGTGTGACAGACTGTAAGCAGTTTTCACAAGGAAGATCGATTTGCAGTTGAAGGATGAAGCTCGAGATGTTCTCTTTGTTAAATTACAAATAAAGGCCAAAATTAACACTCTGACAGCAATTTGTAGCTTTTTAAGCCTTTCTGGGACTCAGACGAAAACCCATTTTGTATTTTCCAGTGAAAATGAGCAGTTTTAAACAACTCTAATCAGCACTAAATCAAAAGACCATTTGCAAAAGAGCATCAATACCAATAATAGCTCCGCAGTTTCTTAGCTTATTTTACTAAAATTAACTTGTCTGTGTGACTCATTTTATCTGATGAATCTATCTGAAGCTGCACAGTTCCCCTCAGTGGGTTGATATTTGCATTCCTCCCATGTAGAACCAAACTAAATGTGAATGGGACAAGATGGCTTTTAACTACATATCTCCTGTGTGTGTGTGTGTGTGTGTGTATATATATATATATATATATATATATATATATATATATATATATAT
>NC_056498.1:56294924-56299445 GCF_014905685.2 Nematolebias whitei | reverse complement strand
TATATATATATATATATATATATATATATATATATATATATATATATCAATCAAGCTTTATTTATAGAGCCCTTTCCAGCAGCCAAAAGGTGCATAAAGTGCTGCACAATACAGAAGTTAAAAACAAGCAAATTAAGAATTAAAAAACAGACAGTTAAAAATTAAAAGCAAACAATGAAAACATAGCAAGGTTGCCAAAGAACTATTAGGTATTTAAAGCCTGCCTGAATAAAAAGGTTTTAAGTTTAGACTTAAAATGCTCTGTATCAGTGATGGAGCACAAGTCGTCAGGTAGATGGTTCCAGAGTCTGAGTGCAACGACAGAAAAGGCCCGGTCACCCCATCGTTTGTAGTTGGACTTTGGGACAGACAGCAGGAAAGTATTGGATGATCTCAGTGTTCTACTACTTTGTATATTCACGAACAGCTATAAGATCAGTCAGATATAGTGGGGCAAGACCAATGAGAGCTTTAAAAGTGAATAATAAAATTTTGAATTTAATTCTAAAATCGACTGGAAGCCAGTGGAGAGAAAATAAAACAAGGGTAATGTGCTCACGTCTGGAGGTGTTGGTTAAAAGTCGATCTGCAGCATTTTGGACCAATTGAAGGGAGCATATACAGAGAGAAGAGGAGAGGACCAAGAATAGAACCCTGTGGCACACCGCAAGAGAGAGGGGCAGTAGAGGAAGACAGATTACCCAACATGACAGAGAACGTTCTGTTCTAGCTTCTGAAAGTGGTAGTGTTCAATATTTTCATTCAGAACGAATGAAAAGGTCGTATCTCTGCAAAACATTGGTTAATAAATATGGGAAAATTCCATAAATATGTTGCTTCAGTAAATAAGTTGCAGTATATATAAATTATGCAAAAAACTGCAATTTATAAGCCAAAAAATAAGATAACTGACTTTTGTTTTAATGTATTTGAATGTTTTTGTATAGTGCCCTGAGCCAACTTCTGTTGTGACTTGATGCTATATAAATAAATTAAATTACATTAAATTGAATTGCCAGTTTGAATGATTAAGCAGCATCATTTACCAGATTTACTCGAAGTGTGTTGTGTTTTTTAAACAGATCACCTTGGAGCATTTGAGTTCGTTTGAACAAAGCCTACTTGTCACCTTTTACAAATTAATGTTTCCTCTGGAAGCATATTGATTCAGTTACCAGAGAACATCCTCACAAGGCTGCTGCCATAAATCATCAAGTCTAACATTAAAGGCATCTGCAGTTGTAAGTACTGTGTCGTTTGAGGAAATACAATGCAAAAACTGAGTCAGAGAAGTGCAACTGTAACACATAACACATGAGAAATATCAAACAAAGATGATGAAAAGTATGCAACATTATTTAGGTTTTTAGTCTAGAAAGTGAAGGTTGCCAATAAAAGATTTGCGCAAACCTGTGAATGTGTGATTGTGTATTTGACTGTTGCCAAAATGTCTCATGAACCACTAAATAATTTTTCAACTCAAAAATGTCTATATACAGCAGTCAGACTTACAGTATATATACTGAGCTAAAACTGTGCGATCATTTCCTGTTCTTAGTGTTTCTGCTGATTGTCATTATTGTGTGAACGTTGATGAAGCATTCACACTATTGAGATCCATTTTTCTTTCGTACATTTTTCGAAGCGATTCTCCTCCCGCAGATTTCAAGCTATTTCAACAAATCACAAATCAAAACGTTCAGCTCTTTCAGGACAATCCTGCTCTGACTTTTGGTATTGGCGCAACTTTAGCTTTTTTAATTATTTAGCCTTTTCTGCCACTTGTTTTTTTTCTCAAAGAAAATGAACTGAGCTCATTTTACATCCTTCATATCTTTAGATCTGTTTACAACCTTTTATTGCTCTTTTCACATTTTGTTCTGTTTCAGCTTCCTTGTGCTACTTTCAGCTAATTTCAGCTGTTTTTTTCAGCTGTTTTGTGCACATTTCAGATTATTTCTGCTAACTACAACATTTTTGTGCTTCTTCTAATTTATTTCTGCTAATTTCAGCTTGTTATGCTCCTTTCATCTTAGTTTTGAAAGTTTCAGCTTTTTCCTATTTAACTGTTTTTATGCTAATTTAAGCTTTTTCAGCTAATTCCACATTTTTTGCACTCATTTAAAAAAAATTCAGCCTAAATCAGCAAAAATGTTCTCTCTCAACTTCCTTGTAATTTAAGCTTCTTTCTGAAATTTTAGCTACTTTTCAGCTGATTTTTCTTTTTGCTCATTTCAGCCTTTTTCAGATAATTCTCACTTTTTTCTGCTGAATTCTACTTCTTTCAGTCTACTTTCAGCTTTCTTGTGCTAATTTAAACTTTTTATACCTTTTCAGCTACAATTTTTAGCCAATTTTAGCTGTTTTCAGAAAAATTCAAGTTTTACTTGGTAAGTTCTGCTACTTTCAGTCTAATTAACTTCTTTACGCCAAATTCAGCTTGTTATGCTACTTTTAGCTATTTTTTTTTTGCTAGTTTCAGCTTTTACTGCTCTTTTGGCTACTATTTAGTTGTTGTGTGTTCATTTTAGCTTTTTCATCTAATTCGACATTTTTGGAGCATTTCAGCTCTTTCCACTTCCTTCTGGTAGTTTAAGCTTCTTTCTGCATTTTCAGCAATTTTTCAGCAATTTTATTTTATTTTATATTTCGAATTTCAGCATTTTTTTTATCTAATTTCCTAATTTTTGTACTAATTGCTGCTTTGGCAAACCTCATTTCACAAATATGTGTTCTGTTTTCTTCTGCTAATTTAGGCTTATTCTTCCATTTCAGCATGTTTTATAGCTAATTTCAGCTGTTTTTCAGCAAGTTCTGGAATAAGCATTCACACTGCATTTTCGCAGGAAATGCAATTTCTCTTGTTTATGCTGTTACTGTATTTCCCAAGCCTCAACAAATCCCTTTTTTATTATAATGGTTTTGAAATTAGACTCCTGGTCAACCGACTGTGTTACACCGATGGGAAGAGCCTTAAACCGGCCTGATAAGAGCAGCAGCAGCAAAAGACACTACACGTGCCCATCCCTCTGATGACTAACTTATGTGACGAACAGGAAATGATTAGTCACCCGCATGGCACTGCAGGGGTCTGCAGAGAAGGACAGAGATCTGAGGAAGGCGCAGTGTGGTCAGACCTGCAACATCATCACCCCGCCATCTGCTGAGCAGCTACCAAGATCACCGGCAGTCAACACAAGAACAGAAATATCCTCGTCATGGTGCCAGCTTTACAAACAGATGATTCAATCAGGTCATTCAGGTAATTAGAGGCTAGCAGCTTAATGCATCTCCGTGCACAATTAGAGGAAATGCTATAGTAAAGCATGAAAACAAGAACCAATATTTCTGTGAGACAAACCGACAAGCCTTTGAATTTGTCTCCATGCTCGTAAACACAATATTACACATTAATGACATTTGTTCTGCTTGTCGGTATATTGATAATGAGCCTGAAGCAACAACTTGGTTATTTCTCAACATAGAGGATTTCAGTTTAAAACTCTGGCATGAAAGGTAAGAGCCAATATATATTTCGTCAAGGAACTGTCAGCCTTTTATTCTAAAATTGTATCTTCGTGGTTAATTTTCTTGCAAAGAGAGCCTGAAGGCTTTCCATTGTGGTCCATATTGATTTTCTTTTTGTTGTTGCTGTTGAGAGAGAAAACGGTTGCATTATTTCTGGATCTTTGCCAACATTAATGTATTCTTTTGTCTTCACATTTTTGTCAGATTTTTTAAAAATCTTTGCAGGATTTTAAAAGAATAAATAAAAAAGAAAGATCACAGTGTGTGAAAACGGGGCTTACAAGCAAAAACAAAACGGTACTGTAGTTTTTTTTTTAGTTAAACCGAATCAGTGGTTTTGGTCTGTCAGATCACTGATGATGCTTACTTTTATCAGACCAACAGCTTTTTCATTATAAACCTATAATCTACTGTATGTTGCACTGTCAGTGTGGGAATAAAAGCTCAGCTATAAAACCCTTTTTCAGCCCCAGAAGTAAAGACACCTGTCCGGGTTCAGCCAATGTTGGCCTCGGATCAACCTGGTAAGCCTCCAGCTTAAGGGAGTAACTAAAACAGCTATGGAGCTTACAACATATGCCTTTCATTGAGCTACATTTTTTTTATTGCCATCACAGGAAAACAATCAAATCCTGTGCCAGACAGAAATGAATGCTTGACACTGAGTAGTCACGTGAAAAGTGAAAGCACAAATGTATGAAATTAAAGGCTGCATGGATCCCTAATCTCTGTCAGGGACTGCAACGTTAGTGACAGCTGCAATAATGATCTTGGATCACTTTTGGAAAAACCTCCCAAAGCTGTCTCATTGAAATGGTGACGGGATGCTCCGTTGCTCATAATTACACTGAGTACTTCTTGCTAGAAACTAAATGCAGCCACGATGTGGCAACGTAATCTGCAAGTGCTGGTATGATGTCAGAATATCTTCAGCCACGTGAGGCTTGTTCAAAGAAAATGCTTCTGTGAGTAATATATATACATATATATATA
>NC_056498.1:56286192-56294824 GCF_014905685.2 Nematolebias whitei | reverse complement strand
GTCCGTCTGATCAGCCTGTCAGTCAAAGGTTCACTCAACTCCCGGTGGACTGATCCATTCAGCAGCATCAAGACACAACAGTGACACGGTCAACTCTTTGTACACGTGTTTGTGTTGTAACACAAACGTTGCTCGGTTGAGAAAATGCCAACAAACTAATAGGTGTCTCAGATTTGGAGAAGATTAATGTTGGATAATGTAACTTTGAAGGCATTTCTGTTAAACAGTTCAAAGCCACACTCTCCCAAAGTTTGAAAGGAGATGGATGGGAAGAGAAACATCAACTACAGAATATAAGCCCAATTGCTTTATTATTTAAAAACTGCCATGTCATAAATGACAGATCCTACATCAGCCGAATGTATGACTGATGTCACAGCTGATAGGTTACAAAACATCCTTTCAAAAATGACCAGACTTTCCCTTTATTAAAAAGAATGAAAACAATAGTTAGTGAAATAGTAACTGGTAAAATACTTGTAAAAATGTAGTCAAATTAAAATTGTAGGGGTTGTATGCAATAAATGATGGGCAACATGCAGAAGTTTTGAGCAATTTTCTTTTTTTATATTTTTCTGCAAACAATGTCATTACCACTTTTTTTTTTTTTTTTTAATTCCAAGAAGTTTTACCTTTGCAGGGAAGTATAAAGTAAAAATGGTGACTTTTGACTCTACGTTCATGAAATAAACAAAACAAAAAAGCAGATACAGTAGTCCCTCATTTATCACGGGGGATCCGTACCCTGAAGCCCCGTGATAAATGAAAAACTGCGAAGTAGGAATAGTAGTATAAGTAGTAAATAGTACTGTAATTTCTGGACTATTGAGCACACCCAAATATACGCCACGCCCACTAAATTTAAACAATAATAATAATTTTGTACATGTCAGGTCTCTCTTGTAAATGAGTCCTCGTGGCTCAATGGGACTAACCTGTTTAAATAAAGGTTGAATGAATGAAAAATTGTGTACATATATAGGCTGCATTTGTGTATAAGCCGCGGGTGTCCATGTTGCAACGTGGCACATTTACACTGAAATTTTTTTTAAACTTTGGATTAAATATTTATCGGTAACATACACACAAGTACTGTAAAGGTTTGGGTTTTTTTTCTAAACAGTGGCAGTAATATGGCTGTTTTTTGTTTTTGTTTATGTTATGCAGTAGCTTACCAGGAAGTCATTGATTGCCATCTTCATCTTCCTCCTGCAGAGGATTTTTTTAAAAACTGCTCCTCGGTCAGCATCCACGGGCAGACTGGAGCAGAAGTTGCTCTTTTCATGCCACCAGTTTTGGTCAACAATTTCTTGCCACCAGTCATCCAAGCCTCCCACCGAGCTGCTAGTGTCATGTTAATACACGATTCACACTGAAATCGAGTGGCTGCGAATAATTTGTTGTGCACACAGGGAGGGGCACAAGTCCCCCTCCCTGTTCTTTCCTCCACTCTTCGTTTCATTGGTCCACTGTGACCTGTTTGGTAATTTCATCTGTCAGATTTGTTTTGTTTACTTTGATTTATACAGGTAGTCTCATTGAGTCACGAGGACCCACCCCCCAGGAGAGATGTGTATTGGGCAGCTATGTGAGCACTGGGGTGTGATGAGGCTAAATGTTTTGGCGGCAGGAAGCTCGTTAGCCTGTCAAAAAACAAAAAATCCATAAATTAGCCGCAGCTCAGCTCTCTGTCACGGCTGCACTCTGCGCTCTCGGCCACGCCCACTTCTCCACAGCAGAACAGAGATGACAGAGTAGGAGGGAGGAGGAGATGCAGGAGGACGTTTCTCCTGCAGTGTGGGCTGCACAAAGGTGCAGCAGGTGCTAAATAATTTAAAATAATTCATTTTAAATAAAACATTTCATGCCGATCGTGCGGCTCATCCATCAGTCAGCATCATATCCAGTCTTATTTTGAAAAACCGCAATAGAGCGAATACGCAAAAAACGAGCCGCGAAGTAGCGAGAGTTTACTGTATTTCAGAAAGCTGAGATAAACATGATTTTATAAGTTAAGTAAAATAATTTAAAGTGCTATTCTAAATTTATTTAAATATAAAGATCATGGCTGGGAATGAAAAATATGTAATTTCTGTTCACTGTTTTTTGTCACATTTATTGTAGCTTTGTCTTTTCAGCAAACCTATGTTTACTTGTCCAATTGATTGTTATGGTAAGACTAGTTATACATGTTGTAGATTTGTCTTAATTATACCCAGTGAGCTAGCACGTCAAAAACAGATAGCAATATTTTACATTTTCTTTTTGTATTACAATAGTTTGTAACTATGAGCTTTATTCTGCTGCTCATACTCAGTTAAATGATGAACTTTGAGGTCAGTCACTGATTTACATTCAATAGAATTAAACAAATTCCTAGAAACACTAAATGTCAGATTTTTAATCAGTACATCAAGCTTCTGTTTATGTGATAATAATGATGATATGACAACCAAATTGAAAGCTTGTACTCGGAGGAAGAAATGCATTGCAGCATACGGTGGGCTTTATTAAACGGTGATGTGCATCTCTGGCGCTCTTCTGTTTCTCACGCAGGCGACCTTTGGACCCGTATTTCTTGGTGCTGTGTCATCTCACTGGGAAATGCATGATGGGAGTGTGAAAGGAGACAGGAGATTCGTCGGCTGTATCAAGGAACTTCGGGTCAATTCTAAAGAAATTGACCTGGTGGGCGAGGCAGTGAGGGGGAGAAACATCAAGAACTGTGACCCGCCTGTCTGCAAACACCTTCCCTGCCGAAACGGAGGAACATGTGTCAGGTAGTGCACTCAGAGATCTTTTACCCTGACTGATGATTGTTCAGATGTCTTTGAATAATAAAAAAGCACACAAAGAATATGTAACAATTCCTGGTGTGTGGTTTTACTGTATGAATAACAATAAATCACAAAAATACTCACTCTGATAACTGATAAATATACAGACTTGATGTTTTCTCACAAATCATTTCATGTGATGCATAATTATCTTTTGAAGGAATATACACTTGATATCAGTTGGTAAATCTTTTAAAACCTTAATGGCATGGGGCTTAATTTGAGCCAGATCCTGCCGGAACAGGATCCAGGGACGTTCTTATTTTTTGACCGGGTGCGTTCCGGTAACTGTTTGCTTGGATCGGGAAACTCTCAGGCTTTCTAATAATAAAGTTATGAACAAATTTGACTGTGTTGAACGAATAAAACTTATATTGGATATGTAAACTGAAAATAATTACATAGACACAAATTTTAAACACAACAGCCACTTATGAGCATAAGAGCTACCCCTTCAAGTAGCATTTCCACCTCTACCCTTAAAAAATATCTCCGCCCCTAAAAGAGTGGTGGGGATGGGTGCTGACTGAGCTAACCAGGCAGTTGTACATGGGCAGGAGCCCAGACGGAGGAAGCACATGAAGGTTGAACATGTGGAGTTGGATAACAACGAGCAGGGAGAGTGTCGGGCTCATAACAGTCATGTAAAGGGAGGGCGTAGGATGCTTGACAGAAGCGGAGTAGGTAAACGTAGATGTTTAACAACCTGTTAATATATACCAAAATGAAGGAAATCGCATCTACTTTATTCAAAATTGTCTGGGGGAAGATCCCCAGACCCCCCCCCCCCCCTCTCTATTTGCATTCCAGCATTGATCAGTTTACAAATTTAGCCCTGTCATAACTTCAAATGTTGTTATTCTTATAGCACACTGTACAGTTTCCTGTTAGTTTTTAAATGAGAGTTTCTCCTCTGTCCCTTCTCTCTGACCATTTTTAATGCATTCAGTCTTTAAGCTTATCTTATCTTTATTAGACTAATTTCTCTGTGGGCTCAGTCATCGGTGACCATGCTGCAGTGAAATATTGAATTTGAACTGGTATCAACCTGAAAAAAAAAAAAGATTCAATTTTTACGGTTTGAAAATAAAGTAAAAAAATAGTTTTAGAATTGCCATGTTTAGAATTCTAATTAGTAAAAATATTTTTATATTCTACGTATTAAAAGAAATTAAGTTATTCTCTTCCAGCTGTGTGTTAGCTGTTTTTGTTCACAGGGCATGATAAATGTGATCAAACACTGACATGACTGCTAAGCTTTTGCCTGCTGTCAATCATCTTGTCAGACCATATTTTTTTTATATTTAAAGACATTGCTTGTGCCATCTATAAATGCCATCTATTTAACTTGATAAGCATGCAGCCACATACAATACTCCCACTTCTTTGCTTCAATGTCAGGACTATAGCATTAAGTTAGACAGCTTCAGCCAGATTCAGACCAAACATGATCAAACTCACTCTGGATCAAAAAAAAAAAACCTCTTACTTGATCGTAACAGACTAAAGAGTGTGGTTTCAAAATTTATCTTCTGTGTATATGTGTGTGTGTGTGGTGGTGGTGGGGGGGGGTAAGTTTGATCTTAACGTTTTTGTGTCAAAGAGCACACAATGTTTTTATTAAATTGATTTTTTTCTCCATCAGATTTTCAAAAATCTATAGAGGTTATGAAGTGTCCTTCACGTTGTCTGAAGGTTTTGCTTCCGTACATGTGCAACCAGAGCACTTTTTCAGGGGCTATCGAGGCTACTCTGAGCTGAACCATTTGGTTTCTCTGCACTCGTTAATTACTTCTGTACCTGTGTCTCCTTAGACTTTTATTTAATCATCAATCTCCCTTTTTCTTTTCTGTCCCTCTCATGATTCTTATTAGTCTGAAACGACATGCAGAAAGACACAGCTGATTAAAACACAGGAGAAAACCTGAGAAGATTCTGATTTTACAACCATGTCTGCTCACTTAGGCTAATGAAAACTTGTAGGTATTTTTTGTTTTTATGGTTTTTATTCATTTATTTATCAACATTTTGTTGACCCCAGGGCTGTGTGCTGAGCCCCCTCCTGTTTACTCTGCTCACGTTTGACTGTGCACCTACCCATCCAGGCTGTCACATTGTAGTTTGTAGATGACACAGTGGTGGTGGGATGCATCACAAACAATGATGAGTCCAGCTACAGGCAGGAGGTGGAACACTTGGAGAGCTGTTGCAGGAAGAACAACCTTCACATCAATGTGAAGAAGATGAAAGAGATGGTCATGGACTTCAGACAGAACAAACACACCTACCCACCCACCCCCACCCCCAAACATAGGAGGATCTGCGGTAGAAGTGGTCTCCAGCTACGAGTACTTGGGTATGCGCCTGAATGACAATCTCATCTGGGGAAACAACACCACCACCCTTATCAAGAAAGCACATCAGAGACTCTACTTCCTCAGGCGGCTGAGACGAGCTGGTCTGGGAAGCTCAGTCCTCACCTCCTTCTACAGGCGTGCAGTGGAGAGCATCCTGTGCTCCAGCATCAACATGTGGCATGGAGGCTGCACAGCTGCAGAAAGAAAAGCTTTACAGAGAGTGGTGAAGGCTGCACAGAAGACTGCTGGAGTCAGCCTCCCCACCATCACAGACATCTACACCTCCAGATGCAGGAAGAGGGCCACCTGCATCATGAAGGACCCCACTCACCCAGCACACACACTTTTTGCCCCACTCCCCTCAGGAAGGATGTTGAGGAGCATTAAGTGTAGAACCACTACACTGAGGAACAGCTTCTACCCTGAGATGCATGAATCTCTAATCAGAATAATCACTGTGAAAAACAATCACTGTAATGCCACTTGATTGTTGATATGTGCTGCTGACTACCCATGTTGCTGATCTCATGTTGCTGATTTATTTCATGCTGCTCTGTTCATTCGTACTCATCTGCTCACACAGACTCATGTTCGTGCTGCTGTTGTTCGGCGTATTGTTTTTGTACTACTAGTGTTTAGCGTATTCTTAGTTTAGCGTATTTCTTAGTTCATATCTTAGATCTTATTACTGTTTTTCTTTACAATTTATACTTTTGTTTGATGTAATTGGGACGCTGTGTACACAATTTTGTTTCACCACATGTACCATGTACAATTCAATTCAGTTTATTTATATAGCGCCATATCACAACAAAGTTCTCTCAGGAACATTCACATACATAGAAAAGTCAATTAGTAAAGTTCTCTATCTAAGGAAGGTTAGATAGAGAACTGTGAAATGACAGAAACTTTGACTTTGACTTTGTTTTTGCTATAAAAGTTATCATGACTATTGCAAACAAAATATAAAAAAGCATTCTTTTTAGCTTTTTAGCATTTTAGCTAAAAGTCCTTTATCAATATCAAATTCTCAATAAGTTGTCATCATTTGTATTATTGCAGCATTTTTATATATCGTTGATTTTGTTTTTTTTAATCACATTAGGATAGCATGCCATATAAATAAATGTATTCAAGCAAATAGAATTAACGTTACATTTTTAAAAACAGAAGCTGTTCTCCTGGTGTGTACAAACCACCTAAAATGAACAGAATTAGCTTTAAACCAAACCTGTTTGATGTCATCATTTTAAACAGAAATTGACTCTAAGGCGTCTGAAACCCTGAAAACATTTGACAAAGGACGACAACCTTCAGTAATTACCTGGATGTTACAGTTATCTTGTTGTAGGGCTAAACAATTAAATTATCTTGCTCAGTTCATGTAAACTCTTTCTTTGCTCGTCTTTTCTAGTCATTTTCTCACAACTGCAATCTAATCTCTAGATTTGATTAAACACGGGCTTTAGCATCTCTTTGATCAATCTTAACTGATAATCCTTGAGCAACTGTAAGGTAGCCCATTTTCTTTCTGTAGATTTGACACTATTTATGTTCAGTAGAGCTATGCAAACAGGAAGATCTCAACTTCCTTGATCTTTTTATCTTCATTAGTTCAGCTAATCTGGCTGCCATCGGCCCCCTCTTACTAGCCATTTTGGCTGTCTTTTTAAGTATGCATTAACTTCACATGATGCTCTTTCACCTTTGGTAATCTAGAAAATAGCTACTCTAAACGTCCTCTTCATTGTGTTATGACACTATCAATTAACAGTTGCATTTATTAAACAGGAAACGAGAAAGGCCACCATGAATATTGGAATATGAATAGGAATGCCAATTAAGAGCCGCTGGTCACGTTGGCTTGTCATGTGCGACAGTGTGAGCCATGCAATTATTTGTGTGATGAATGTGCGTTATTGCAGTATCCTTTTGAACCACACATTGTGTTGGGGTCATCAAGAGTTCACTCGGCTTATTGTGTTTGTATTCCTGCACTGCACGAGTTCGTCACAACAGGATGAATGATGATTTTTATCGCTGGTTCAGTTTGGGTTATTTCAGCACCGGCCCTTTTTTTTATGAGATTTTCTCATTTAGGCATGGAGAAATATCAATATTGAAACACATAGATAATGGTTTGTGGTTGCTGGACGTTGCATATTAAGTATTTAGGTGAATTTTGTGTGAGCGTGCAAGCAAACCAGTGTCTGACAGTTTTGGCTTCTAATTTTCTGTTCCAGGTCTGTGATGTCTGATATCTGTGTCATTTAGCAAACTCAGCTACAGGTAGCAGAGACAGATGTCGTCAAATTGCTTGTAAATGCAGCAGGTGGAAAACATTTCCAAGGAGTGCTCTCACTCTCTCTCTTGCTCTCACACACACATAATGTAGCTGCAAATAGTACGCCTTTAAAAATAAGAACGTAAGAAAAACACAGAGGACTAAAGATCTAGCGTTAATTGATTGAATGTGCATCACTCGCAGGAGCTTTTAGACTTAAGATCATCTTACGTTGAGAACAGACCAAATTACATTATACCTATATAGGTCAAACCTTGTAAATACCACCACACACGATGTCATGCAATTACTTGCAAAATCTGTTAGCACTTACTGCGTGTTACGAATAACTATCAGCTTCTACCACCCTAAATTTCAGCTCTATCTGTCAAATTCACTGAAATATAACCAGTATTGTGTTGGCTGAGGTCAATTGGGATCATCTTGAATTCAGTTTTAACAAAAGTTAACTCAGTGAGAACTTCCTGAAAGTATAATTCTAATGCATTAAGTGGATTATAATATATTTTTCAGTATAAATACACACAGACATGAGCAAAAACAGTATTCCTCTGCCTTCGCTTTTTGGCATCAGGCAGTAATAAAAATGTGAACACCTGTACGATCCGACATTTATAAAAGGCCATGACATAATGATTTAAAGAAAAATTCTAAATGTATGCAGATGTTTTCCTCGTATGTTATCAACATGCAGATGTGATCATGATCAGGGTGGTGCAGCTTGAAGTGAACTGCACCTGGATCCTTTTCTCCCTCGCTGGGAGTTTCTTGCTGGGGTGCTGATGCTAATGGCCTCCCTCCGTGCCTCTGTCTGAGCAGGTAGTGGAAGCAGGTGGCATCACCCTGCAGGGTGTCTGCGTGTACGACTCCTGAGCACAGAAGTGAGACTGAGCACCCATCACTTTTATTTTGTATTAGGAGATTGTGAATTAGCTTTTTTCTTCCTCGATATTATATCTCCTAGCTTAATTTATGTGTTAATTTTGGAATTTAGAAGTCCTGCAAAAGTAAATGTATTATTTTTTGAATAAATCAATACATATTGATTTTGAAGTCCAGTCTTTACTCTTATCACGGGTGTTTTTGCTCATCTAAGATAACCAGCTGTAACTTTACATTGACCAAAATATGAT
>NC_056498.1:56276633-56286092 GCF_014905685.2 Nematolebias whitei | reverse complement strand
TTGCAAGTAAAACAGTGTTGAAAAGTCTTCTTGTGTCCTCGGAGTGGCTTATTTGAGTAAAGAGATGATAAAAGGATAATATATCAGACAGAGACCTTTCTGATGTAGTAATGCCACCACCTATTTTGTTACTGGGCTCACCCCCATCATGATGGGTATCTCATCATGAAACTGTCCTGCACAGCCTCACCGTGGTAACAGAATTTGGCTGATCCTCATCCAGCCGAAGCAGCTGTTTCTGCTTCAGTTAATCGTTGTGTTTCAACCTCTGTATGAAAATGATGATTAGCACCTGTTTGGTATAAGTAGTTAATCACACACCTGACTCAATTCTTGGAAAATCCTTGATTTTGTGCAAGTGTTCAAAGAAAACAATCTATGCTTTTTGTTGGCAAAGGTTGGTGACAGCAGTTCTTAAGATTAAAATTTTTCCTCTGTCTCAATTTTGCATCCAGTAAATTAATAGAAATTTTAATTCAAGCTTGTGCAAGCAATTATACAGTTTTTCACACCTGCCTTGTTTTTGTATGGTGGTGTAAATCATTTTAATTTGATAGGTTAAAATCTCTGCAGACTTTCTAGTTTCCATCCAAGATGCTTGATTTTTTCCCCTTCAACCCAATCTCCCACCCCACCCCATCTGTTATTTAGCGTCTCCAGCATCATATTTGCTTTCTGCTATCATAATTCAATTTTATCAAGACAATATTTGCTTTGGCCTGCACCTCCAGTGCCCTGGGCCTTCTATAAATATAAGGCCCGAACACAACCCTCACAGTCATCTGCACATGCTGACTCTCTCCTCTCAGCTGCATTAGTCATTGGCATAAACAGGATGCAGGGGGAATGTCATGCTCGTTCATGAATATTCATAGACCGATGCTGTCTATTTGGCAGACTCATGTGATGGTTGTGCTGCAAACACAGACCATCAAAAAGCAAAATAGATTAGAGACGATGACACACTTCAATTTAGCTGTGTAGAGGAGGAAATCAAGTAGGCAAGTCCAGCTATTAAAAACCTGTTATAAAAAAAACAGAAGCAACAAATTCTCTCCAAATTAAAAGCTCAGTATTTCTTCAAGGCATACATATCACCTGATGTCTTTCATGCCAGAAGAATAGATAAAGATGATCTAACATTGAGAAATAATGGAGTGGTAGCCGTTTTGGTAAAACCTTGTAATGAAGTTGTGGGAAAGTGCTTGAAGTGTAGCTATTTTTACGTCGGCTGATGACAGTGGCAATTGTTGCTCAAGCACTCCTAAATTTTAACTTTGCACCCCCTGAAAAATTAAGAAACCATCGTTACGATTTTGTAAGGAAACAGTTCTCAAACCTTAGCTTCAGCAAAATATTGAACAAATTTGGAATTAATAGGGAATAAGTGATGACACTCTTAAACGGGCCAGTAAATGGACTGTACTTATATTTTGCTTTTCTATCTGATCAAGATACTCCAGCGCTTTACACCAGAATCTGGGCCCTCATTTACCCATTCTACTACATACATATACTATATATACTATGATTTCTGTACGAAGAACAATCAGAGCTTTATCACATTCATACACCGATGGGACACACATCGGAGGCAACGAAGGGTTCAGTGTCTTGCTCAGGGACACTTCAACATGTGACTGCTGGTGGAATCGAACCCCCAACTCTTGCACTGGAGGACGACTGGCCACTGGACCACTCAGCAACAGCCGCCCAGTAAAATCTATGATATTTGTTGCACGAGTCGGATCCTTGTTGCCACCGGTCAATCAATCCAGGTGGCTCATCAGCAACTGGCCAATCGGATAACTCAATTTGTCCCAAAGTGAAATGACCTGCAGGAGCTGTGTTAGGATGCGAGAGAGAAGCGGAGCGTGTTCTATTCACACAAGGAGAGCTGTTGGTCAGGCTACTTCTTGTTGCTCTCTAAACTAGTTATTGAAAAGTGTTTTCTTATGTAGGTAAACGTAGATGTTTAACAACCCGTTAAAATACACCTGATTGAAGGAAACAGCTTCTATTTTGTTCAAAATTTTATGGAGGAGGACCACCAGGAAACCCCCCCCCACCACCACCACCAGTGTCCCCCACCCCCCACATTACAAATTGTTCTGACGAGAATGGCTACCTTGTTCAAGCCAAGAGCAGCACTAGGGGCTAAGCACCCCTAAAGGTCAGATTCTAAAATCGCCCCTGTCCGACGGCCATCTTAAATTGGGGTGACTCAAAAATGTAATGATTAAAAAAAGAAAAAGTAAAAAAAAAAATCTGTCCAGTCGGTGTTTGTATCTTTAGCTAACACTACAAACACCTTCTCCTTGGGCTCTAATGTTTTTTTACACATGGCTATAGAAATTTAAAAAATACACAACTGTTTCAAAATATCCCCAAGATGTCTTACAGCTAATCAGTTAATCATTAAGCTCCCTCGTTGTTTTTAAACAGCAGTTAAAAGTGCGTGACTTTTTCCCCCTCCCCCTCCAGCAGTCAGACAGTTTTCACCTCCACCATTCCACAGGGGAGGAGTGTGGATCTGTTGATAACTGGGGCTGAAGTGCATTATCAGTGTGTTCGCTGTCAGCCATCATGATTAGGGCTCCAGGAAGGTCACACAGATCTGATTAGACACTCATGAGTTCTCATTACAGTCTGAGTGGAAAGGTTATGGTTCCACTGGTGTGGCCCGCTCAGGTAGTGACTCAGATATAGGAGGAACAAACCAGTGTTCTTAACATGACTGATTTGATTTTTGCAGGTTTATTTGGTGATAAAATCCACCCCAGTTCTTATGAATAAAAAGCTTTTGTTCACCTTAAATGGATCCGCCATGGCTTTTTATGATAAGGAGCTTCATTGCTGTGGTGCACAGCCTGCCAAATATGGTTGTGATGATATTCATAGCTGTTGTCATCATTACAGTTATGGCAATTTTGCTGCACGGCTCCACACAAAAGCAGGCACAATGAATTCTCTCCAAAATCCATTTTTACACGAGGTCACCTGGGAGAATGCATAAATGATGCTGATGTTGACAAAGATGATTTGGATAGCGCCCTTGTTCGAGTGACTTATCAGCAGCGGAATGAATTTACACACAACACACTGTATGGGCTGTGAAGCAATTACAGAGTGCAGATATAATCAACCTCAAAGCCCTGTTTTGGTCTGTACCTCTTTTTTCATTACAGACTTCCCCTCTTCTTGCAAAGAATAAAAACTAAACAACAACAACAACAACAACAAAAAAAAGACTCAGATCCTGGGAGAAAATCCAAGCCCCGGTGCTCTTTCTGCCGATAGCAGATCTGGGCTGTAATAAAGCCGTAGCAATCTTACCTTGAAAGCCTCGACAGAATCTGGAGCCAAGTGGCAGCAGTTCAGGGGTGAACTCATTATATCCACCTACAAAGAGCTGGCTGAAAACATCGAGGCCCACCAAAGATCCAGGGGAAATTCCTGTTCTGTTACGATGCCCGTCAACCTGAGAGACGTAATAAAACATTGTTATTCAAACTAGCGTTGTAGATCTGTAGGTGTTAAGAGTGGGAGGAGAATTTTACACTCTGTAAAAGCTGACAAAAGGTATAATCTGGAATTTATTGAAGTTATTTAGTTACAGTAACAAACAAAAAAAAACTCCCACGGTTTTGCCTCCATGGTCTTTGCCCTTGTGACTCTGGGCAGGCTTTCCTGCAAATACTTTATAGTAAATAAAAATAATCTAACTTTGGCGGAAGCTTTTTAAAGAGAACAACATAAAGCAAACGAGTCCTACTGGCAGCTTTTCTCCAACAACCCTGAAACAGGCCTCTGTGTGGTTGTCCTCCTGATCAAACTTTGATCGGAAAGCAGCAAAGATCAATCAGGAAAGAGTAAAAAATACGAGGACAAAAATGAAATGACATTCTCAACATTCTCGATGAGTGGCAACATCTCTACCAACTGAGCCACTGTGTCGCTAAATAAAACATAACATATTTTTCGCTGTATAAGTAGCAGTTTTTTGCATAAATTAGCATGCCTGCAACTTATACAGCGAAGCGACATATTTATGTTTTGTTTCCCGTATTTATAATCCATTTTTTGGCTGAGATCTGATGATTTCATTCATTATGACATGGAAAATATTGAGCACTACCATTTTCAGCCACTAGAGGGTCTTTGACTAATATGGCAAGCCAAGTGTATCATTAATAGGTAAAAGTCGCTAATAATGAGACACTTGGCTTGCCATAAAAGCCACCTTCGTCTCGCTTCGGTACTCCTGGAGCAAACGTCAAATCAGCTGCATTTCGCCGCACTGCCAAGGCGAAATGCAGCTGATTTGACCATTAAAGTGCATTTATTAAAGAAAAGTTCTACTGAGGTACACCTTTACTATTATTTTGAGAAAAAAAAAGTTTTTAAGTGTTAATCTTGTTAAATGTCAGAAAAATGTACAGCGAGTCGTCCATCTGCGTGCTCCTGCAGCCGCGTTTCGGCTTTTGCAATGCAGCCGATTTGATCGTCAAAGTGCATTTATTAAGGAAAAGTTCAACTGAGATACACCTTTACTATAATTTCGAGTAAACAAATAATTGTTTTTAAGCGTTAATCTTGTTAAATTCTTGTTAAAGTCCTCCGTGCACGCTCCCGCGGCTAATATTTGGTATAGCCAATTGATTTTTGGCACAACACCGACCCACGTTTCCAGGTTGTCAGCGGTGATGTTTAATAGACGCGACTTATACGGCAAAGCAACATATTTATGTTTTTTTCCCATTTTATTAGACATATTTGGACTGATGCGACTTATACGGCGGTGCAATGTATACGGCGACAAGTACAGTAAATAAAAAATAATAATATTTAAATGCTAATGACCAAAATGCTTTTTTAAAATTAATTAAAGAAGAAATGTGTATGGAATGATCAGCATATTTTGCCTTTATTTTGACATTCATTTTATTTCTCACTTTTCATATTCACTTATTAACTGCCATATTCTTTTACAAATGTATTTATTTTATTTGAGGTTCTTTTATCACTCCATAGTTAGCTTAAGTTGTATTATCAAGTTACCATCTAACTTACAGCTCTGCAGAGAGACAGAGCAATACAATTTTGAACCAGTCACGCTGAGAATTTAAACGCTATATTTTTAAAGACAATAAAGAACATTCACAAAATTATTTGTGAGCAAAACAAGCACGTTTTGCCTTCTTTCAAACACCGGTTATTATTTGTGTTACTTTTTCTCCAGTGAAAGAAATGCCCCACGTGTGTTCATCAGAAAAGACAACTGTTACAAAAAAAAAAAAATCATGTAAACACCTTCAGCCATCCCGTGTTCTTTGACCTTCCGAAGGTGACGATGTGAATGTCGACGCTGAAGTTGAGTCGATCGCTGACCATGGTCGCCACTCCCGATCCAAGGTTGAACCGATGCACAACCCTTCCGCTTCGTAGTCCCAAAACTAAAAAGTCATCCCCATCACTGCCTGAAAGACATGAGGAAAGTTAGTCAAACATAAAAAAATTGACATTTTGTGCTAACACCTTGGATAAACAAGCTTGAGTTTGCTGTTGTGTGGGTTTCTAATGTTTTATACAAACTCACATGAATATAATGAACTCAATTAGTATTTGAGGATATATGTAAATCATTATACATTTCATTTTTATTGTCACCGCTAACAGAAGGTGGACAATTATGTTTTTGCTTGTGTGTGGCTGCCTATTGCCAAAATATCTCACACACATTTTAATGAAAGAAATCACTGAATGTGCCTCTACAAGTGATTAACATTTGGAGCCAACTCGATTCAAGATGGCCACCACAGCCAACTCACCTTTGGACACATAAAAATGGCTCCAACTCAGTCAGTTCTCCAGATATTGTGCTATAATTTGATGTGGTAGTAGAGGAGAGTCATCCTCAACTCATACTTTGAGCGTGGTATCAGGCAACATCATGTGAGGTCACATATTATTTTCACGTTTTCACCAAAACAACTATTGTCATTTCTCAACATGAGAAGATCTTAGACCAGGGGTCTGCAACCTGCGGCTCTGGGGCCACATGCGGCTCTTTAGTCGCTCTTCTTCGGCCCTTTGAAGCTTTGACAAAACAAACGTGAAACTGTACTTAATTATTGTTCTTTATAACCACAACAAAAAATGTGAGATTTAGAAGTTTTTTTGTTGTTGTTTATTTTCTGTAAATTTATGAAATATACGAATTCAAGGAGCGAAAAGTGTTGATTACATTTAGCTACTTTATTTATCCAACCTCGAGGATTACAGTGGCATTATTCTCTCTCTCTCTCAAAAAAAAAAAAATAAAAAAAAATCCATAACTTCTCAAACAAAATGCCTAATTTTTCTGCATACTTTAAAATTATGTTTTATTACTTCAAAGTGGTATACTTAATTATAAGTCAGATAAAAAGACTCACATAAGCCTGCAGAGACTCGGTATAAACACTTTTCCCCCTACTTTTGGTCTTTCCTTTTACCCTAAAATATAAAAAATTTCAATAAATGTAAAAATGAATTACCGTACTTTTCACTATATAAATCACACATTTTTGCAAAAATTAGCATGCCCTGCGACTTATACAGCAAAGTGACACATTTATGTTTTTTCCCCATATTTAGAACTCAATTTTTGGCTGAGATCTGATGATTTAATTCATCCTGACATGGAAAATATTAAACACTACCATTTTCAACCACTAGAGGGCGCTTGAGTAATAGTCTTACATGTCATCTGTAGAGAGCAAAAGGAATTAATTCAGTAGTATGCTGTGGGTGGGAGATATTCAGGTTTACAAATGTCCTCCCAGGAGGACAAATTTGAACTGCTGGTAGTCAGGAGGATATGGCAAGCCAAACGTCTCATTAATATGTAAAATGGCTATTAATGAGACACTTGGCTTGCCAAACTCGCTCCGGAACTCATGGAGCAAATGTCAAATCAGCTGCATTTCGCTGCGCCACCCAGGCAAAATGCAGCTGATTTGACCATTAAAGTGCATTTATTAAGGAAAAGTTCAGCTGAGACACACCTTTACTATAATGTCGAGCAAACAAATAATTGTTTTTAGGTAGTTATCTTGTTAAACTTTGAAGAAATGCACTGCGAGTCGTCCCTCTGTGCGCTCCTGCAGCCGCGAATCGGCTTTTGAAATGCAGCTGATTTGATCGTCAAAGTGCATTTATTAAAGAAAAGTTAAACAGACACACCTTTACTATAATTCTGAGCAAACAAATAATAGTTTTTAAGTGTTAATGTTGTTAAATCTTTGTTAAAATCCTCCCGTGCATGCTCCCACGGCTGCCATTTGGCAACCAATCGATTTTTGGCACAACACCGGCCCACATTTCCGGGTGGTCAGCGGTGACGTATAATAGATGCGACTTATATGGCCAAGTGACCAATTTATGTTTTTTTTCCCACTTTATTAGATATACTTTGACTGATACGACTTATATAGCAGTGCAATGTGTATGGCGGAATGTACGGTATATATTTTCAGTTTTATAATATCACCCCAACTGTCCGGAAAAGCCCTCCTCCAATGACCTCTAAGTGGCCCATGGGCCATCAGTTGATAAGCAGGTTTTGCAGCTCCAGACACATTGTATTTAGTGAGTGAAGTGGCAGAAATGGCTCTTTGGATCAAAAAGGTTGCAGACCCTGTTTTAGACTAAAACTCAGGTATGAAAGGCAGCAGGTGATCTGCCTTTTCTGCACTGATATGCAATTTCTTATGCTACTGTATGTTTTTATTTTCAGTCAAAGAGTTGCTGTTCACTCTCCTGCCTAGCAAGTGTTTCATTATCCACATTACTCTTGTTCTGTTTTGCCTCCACCTAGATGAACCACACTCTCAGGAGAAAACAACTACAGAGAGATTCATTACTGGTAGTTGTGATTTTATTTCTCCGTTTTGATGAAACATGCAGCTGACAATGGCACAGCAGTTACCTGCTACTTAATCGAACTGCAATGAAAGGAAATACTCATTTCATGTGAGAGGCGCTGACAGCACCGAAGTGCACACCCACACCTGACAGTCTGTTCAATGTGATCAACATTTTTTACTTTTAGGACGATTAGCTCAAATATGCCATTTTGTGTGAGCAATGTCAAAATGCACCACGCAAGTCAGAAACAATAAAATATCAGCTGGAAATCACGTAATTGCTGGACTGTGAGAAAAGTTGTTATTAATGACTGAAAATCCACAAAATAAAGAGCGAGAAAATCCTCAGGGAAGCCTTTTGATTAGATGATCTCAGAGGAGAGTGGAAATCCATTAGATAGCACATTACCATACACAGCAGGTGATTTAAATGGTTCTATCCTCAATTAACTTGGACAACTAAAACTAAGAAAACTACCCCCCCCCCCCCCCATTTGTCATTACTCATCAATATGAATCGTTTTAAATAGACTTGTCAGGACAGAGCTCACCTTGTCCTTTACGTCCAGCGAACAGGATCAGGTTGTCTCTGACAGCAGATGAATTATTTGCAAGCGTGAACTTCAGCTTGAACTCGTAGAAGAAGCTCAGGCTCGGGATGGAGGAGTAAGCCACGAAGGACGTGTAACCAAACTCATCATGTCCGCTGAATCTGGCACGAGTAATATTGATGTCTGCAAAAAGGAGGAACCAAAGAAAAAGAAAAAAGAAGCACGTTAAGATGAGCCGATCATCCTGTCTGAACTGAAAGGTCTCGTTAGCTTTCTCAGTTTACCAAAAGATGGCACTATTGTCACACACTGCACACGTGGCTGTATTTTCTGATGCTATTAGACGATGACCTGTTTTCAAATACTACCACCTCCTCACTCCTTTTCAATTTCCATCAGTAGCTGTTTAGGAGGAATTCTGGCATTCAGGATATGCGATGTTCACAAAGGGTCGCACAATAATCCCAAAGATATTCAATTACAATCTTCAGTTTAGATATTCAGAACGCATGGTTGATTCAATAATACCCCCCAATGCATTTCATCTGAGCAGACCCATCTAGTTGATTTTACACCGGGGACTCAATGTAAATTTAGCCATGCTCAATCACAATTACATGCTGCCATGGGTTTCTTTTTTTCCCCCTTCTTCACAGCAGTAGCAGACTCAGACAGAAAAAACTGCTCCTCTTCTCCGTCTGGATACTCCTTCTTCTGCAGCCCCCGGCGATGGCTAAGACTGGTTCAGAGCACCCCTCTGCAACTGCCCTCAGCTCAGTTCGGCTGCTAAATTATTAATAAATCTGCAAATGCTTCTGTTATTGTCTTCCAGAGCTGTATTTGCCTATTGCCTCGGTGAACGTCCGCAGCATTTTAGCTTTAACTTGTTTTAAACGAGGCAGCGTTTGATTTGTGGCTCACCATCAATACCCCACTGAGCAGATTAAAAAAGAATCAAAATGCTTCACAAATGGCAGCGTTATTTTTCTACTGCATGG
>NC_056498.1:56268169-56276533 GCF_014905685.2 Nematolebias whitei | reverse complement strand
AATGTTGATTTCAGATAAAATTAACATGTTCCAAAGGCAGGAACTATTCCACAAATATTTGTGGATTTTCACAATAATAAGCTACATTTTTCATATCTAATCACTCCTTTTAAATGCTTTAAACATTTTATTGTTTTTGTTACACACACACACGAAAAAAAACTTTTTGAAGAAAAAAAAAAGCACAGCTTTGTGATTTGTGTTGCATTCACACACAGAGGTAGTGTAAAAAAACATCCATCGTCCTTCATATGTGAGGCACAAAAGACAAACTAAAGACCGGGTTTGTCGCTTATCTGCTCAGATGAGTGTGAGCAATAAATCAGAATCCATCATGTATCTGGATACTTCACCCTGAATATTAAAAGGTTAGACATATAATTTTACTGTTTTTTGCCACAGAAGTGCATCTTTTTCTGTCTGAAATGCTTCAGTGCACATGCTCGGTGCACCGTGTCAACACATTAACGTATAAATGACAATAATTTTAAGGCAAACGTTTTCTTTCTGCTACATGTTAAAAACCTAATATTAGTAATTAAACGTGAAGCGTTACAAAAGTTGTCTTTAAGGTTAGTGGAATTTAAGACACACTTCAGGTCTTAATGACCTCCGTTGGCTCTTGTGTCCTCGAGTTTTTGATGATCCATGATCTTGATGTTCTTTTCGGCGTTCCCAACGTTCCTCAGCAGACTCTCTAGCCTCCGCTTGATCTTCTTCTGGTCCTCCAGGGCGCAGCTGATCACCACGGCCTGAAACTTCTGGTCAATGGGGACGGGCGGCGCTTCCGTCACGCAGGCGGCGTGCAGGGCCAGCAGCTGCTGCCGGCCTCCTTCCATGTCGCTCAGGAGCTTCTTCACCATCTCGTCTATTATGGAGGTGGCCTTGCGCAGCGCCTCCTCCTGCTGGAGGTTTCGGATCGTGCCGACGGAGATCTCCACGGACAGGGTTCGACCCATCAGACGGTCCGCAGTCAAAGTCAACTCCTCCCTTTCACCTGCAGACAAGGAAGGGGAAACATTCAGAAAACGTCTAAGAGTCAAATGCACAAGACCTTCTTTGGAGTTATTCCTTCCACTTTGTCCATCAACATGACGACCCCACCACACGCGCTTTGACAGTTTCTTTAGATTTAAAGCCTCATCTTGACTCCTACAAACATACTTCTTGTAAGTGGCTTAATAGCATGATCTAAAACTTTTCTCTGGTTTGGTTTATCCAGCTGCAAATTTCCATTAAACTTGAAGAGGGTGGTTCCTGGGTTCTCGAACATCTTAACCAATTTCCTTTCATCTGAGGGTGGTAGTTTGGGTCTTGTTAAAAACCTTGGCTTCACGCCCAGTCGGATGTTTGAACTGATGGTCTTGAAATCTGGAGTTGTTTAGAAGTGGCTTCAGAAGCTTTTAATAACTTTTGTTGTATCTTCACTGCATTCCTTGAATTGTCCCATTGTTCTGAGTTTTCCTTTACTCGTTAAGTACCGTTAAATAAATGTTTTTTTTTAAGCTGGCTAAGGAAAACGATCAGCTGCAGTCATTCACGATCACTAATGAGAAACACTCAGCCTTGTTCACTTATATCTTCTAGACCAGGGTTATTCAACTGGTGGCTCTGGGGCCAAATCAAGCCCACAGGGTGTGCTCAGTTTGGCCCACCAATGGGCTCATTTGTAAACAAAACTCATTTTAAACCGTTAAACAATCTTACTTCATGAGAATAACTGCTGGATGTCCGGCCCCTGAGCTCTTGGTTTTCAGTAACTGTGGGCCCCTGGGCAATTTAGTTGAATAGTTCTGTTCAGGACTGTTCAGCATCAAACATTTAAAAAAAAGGTGGGTGCACTTCAGCTCGACATACAAGTTCAGAATCAACTTTATTGTCATTGCACCGAAGCACGACGGACTTACATTTCATTACAGTCCGTTCAAGTAAAAACACAAACGGACATGGGAAGACGGAGGTGTCTGAGGCTGCGGCCTCATGGGAGGCGCCACCCTTTTTTGTTTAGATAAGGAAAAGAGAAACACAGGGAAGAGAAGGTGTAAAAAAAAACAAAAAACTACCTCAGCACAGAAATAGCACCATAGTGATATAATACATATGAGGAAGGTCGACGAAGGCCGTGTTTGTTCATGGACATTGCCAGATAGTTCCATAGTCCAGATAAGAGATGGTACAGTGTCTATCAGCCGGCTCAGCTCTGATACAGGTCCACAGATGTCCTCAGGAAGGGAGCGGGTTGTGGGGGGTCAGAGCTTCTTATTCACGTAACATCCAGGAGAGTTTTGGATAGTTGACCAATTCAAAGCTGACACGGGGGAGCCAGATTCAAATAACAGTTATTTTGGGTCAGGCTGACTGACCCCAAGTTTGCCTCAGTACAGATTAGAAAAAAATCCACAATAAAATCTAATTCATGTATCCATTTATTTAAAAAAAAGTCATTGAAGTTGTATGTTGCATAATCATTTCACCATGGAAAAAATAATTAATTATTAAAAGCCCCCAAATTAAACATGCCTATGACAGTGAAATTAAACTTTGTAAATGCGGTGGCATTCAGGCTCCAATAAATTAGAAATATACTTGATTGATAACTGCACTAATGCATGTTGGATCAAAGCAGGATTTAATCCCACATAATTCACAAGGAGTGGACTCTTAATCTTTTTTTTTCATATGGCTGAAAAAAACTAGCCTTTAACAAACTTGCACAAAAAAGTTTTTGTATTTCCAGCCTGGTAAAAATAATGGATTGTGCATCTGGAGTAAAGCACCTTAAAGCACTTTAACTAAATCAAAATACTTTTTACATCTGTTATTGTTTTTTATACATTTTCATGGTTCTATTTGCACCCTGATGAACTTAATACATGTAAATACTGTTTGATTTAAATTTACTGTTCTTTGATTAAATCGTTATTTTCTATTTCAATAATTGCCCGGCCCGTGAAAATAAAAGTGGTTACAGAATACATTTCAATGTGTGTTGTACTTGTACGACTTAGTGTCCAATAAAGTATCTTGAATCTTGAATGTACTTACCGTGGAAACAAAAACTGGAATAAATACAACCAGGCATAGTCGTTTTGCTTATGTGCATCGTAGTTTAACGATACAGAGGTGAAACATGAGCCTGATTCATTCCTCGTGGGTGGAGTGCTGACTCTTGTTTTTCTCAAATCTCCCCACAGCTTCCACAAAGCATAACCTCACTGGATCACAATGCCAGAGTGAGATCAGAGAAATGAGAAAAGTACAGGACTCCAATTAAAAGCCTAGAATTCCTTGAAGGAATGCATATCACCCGCCACCTTTCATGCCAGAGATTTAAACTAAACTCCAACCTTATAGTGTGTTACTGCAGTTTAGGTCAAGCCTGGCCAATGACGTCATTGGGCGGTGGACATCTTTAATTGGGTTGATTCCACCACAGACATGTAATTAGTTACAGATGCTCATTCAAAGATTTGCATCAGTTTCATTCAAATCCGTCCAGTGTTATTTTGCTAACAGACAAACGACTCCAATGCTCAAGTTTTAACAACAGATCTCACAGTTAGTGCTCAGAGTATACTGGGGATGACTCTCAGCTACTACCATACCAAATTTTAGCTCAAACACCTGTAAAAGGGACCGAGTTAATCGTGTTCATGCTTCCCAAGAATAATAACTGTTGTTGTTTCGAATGAGTCTGACTCTACAAAATTATCAGCTGTAGATGCGCATGACATGACTCCCTGGGTTTGTTAAAACCCGCTGTGTGGTTCAGGGGATATTTTGCTAACAGACAAAGAAGGTGTGTGGAACAACCCGCAGCCTCACCCGCGCAGATGTTCCGCATTTCCTGACAGTTCTGAATGGACTGAATCATTTCCAGGATGGACTCCCTTTCCTGCTCCATTGCGCATGCGTCTTCGCGTAAAGCCTCCACTCTGACGGAGAAACAAGAAACAAATCCCGTCAGTTTGCTGCACGAGTAACGAGGGTTGTTTTGGGTTGTTCCGTTTCCTCGCAGCTCAAATGGACACGTGGTCCGGGCCTGTGGCCGAACTGTACCTCATTTCCAGCTGATCCAGGTTTTCCAGGAGCTGCCCGGAGCGGTCGGCCATGGACAGCGTCCTGTGGAACTTGCTGCAGGCGGCTTCGTTCAGCTTTGCTTGGATTTTCGCCTGAGCCATGTTGCTGCTGCTGAAGATGATGATGATGAGGGTCGCTTTTCCTTTATTTCTCCAACCCGTCCGGTACCGGATCCACCACCGCGCGTCCAGTTCTTTGGAACTCCTCGAACTGAAGCAGCAGCGCCCCATGGGGGGAACATTTCCAAACATGGGCTGTGACTTCCCTCTCCCCTCCTCCTGCAGAAAGTTCCCGAGGGGCCCAGAGCTGGGGGGGTTCTCAAGATAGGGACCGCGGGCCACTCGAGGGCCAGGAGAAAAGTCATCAGGTCCGCAGAAAAGAATAATTAATCCTTCAACTAGAATTTTCAACTCATTTTATGAGGCTAATTAAAATGTTTTCCCGTTTAACAAAATCATCAACCACGTGATGAGTTTTAAATCATAATAGCTGCGAAAATACACATTTTTCAAGTGGATTTTTACACTTAACACAATTTCTACATAATTAAATAATTGTTTGGAAGTTAACTTCCTCTGAGTTTTTGTTAAAACTGAATATGAAAACAGCTGATATTCCTCACCGTTGTTTACAACTAATTTGCCCATCAGTTACAGAAACTGTTATTCTGTTTATGTCCAGCTCATTTAAATACTGTATGATCAGCACCAACTTTTGCTTTAATGCTCTCCACCGCTCGAGTTCCTCCCCAAAAATGACTCCATCGTCTCGTCAGCCTTTAGTCAGTTTCTTACCAGAACTTTTTCACTTTTGACCTGGTGTCTCAGATTCTGTTATTTCCCCTCACATCTGAAGATTATTTTACTGATTCAACATTACTGCGAGACTGTTCGAAGCGTTCTCGTCAATGTTCAAATGTAAGCAACTTGTAAATGCCAAATGGAGGCGTAGGTTCGCATCCCACTTCTGACACCATGTTGTGTTTTGTGGTAATAAAGACTATCAGCTTAACGCTGAACAGGATCTTTAATATGCACACGCTGCATGAAACATTCAACACGCACATGCTCATATGCACCTGCTGGTAGCTATATGCTAAGGACCTTACTGTGCATGTGCAGAACTCCAGTATCTGTGAGGTCAATATTCAATGCTAGTGTTCACAGGCAATATTCTACAACACTGAACCCCTCATTGCCTCTGATGTGTGTCCCATCGCTGTATGAATGTGATAAAGCACTGATTAGTCTTTGTAGAGATCTAGTAGAGTGCTGTATGAATGGGTAAATGAGGGCACAGATTGTGTTGTAAAGCACTTTGAGTATCTTGATAGGATAGAAAGGTGCTATGTAAGTGCAGTCCATTTACCATTTGTAAATATTTTGTGGTTATTTTTTTTATGACAGATTCACATATACAATACAAAAAAATCCCATATGTTGACAGGTATGATGGTTTTAATGAAATGCTCACTGTATTGCATCTACAACAAACTTTTGGTGTCAAATCCAATGAAGATGGCCACTGCAACTAGTTGAACTTACCAAACAAAAAGTGATTTAACAGTCGGTTTTACAGATACTGAGCTAAAACCTGACAATCAGTTGACACCCCAAATACTAAAAGATATTGCAATACCACACAGAACATATTTTAAGATTTAACCAAAAGTGCATTTCTCGACAATACATAGATGGTCTTACTTTTTAAACTTTGGCATGAAAGATGACGTGGTAAACAGAACCTGTTAAATTCTGCACTCAGTCCTGTTTAAGCTGACTTGTAAAGACTCATTAGCAGCTAAAACTCTGAGGGTTACTGTTCACCTCCTGGACAGCAAGAATTCCTCAACTACCTTGACTGACCTTACAGAAATTATACAACGCAGTGATTTCCAGACATTTCTGCTTCTAACTCACAAAGAAATAACAGATTTACAAACCAAATTATTGCCAGTGAAAATATACAAAGAGCACAAAAACGAAATAAAAATCAGTTAAACACATGACAACGCAGCTTTGGCAACTATTCTAGTCTTTATCAGTTTGATTAGTTTATCTTAATTATAATTTTAACTATTATAATAAAATATATGTTAATAGAAATCATATTAAATTCAAGACCTGTCACTTGGTGAACCAAAGTTGCAGAATGTAAAGGACACAGATGCACAAAACTTGTGGAAATGTACCAAAATGAGGTTAATGAATATAAACATTCTTATAACAATTGAATTCGCTTTAATGGAAAATAGTCCACAACTCGAACTGTCTGAGAGCTTCACCTGGTAAAAACTAGGTCAATGTACCGTATTTTTCGGACTATAAGGCGCATTAAGCGAAACTAAAACATTCTGACAGATTTTTGAGCGTCGTGTACACATAAAATCAGTCCGAGGTCACTAAACACGATCAGACTTAATACATAAGGTGCACCGTATTATAAGGCTCACTGTTGATTTTGGAGAAAATTAAAGGATTTTAAGTGTGCCTTATAGTCGGAAAAATACGGTATATTAAAAAAAAAAAAAAAAAAGACAAAAGGCCCAACCAACTTGTAAAATTTCTTCTAGATATGGGTAAGAATAGCTGGTAATGAGACTATTGAGAATTTTTTTCGTTCTTTATAGTTCTAATAGGTTGAAATCATTTACAGTGTTTAATGTATTTTTAGTAGCACCATTGGTCATTTTACTCACTATAACTGCTTTTGGTTTATTAAGTGTTTACAACCTAATTGACCAAATAATGTTGAGTATTTTTAGTTAGTAAATTGGTACTAAATGGTTTTCAAATAAAGGGTAAAATCATGCTCCAAATGAAGTTTCAGTATAACATCCCTGAAACACAAAAAGTATTTTTTATTGATTTGTGAGCAGCATAAATCCAAGAAAAACTCATTTCAAGTTTGTGACGAAACCTGAGTTGAAGACATAATTAGCACCGTGGTCACGTGCTTGGCTGAGGCACCTTGCAGTAACTGATATGACCATGTGCTTCACATCAGAAGAGCTGGCATACATCAACAATCCAACTTTCCAAAATACGTAATCTTCATGCTGCAGCTGGATCTGGTCACACGTGTTACATGAACCGAGGAAAGTAGCACTAGTAAAATATCAGGTAACATTTATTTAACATACGTGAATGCAATGGGTCAGTATAGCGGTTCCAATGTGACCGCAGAACAAAAATACTACAACGTGCTCAGAACTCCACAAGACTTCGCGTTAGAGCTTCTTCCATCTCTGTTGAAATAAACAGAAGCACAAAGTGAAAATCTGAACATGTTCAGATGAACATGTTCATTGAGAGCTTAAAGTGAAACATTAAAATAAACTCTGTACTGCATCTGTTCACTGTCAGCCGAGTTTAACAGAACTTCACAAATCTGACTTGAATAACTTACTGGATTCACTTTTATTGGGAGGGGTGGATGTGGGGGCTCTGCTGAAGATCTGACATTAACAGCTATGAAATAAAAGTATAATTTACTGGTTTTCAGTGTTTTTTCCACACAACATGTACAGTTCCTGTAAAGTTGAAAATGTGCTGGTGTTTAAAGAAAAGTGTTTTTAGCTGTTTTGTGGATTAAAGCCCTCAGATCACGGTCACAAAGCACTAATCAGAAAAGTGGAAATGTGCCCACGAACAGGAATGCACTGATAACGAAAAGTAAAGAGAAATATGTTCAAATAGTCACTTTTTTATATTTTCAGTTTTTCATTGCTGATGTTTTCTCTACACGAGACACTGCAGTGGAAGAAAAATGTGTTCATAAATAATTTCAGGCCATTTCCATCAGTAATCCTGATAAATACTGGAGCCGTATGTTTAGAAATTTGATTAATTTTTCTTAACAGATTTGTACACCTGTAAATGACAGAAGTGCTTCCTGGGAAAAGCTTCTACAGAAAGCAGAAGGAAGCATGACGTCAGCACCAAATGTCAACTGGTCGATTACCGAGTGTTTTGTAGGGGTGTAAATCACCAGTTTTACCACGATACGATATTATATTGATTTATTTGTATGACGATACGATTTTTCTCGATATCACAAAGTCTGTCACGATACGATTTCAATTCTATTTAATTCACAAGTCTGCGAGCGATATATTGCGATATTAAATGCCCATCTCATTTACATATAAATAATTTTACAAAAACAATTCAAATAAGATTTACCCATTTTATTTATGTTATTACAGGCACCAGGCATTTAAACAAAAAAAACAAACAAAAAAAAAACAACATTTTTTCTTAATTAATGAAAAAATAAAAATAA
>NC_056498.1:56264447-56268069 GCF_014905685.2 Nematolebias whitei | reverse complement strand
GTTAACACTGTATATAAAAGATGTCTCACTGGAGTGGACTGACAGCGTCATCAGTCTCAATGGAAAGAAATGAGTAACTCACTTTGTAGAAGTCATGCTCCTCCACTTTGATTCCACTGACGGTGTAACTCGAGCTGATAAGTTTCTCCTTCAGATCCTTCTTCTCCTCCACACCAATCTGAAAAGAAAGTTATTGATGGCTTTCAGCGAGGGTCTTCAAAGACTGAACGGTGCCGTCGTTAATATACCGACAGTTGAGGCTAATGAAAACCAAGTGTGTTGAAATGAGTGCATCATCTGTGTCCTTGCTTGACACACCTGGATAAATTAATTACGATGATGTAACGATTTTATGTTAGAATGTTTAGCGCTGTTGATTTAAAGACTCACTGCACTATTTTCCTGCAGTATAATTTGTAGAGGTGCTTTAAAGTAAAATAAAAACTACATACAGCAAAAACCTGCTTCTGTTTATCATACCCGTGAAATTCAAACATAACAGGAGCAAATACTTTTTTTATTAAAAACAGCATCTCGGTTCATTCATCATCTAAATTACAGCAACAGAGCAGTATTTCAAATTGAAACAGAAAAAAAAAGAGAGAATATTGTCACTGTGATTAAACAGCGCCACCTAGTGGAACATGCAGTACTGGTGAATATGTAAGTTATTACACCCTTCATGCTTTATTTTAAAAAAATACATATTTTCATTCAGTTTCTTTTGCAAAAGGTTTGTGTAGACTGTTAAAAATATACTAGAAGTTCAAACAAAGTCAGCTTTATCCTTTGTAAAAAATTAAATATACTATCCTTGTATTTATATACATATTTTAGTTGGAACTTACGTACTTTTCCAGATCCAAATATTCATTTTTATTTTAAATTTTAAGACTATTTTGATGCCAAAGTGTGTATTTACTTGCAAATGTCTGTGTTGTTTTAGCATTTCTATGCTTTAAATATCATGAAAATTCCCAAACGCCATAAAAGACGGACAGAAAAGAACCCCATCTGCATCAAAACACAGTTTCCAGGAGAGAAAAAATGCATTTCCTGTTTTTATAATCAATTTATAATGTTAATAACAATCTTTAGTGCAAAATATGTTTATCTGTTGTCATTTATAATAACATTAAAAAAACTTTTAACGTCTTAAGGCTGTGATGGAACAGTTGCAAACTGTATATGCAAAGAGGTTAATATTCTGCAGTTAAAAAGATATATAATATGCGACGTGCTAAAATCAGGAGTAACTTATAGTTAACGTTTTTGTCCAAAGACAGGGGGGGCTGTAGACCGGAACTGGAAACCTTTAATAGAGGGGAAATTCATTTTATTTATTTTATTTAACCTTTATTTCACCAGGAAAATCCCATTGGGATCAAAAATCTCTTTTACAAGAGAAACCTGGCCAAGACTGGCAGCAGCACACAGAAGTTTCACATTCACAGCAAAAACAGAAAAAGTTAACTCTGTCATAAATAAACTAATTAAAAGATTCCTCAGTTAAAACATTTACAGATTATTCCTTCTCCAAATCAGTAAGAACAGCCTTAAAACATTTTGTGACAAGAACTCCTTTAGGTTCATGCATTTCTGCAACTGGTTCCAAGAAGATGGAGCAGAAAACAGAAAAGATTTCTTTTCAAGTTCAGTTCAAACTTTAGGCACCGAAAGTAAAAATAAGTTCTCACAACGAAGAACGTATCCTCCGGTGGACTTTCTCTTTATAAAGGGCAAAAAATATGAATGAAGAAATCCTAGTATGGCCTTATAAATAAAAATGTGCCAATGGCGGAGTCTACGAGCGGCCAAGGCCGTCCATCCAACCCTGTTGTATAATGTACAGTGATGTGGAAAACCTTTTAAAACCTGTTATAAATCTTAAAACTCCATGATAAACTGCATCCATCAAATAAAGTCATCTAAGAGGAGCATGCATGTATAAAATGTCACCATAGTCCAGTACAGACATAAAAGTAGAATCAACCAGTTGCTTTCTAGCCTCAAAAGATAGACAGGATCTGATCCTGAAGTAAAACCCCAGTTTTATGGGATTTATTATTTGTGGACTGACCACAAAAAAAAAATAATTTTTTTTTAAAAATTTGAAATTCACTGTAATGCCACTTGGTTGTTGATATGTGCTGCTGACTATCCATGATGCTGATCTCATGCTGCTGATTTATTTCATGCTGCTGTGTTCATTAGTCCTCAAAACAATCTGCTTGTTTGAACAATTATTAGAAATTTAAATTTACATCTTTTGGAAAATCTAGAAGTTGGGAAACTTTGATGTTTATACATACTTTACTTAAAAAAATTAACTCCATACTTTTCAAGACAGTGTAGGAGCCTCTCTTTTGGTTTCCGTGCAGCTTTTGCAAACTGCTCTCAGCAATAGCTCTGCATATTTTTACACTTGTGATTAGTCTTTAAGCTCATGAATGTCAACAAATAAGCCACAGGTAAAAAAAATAAAATAAAACAAAGATTTGTAGAAAATATGATAAAAAAAACTGACCGTGTCATAATGTAGATCATTCTTATGGAGAAATTCAAGCTTTTTTGCTGACTCCAGTTCATTAAAGCGGTAGCGAAAAAGATCCATTTCCTGTTGAATGAACCATCGCCTCAGATCTTCCCTTCAAGAAACCAAGTAAAAACAAATACTCGTCAATTTAATACTGAAACTTTTATTTTAGCATCGTTTTTCTGTACGTTAAAAATTACAAGCTTACGTTTGACAATAGGCGAGTCGGAGAATGAAGTGAGAGATATGGTCCTTTCTTCGTTTCTCCAATTCACTCGGCCCACTCTGAGATTGTTTGTCATTCTTAATGGATAAAGGGTACGATAGTTGGATTATTGTGTACATTATTACTTAAAACATGTTAAGTTTAGGCCTGTCATGATAACAAATTTTGCTTGGCGATTAATTGTCTCAGAAATGATCACGATAAATGATAACATTGTTTGAAATTTGACAATAATTAGTAATTATTGTCAAATTTAAGAATAAATGTTGGTCAATTTGTTTTGAGTGTGGTACCTTTTTGACCACCGGATGACAGTATAAGACTGTTTGAAATGAAGGATTTATCATGCGATTAATTTATTGTTTATCGCGACAGGCCTTGTTTTGTAAACTTCACTACACGATGAGTACAAAAACCCGTTTTTTACAGGAAGTATTACTACGACTCAAATTATCTGTCATCAAAAACAGTAAAGTACAACACAAAATTACATTTCAATTTCCACATACTTTATGTGCTCTTTGTTAAAAAAATGTGAAAACGTTGATTGTTTTTAAGCATTTTTAAAACAATAAACAGCTCATTCTCTGTCCTTTATTTGCAGACTAATTTACTCTGCGCAGTCAAAAGTAAAAGTCGCTGAAATGCCCAGAAAATGGCGTGCACCAAACATTTCTGGTCCATTACAGTCTGTGAGATATAATATTAAACCATCTGTGTATGTTTCCAGGAATGAAAGTCAGCCGTAGCAAGACAAGTGTGTAAATAAGAGGGAGGCGGACTGAACAGTGAAGCTACAAGGAACAGAAGTCACAAAGGTGCAGGACTCCAAGTGCTTAGGGTCCACTGTCCAGGAAAAC
>NC_056498.1:56260043-56264347 GCF_014905685.2 Nematolebias whitei | reverse complement strand
TTATTTATTTATTTATTTATTTATTTATTTATTTATTTATTTATTTATTTATTTATTTTTAATCTGTCCAGAGGGCTTGATTTAACTTTGCTAGATTCGTCTACCTGGATTATTGAGCATGCATCTGGATATGTGTGAATGGCTTTACGTTATGTCTAAATAAAGATTGAATTAATGTTTTAGATATCCATAAATACGTTCTTCCTATCTATAATAAACATAATGGATATGTGAAATAAACTTCTATGAGTTTCATACATGCCAATTTGTATAGCCAATAAACGTGTTTACTAAGAATTATGAGATGTGTCTATATTTATATAATTACTACTTCTACTTATCTATTTTGTAGATGCTATATTTGATTTTTTTTTTCCTAGTAACATTTTTGTTTCAGATATCCACATTAATTATTTTAGAAAAATGGAGCTGTAAATACTTGCAGTTGAACTACATGTACACATGAATATAACAGAATGGTTTGTTTTTTTTGTCCTATGTAGAAAATGTTTGATATACTCAAAATGTTGATTGTGAATAAATCTTCTGGATATCGAAGTGTTTTATTTACATGCTACAACGGATTGCCCTAACCATGCGAGCCCCTGCTCTGCTGCTTAGCAACAAGCGTTAGCGAGTTAGCTGTAGTTGCCTAGTTAGCCACTCTTCGGTCTCAACATCGGAGCTTTAGCTTTAGCTTGTAGAAAGATAGCAATTCCTTTGCATACGTCCAATGCGGTTGGATTTTTATTTCGTTCTAGACGTGAACTAAAGCTTTAATCTAGTATTGTAAAGGCGAAGTGAGTGTGTGTAAGCATTCATTTGAAATAAATCATAAAAGTGCAGAGCTTTCTCGGGGGAAAGTGGCTAACTTAGCCATAGCATTGTAGTCTGGCGTCTCCACTGGTCACGGAGAGGAGCAGAGAGGGAGGATGTACACATGCCATCGTGGGTTAGCTGGTCGCTTAGCTGATCTGATGTCCGAGGATAAGTTGTAACGAAGCTTAGCAGGTAAGAAATAAAACGCTTTGGTACATTTGGTGTTTCATTCATGCAGTCCAGTAATGCGTCAGATAGCGGACACCTCGACAGCTGCTCCTGTCAGCCGCTATTCAACAGGTTCTTGACCCAGGCGAGGCTGGGAGCTTCTTTGGGAGGACATTACTCTGAAAAGTGGACCTTGAGACCTTCAACATATCACACCCTGTTATAGGTCTGACTTTACAGTGTTATACAATATTTAGGGCTTATTCTGTGCCCAAGTCTTAGGTTTTTAACCATATGGTCTCAAGGCCTGAACCGTGAAGATCATGACTTAAGGTGTCGCAGGAGATGTGTCTCATTTAATAATTTAATTCAACTTGGTGCCATTTACAGATTATCTCTTAAGTTTTTAACCTAACATAGACAGGGTTGTGGCATTATTATAGAATGAAAGATGTGCCTGCAAAACTAACGTTGCAGTTCCACAAAAGTAGCATTTTTTTCTTTTTAACTTTAGAAATGGTTGTGCAAGAACTCTTAATTTCACGTGCTTTGAGTTAAAATGTAATTCATAAGACATGTTTAAATTGTGATAATGTAAATGATTCATTTACACTGAAGTTTAGTTGTTTTTATGGTTGCAAGGTAAAAATTAAACCCCTTACTTAGGTTCAAGGTTCTTTATTGTCGTTCACATCACATGTGGTACATGAGGTGGAACAAAATTGTCTACTCAAGGTCCAAGTTATACCCAAAGATAGCAAAACTATAAAGCATAAAAAGAAAGTTATAAAGAGCGGGCATCAGAATAGTATATAAAGATTTAAGATATACGCTAAACGATACGCTAAAATAAGTTTCTTTAACCCTAAAACAAATTAACTACGTTGCATTTCTGGAAGCAGAATCAGAATCCAAGAAAAGGAGAAGATCCTGATTTTCATTTTATTTTTTTCACCGAACTTGATCAGCTAAAGTGGTAGTTGACATAAAAGCTGTATTATAAGTACGTTTTGGTATAAACAGTGCATGCTGTTTTATTTTAACAATGTTCTGACTGCATGCTATCGCGCCCGATGAATGAATCAGCCTAATTATAGTTGATGACTAATATTAATCTCTGCTGCCACACATATTGTCATTCAAATCCAGTCAGCCTGTTGGACAGCACGGTGACGCAGCAGGTTGTCAGAGTCCAACGACAACAGCTTTGCAACAATATGTTGTTTGGTCAGTCGCTTTACACAAATAGCTCCTAGTTGCCATGTGGAGTTTGCTTGTTTCTGTGTTAATGGAAGAGTAAACATGCTGCCACAGTCTGACTCCCTGTAAAACATTTATTTTAGTGTGCATAAATGTTGGGTCAATAGATAATTACAGCTCTTGAGGACGAGGAGCCATTTGGTCCCAACGAGTGGGTGAGTAATGATGTTGAAAGTGACAAGCTTTAAAACTTAAAGGTTTTTAATTTTACGTCTTAAAATGAGTGTTGCAGTTGTTTTTGGGTAATTTAACATTTGGGGAGTACAGTATATGAAAATGAATGAAACGTGTTTTACTTTGAAACGTTTTGCTCGACACCTACAGCTGGTATCTGTTTGCTGAAACGACCGAGAGCAGCTAAGAAAAGCGGCCACTATGTTGGAGGAGGACATGGAGGTGGCCATCAAGGTGGTCGTGGTCGGAAACGGTGCTGTTGGCAAGTCCAGTATGATCCAGCGGTACTGCAAGGGCATTTTCACTAAGGACTACAAAAAGACAATCGGAGTGGACTTCCTAGAAAGGCAGATTGTGTAAGCAACTGATTAACCGGAAACTTTTTGTTTATTTTGTCATTTATACTTGGAAGTCATTGTGGTTAACGACACAGGCTTTTTGTTTGATTGTGTATTTTCTATCATGTTTTTTACGAATTCTCAATGAACGCCCTCATTTGAAACTAGTCATTTCTTTATAAACATATAACATTTGAATGTGATTTGTTAGGACTGATACGTTGCTGTTTGATTAATTTAAAGTTAGACCTTCCTTGTTACTTGTTTACTGCTGTAGCGTCAATGAAGAGGTTCGACTAATGCTGTGGGACACGGCGGGGCAGGAGGAGTTTGATGCCATTACCAAGGCTTACTACAGAGGTAAGTAAGGTCATCGTAATAAATAAAACACTAGCAAACAGCCTATCAGCTCAGGAAAAGTGTTTCGTTATTCACACAGATACCGTTACAATTTTAAAAGTGTTTTAAAATATTTTACGTTGATAAATTCAGGAGATCGTTAAAAACCTGAATTGTTGGTGTGCGTTCTTCCTTTTCTAGGTGCCCAGGCCTGTGTGTTAGTCTTCTCTACAACAGACAGGGAGTCTTTTCAGGCTATCGACAGCTGGAGGGAGAAGGTGGAAGCAGAGGTCGGGGACATCCCCACAGTTCTGGTGCAAAACAAAATCGATCTCCTGGAAGAGACCGTAATAAAAAAGTAAGGATTCTCTGGAATAGCGGTAAAGCAACTTAAACGTGGGGGGGGAAAAATGTGAGTTTAATGAAAGAACAGCACGAAGAGTTTCTGGAAATAGTTTTCTGTCTGTGCTCGTTTTCCAGCGAAGAGGCAGAAGCTTTGGCTAAAAGACTGAAGCTGAGGTTTTATCGAGCTTCAGTGAAAGAGGATCTTAATGTTAATGAAGGTGAGAAATACAAATTCATCAGGGACAAGTAAAATTAATTCATTCACTAATGATTTTTATTATTTTGCAGTTTTTAAGTACTTAGCTGAGAAGTATCTTCAAAGACTCAAACAGCAAACGGCTGAGGAAACAGAGGTGGTCCACACAACAAGCAATAAAATAGGTAGGAATATTTTCCATATCAGACTTTATTTAAAGCAGATTCTTTAGTGGGGGTGCACCACTGATATATATATATACATATTTCCCCTAAAGGTGTCTTCAATACAATTAGTAGTAACGTCAACAACCAGAGCTCCAGCAACGGCAGAGAAGTCATCACTTTGCGACCTAATAAACAAAGGACCAAGAGGAGTAAAAACCCATTTGGAGGCTGCAGCCTGCTTTAAAGGACATCCTTTTATTTTAGTTACTGACATTAAAAACAGACTAGAAAACCCAGTAAATAACACTGCTTTGATATCTCATAATTAATCCATATCACATTTTTTTCCCTCAAACACTGATTTTTGTTTTCTTACTGATCTGCACACAAAACCTGTCAGCTTTTGTATACCACTGGGGCCTCTGTGGTTGCCTTAAGTAAAAGCTGCAGCTACAATACGTTCCCTCTCAGTCGAGTGACTCGGAACAACACATGAAG
>NC_056498.1:56249897-56259943 GCF_014905685.2 Nematolebias whitei | reverse complement strand
GCTTTAATCCTAGGTGTCTAACCTTGACTTAGTGTTTATTGTCAAAACATTTAACTTTGTTTATGTCTCTGCCCACAGGTTGAGTGCAAGTGAGGATGAAGATGTCACATGTCAGGGTAGTATTCTCAGCAATAGCAGGAGTCATGGCCATCTTGTTGCACTTCTCTATTCACAAGATAGAGGAAGGACACCTTGCTGTGTACTACAGGTATCCTTAAGAAACCCATATAAGTCTGTGCTAAAATGAGATATAGATATTAGGTGTAAAAATGTCATTTTATTGTATTTTTAGTATTTTATTGGCTCTTAAGAAGCAAAGTATAAAGAGCTTAAGGGGGATAAATTAGGTAAAATCAGAACGAGCTGCTCTTGACGGCGAGCCACGTTTGTCTTCGTAATAGTGCTGTGCATGTAACTGTGTCAGTTCTACACTCGTAGATTAATTTCCTGATTTGATACATTAAATGTGAGCTTCATTCATTCAGACTGTGCACTTTAATTACACGCAATATGTTTGCCGTTTAATTTTTTACAAGTCATTATCCAATAGCTTTCACTTAATGCAAACTAGTTTAGATGTATTGCGCATCTAAATCTACTAAATGGACAAAGTTGCTGTTGCTAAAGAGAATAGATTGACATGCAAACACCCTCGCATGCTAATAATTTGTTTGAATTTGTTTCAGAGGCGGCGCATTGTTGACGGCTCCCAATGGTCCGGGATATCACATTATGCTGCCATTCATTACCACTTATAGAGCAGTGCAGGTAAATTCATATTTCGCCCCTGAAATGTTTGTGGTTATGAAAAGCACATGGCATCTTCTAAAAAATAAGTTGGCTGCAGAGGTGTCAGTCAACCATGACCACAGTAGTTCTAGTTTACACTCACTTAATGCGCTGCTTTGTTCAGCCATATATGTTAGGAGTATAAACATGTTTAAATCTTAGCGTTGTCAACTACTATTCAAAATTAAGAGATTTTTTTTTTACCACCTAAATCCTAAATGGGTCATCAAAGATCTAAAAAAAAAAATTGCTGAATTTTACAGTAGCCCCAAATGTCAGATTTTTTCTTTTAGCCAGTGTTTTTAACCTGTATAGAGATAACAAATACCGACTGAAGTTACATTTTATTACCCGAACTCCACGTTTTACTTTTTATTTCTGATGTTTCAAGCGTTGTTACAGAAATGAGTCTGTTGTCAGATGTTTAAAAAAGATCAAATGTATTTGTATTACTACTTTTTTTTTTTTTTTTTTGCGACGATGCACACGCAGTGCTCATTACAGTTCTAATAGTAATTCTTTTGTACGTGTGTTTTAATATTGTGGTTAACTTTAAAACAATTTCACACACTTTGAAGTTGCTTTCTCAACATCCGCTAACATGCATTTGGGAAAGAAAATGAATAAGATGTTTTTTTATGTATCTGGTTGTTCTGGTTTTTGTTTTAGACAACGCTCCAGACTGATGAGATCAAGAATGTGCCTTGTGGGACAAGGTACAACTAGCTTTACTGAAATAGCTGCTCAAGAACTATCCTGTTCTTTTAAATGGTTATGTATTGAACTCCTTTTGTTTTTCTTTTTTCTCTCTCCGTTCATAGTGGTGGTGTGATGATTTATTTTGACAGGATAGAGGTTGTTAATATGTTGGTCCCTTTGGCAGGTACACGCTCAAATCTGCTTGTTTACAGATGATCTCATTTCATTTACCCTGCATGGTAAGACTATAACAGCCGTTTTGTTTGTTTGCAGTGGTCGATATTGTCAGGAACTACACAGCCGACTATGACAAAACTCTAATTTTTAACAAGATTCATCATGAACTGAACCAGTTCTGCAGTGTGCACACGCTACAGGAGGTCTACATTGAGCTATTTGGTGGGATTTTTTGTTTTCATTTATGTAGCTCCTGTTAATTTAAGTGCCCTAAAATGTGACATAAAATATAATTTAAATTATTATGTTTTAAAAAGATATTATTGATGAAAACTTGAAGACTGCGTTACAGCAAGATCTTAATGCTATGGCACCTGGACTGACAATACAGGTATTTAAACACTCGCACACCCATGTTTGCATGGATTTACAGTTGATTTCTGTTTTATGTGTTCACCCCCCCACCATGTTTCACTGTTTATTGAAGGCAGTTCGTGTTACCAAGCCAAAGATCCCTGAGACTATCAGGAGGAACTTTGAACTCATGTGAGTTAAGAGACGTTTTACTCACCAGCGTAGATTTTAGCGAGTGCTTCAGTTTCTCAGTAAACCTCCCACTCAGTTCAAGTGTTGGTAAGAAAACGAACTGTTTTCTTGAACGTATTTGCTTGTTTTTGCGTCCACAGGGAAGCGGAGAAGACCCGTCTGCTAATAACGGCTCAGACGCAGAAAGTCGTGGAGAAAGAAGCAGAGACTGAAAGAAAGAAAGCCATTATTGGTAAATGTGGAGCTTTGTTCTAAGTCGTAGCCCCGACCCTTTATCCTAAGCCCAAAGGAATGTCGGTGCAACTTAAATCACTACTTTACTTTTTCATTGTTCGTGGTCATTTTCTGTCCCCCAGAGGCTCAGAAAGTTGCTCAAGTTGCAGAGATCCAGTTCAAACAGAAAGTCATGGAGAAAGAGACGGAGAAGAAGATCTCTGAAATCGAAGGTTAGCGGTCTTATTTACCCTCCCCCGCTCTTCTGTGTTGCTTTGTGGTTTGTTAAGTTTGTCATGTGTCTCATTCAACACTGTTCGTTTGTTTTAGACGCTGCCTTTCTGGCCAGAGAGAAGGCTAAGGCTGATGCAGAATTTTACACCGCTGCCAAGTCTGCTGAAGCAAACCGGGTAAAAACACACAACGCTTTTTTAATAACGCAGAATCTGATCTAATCACAATGAAATATGTGAAAATTCAAGCTATGGTTATGATATAATCATAGTTTTAATGTAATCGGTGTTAACATAATAGGAACAGTTAAAACACGAATCATGTGGGCTGTTTTTTAAAGCTTTACTTCCTACTCTTAGAAAATTTGGCTTGAGTTAATACAAAGCTGCTGTAACATTATGAATCAGTTCTTCTGATAGACACAGAGTACCAAAATAATGCAAACTAGAGAAATTGCATTTCCTGCAAAAATGCAGTGTGAATGCAGAACTTGTGGAAAAACAGCTGAAATTAGCTAAAAACATGCTGAAATATAGCTGAAATTGAAGAACAAGCTTAAGTTGGCAGAAGACAGCAGAAAGAACATATTTGCCAAATTAGTTTTAAATAAGCAGAAATTATCTTAAAAATAGCTGAAATTAGCAAAAAATAGCTGAAAAGGCAGAAAGAAGCATAAACTACCAGGAGGTAGTGGAAGGAGCTGAAATGAGCTAAAATAAAAGTGGAATTAGTTGAAAATGCTAAATTTAGCACAACATGTAAAAAGTAGCTTTAAAAGCTGAAAGGAGCTGAAGTTAGCAGAAAGAAGTTCACTTGGGCTGAAAATAGCAGACATTACCAAAAATAACTTGAATTTGTCTGAGAACGGCTTAAATTATCTGAAAAATGCTGAAATGCTTTAAAAAAAGTATCTGAAAAGATAGAATAAGCTTTAATTAGCAGAAGAAAGCAGGAAGAACACGTTTACCCAGTTAGACTGAAAGAAGCAGGAATGAGCACTAAAAGTGAATATTATCTGATAAAAGGTGAAATTAGTAAAAACAGCTGAAAAGTAGTTGTAATGAAAAATTCTAAAAGAAGCTTCAATTACCAGAAGGAAGTGGAGCGAGCACATTTTTGCTGAATTACGGTAGGCTGAAAAAAGTTCAAGGGTTTAAAAAATGTGAAATTCACCAAAAAGCTAAAATTAGCATAAAACAGCTAAATAGTATTTGAAAATGCAGAAAAAGCTGAAAGGAGCATAACAAACTGAAAGACGTAAGAAGAAACACAAACATGTAGTTAGCAGACAAAATCTGAAAGCAGCTCAAAACAGCTGCAATTAGCAGAAAAAGAAGTAAAAACTTTGCACAAGAAAGCTGAAAGAAGCTGAACCAGAACAAAAATGTGAAAGGAGCAGTAAAAGTTTGTAAACAGATCTAAAGTTTTTGAAGGATGTAAAATGAGCTCAGTTAATTTTCTATGAGGAAAAAATGACAGAAGAGCAAAAGCTGAAGTTGCACCAATACCAAAAGTCATAGCACCCTTCTCCTGAACAAGCTGAACGATTTGATGTACGATTAGTTAAAATAGCACAAAAGTTGTGGAACAAGAAAGATGCTGAAAAACGTACGGAAGACAAATGGATCACAATAGTGTGAAAGCTTCATAAGTGCTCACACAATTATATTTAATGAGGCCAGGTGGTGTTGATTAAAAAAAAAAAGCTTTGTATGATTGTTTTCCTTCCACCTAACCAATGCAATGCTCTGATTAATTACAAAAATATTCTTCAGCTGAATCAGATCCTACAGCTGCCGTCAGACACCCTTTATATTTATGACTAATTACTCACTGAGGTGTTCTCTTGATTCTTTGCAGATGAAGTTAACACCAGAGTACCTGGAGCTGATGAAGTACCAGGCCATAGCAGCTAATAGTAAGATCTACTTTGGCCAGGACATTCCCAACATGTTTGTTGAAGGAAACAACGGCCCCTCGAAGCCCATTCCCTCCCCTTCTTTGCCAAACGCGGAAGCGGACTTGCTCAGAAGAAAACCCAACGAGCACTGAGTCTCTGCACAGAACAGGAAAACTCATTCACGATCGGTCTTGTCACGGAAGATGAGTGGGAGGGTAGGTAGCTTTGCAGTTTGAACAGCAAGCTTCAGGTTCTAAATGAAACGTCAAGAGTGAGAAAGTAAATGGGAGAAGTGGGACAAAGAGTTGTTAACCCCTTCTTCATTCTGTGAGGGGAAGCTTGAAGCAACAAGAATGATGCGATGGTTAAAAAAAAAATCAAAACCATAAAAATCGCTTTTGCCTGAGAAGGTGACAAGTAGTCACCCTGATCTTTATGTGCTTTATTAGTGCATCACTTAACTTTGATTTTGGAGCTGCTTTCATTGTTTTTGTTTATGACGAATGATTTGTGATGAAAATGAGGTTCATTAACTTGTTTTGCTGCACTGACAGGTGACACTAATTAAAAGCTGGAAGGTTTATGTAAATGAAAGGGATTCAAATCATCTTTTTGTACCATGTTTGTTTTGCGAGCCAGTCTTTGGCAGCACGTCTGTTAAACTGTTTAATCACATGTCAAACACTGCTCATGAACTTGACCGGTTAACAGGAGCCGCATACAAATTCTTTTTATTTGCAGGCGTCCAGATTTGCGTTGTACATTTAATTGCAGTGGATGAACGAAGTCATGTTGTATAGATTATATTTTGGCAATTTTACAATAAATTGTTAAGATCTTCTGACCCAATTTGGCGTTTACTGTGTTGTACAGGCGCTAACAGGAAGAAAAGTCTGATTCTTTATCCCATATATGCCCGTGTAGGCGAGCACTTCACAGCAATAAGTATATATTTGTTCACCAGATTGAGAAAAGTCGGCATGTCTCTTGCTTAGTCAGGTTTTGATTAACACGGTTGTACATTCACAAGGTCCTGCTTGATTCAGACGATGGAGCTTGTGATTGTCTATTCTTACAGCTTCCTCACATTTAATTCAATGTAAATCCTCAGGAAATCAAACGACAGAAATCACTTCGTAAAGGTGATCTTTTGGAAAATTTAAAATAAACCTACAGATCTATTAGGTGACGGTCAATCTTTAGCTGTCAGTGTGTACTTTTCTTTGTAATTGTAGAAATGACCTGAAGAGGAAATTTTCACTTTATTTGCTAATCATAATTTTAAGGGTTTATTGGCAACTCAAAGCTTCTAATTCCAACATTACTAAAAACTTGGTTCACACTTTTGGTTCATCTTTACTTACAATAATATCTGGCACTTTACATACACTGTTCTTGTTCTTGGCGTTAAAATTAGAAGCAAGTTGGTGCTAGTTTTTATTTTTTATTAAGTTTAAGCTTTTCCAGCTTCGTGCTTCACTAACTGAACTGTTTTCCACTGTTCAGAATTCAAGCCTTAAAGAGTTTTCCCAAACTAAAGACTGAAAACATTTGAACGAAAAAGGCGCCTCTTGGCTTCTAGTTGTCAAAAAACACAAATGGCAGTTGACGTTACAAGTGTCTGGAGATATCGTGCTGTTTACGTTGCACTCTGCACTGCTTTGGTGATGGGTTCAAATAAAGATGCAAGAGAAGGGGTGAATAATTTGTACTATCTGTGAAATGTTCAACACTGTCTCCTTGTTTTAAAAAAAAAAGTTTATATGCAAAAACTGTTTTCCAGGTTTTGACAATGTTCTGTAAAATAAAACCTATTTTGGTACCTCTTCCCTGCTTTGATGTGTGTTGGTTGTGTAGTAATTCTGGGAGCCAGCAGGGGGCGAGCTAACACTGATGGAGTCAAACAAAAGCACTAAAGGCTCACACAGTAGAAATGTAGTTTTAGAAGAAAAAAAATAGATAAGTATGAATTTAAACAAAAAAAATGCTAAGTAAAAAAGTTTAACTATTTATGGACACTACCAGGAAGTCTTTCTTGATGAATGTTTTTTTTTTTTTTAAACAAGTTAAGCTAAACACAAGGGATGAGCCAGGGTTCACACAACTTTGCAATGGAATGATTTTCGGTTCCATCTTTTGTTACCAGCAGACTAAATTCAGCACAAAATATATCGGACAGTGTGAAAGCCATTTTCAAAAAGCATCGGGTTTGTTTTAAAACGGTTACAAATGCTTTTCAAAGTTTGTTCAAGTATGGGACCAAATGAGTTACAGCTTCCTCCCGTGACCTCTGCGGCCCTTTGACTTGTCTGGCATCTTTAACAGCCAAATCATCAGTCTTTGCTTCCTCGGGGAGGGTTTAGCTTTTGTCTAACCCCAGCTGGACTTTTCCTGAAAAATAAATGCACTTCATCTTCAACTCTTTGTTCAACTTTAGATTTTGTGTTTGTTGGCCTGTGGTCATTTCATGGTGATCTAATGATTCAGTGGCTCGGGTCGGGTATCCCTCAGGAAAGTTGAGTTGAAGGCCGGGTTCTGCAGCTTCCTGGCTAAACTCACTTTTCTTTCCTTCCTTTTGTTCCTAATCTTCCCACATAAGCTCAAGCATCTAACCCTGACACTTTCCTGGATGTGTGTCCGCAGACGCACAAGGGCGTGGCCCGTTATCTCTAGAGTAAATCCAGACCCCTTAACGACACGATGCTCTCATCAATAACTGTTCTGTTCTGCAGGGTTTTTTTTTTTTCCGATCTCGTGAGTCAGGGCTACGTTCCTGTAACCTTCAGGGCATCAAGTCATCACTTGAAACAAAAGAACAATTAGGTTGCGGGACTCCGGTTGGAAGAGTGCAAAGAAAAAACAAGTGGTTTTACTTGTCATAAGGAGTGGCACCAAGGCTGTGAAAACTATTTTCCTGCTTAGAAAAGCTGAAGCAGCAGTTCCTACCAGAGGCTGAAAACCTGACTTTTTGTTTAAGGATGCATATCACCCACCACCTTTCATGCCCGGATTGTACACTAAGATGATCTTATGACCAGAAGGAACAGCTCTGACTTGTGATCAAACCTTGTAAATGACGTGAGATTTTGCATGATCTGTTAGTGTTCAGGGCAAGTACTGAGAATGACTGAGTTCCTGTTTCAACAATCTTTATTTAGACATCTCTCAGCTTGGTTGCCACATTTATTCAGAACAGGTTAAAAACTGGAAATTAAGTCACCTCTGGGTTTTTTTTTTCCAACAATTCAATGACCAGGTTTCCTTTGAAATGCCACATGCAAAATTAAATGTATGATTTGGAAAAGAAGTGGAGTGTATAAACCCATACCTGCATTTATTTGGTTGCAAGTGAGTTCACATCAACACCCCACAGACATAAATTAAACACATAAATAAGAATTTGTCTTGGTCAGCTCAGCAATCCGCATGTCCTTCAACTGCAATAGATGCTCCAGCTTCTCCACTTTGGTCTGCAAAATCTACACACACACACAAAAACCTTGAAGGTTACTTTTTCAAGCATTTATGTGGTAAAAGGAGAAGTTGCCCACACGTGTTCTGTTTTTTCTTTTAAGCAGATGTGGCAAAAGATGAAAAAGAAAAAAAAGTTTATATCCGCTGAGCCACCAGTGAGTCAGTGCTCACACTGGGTATGACACACGAGCTGATGTGCAACAGCTTAACCCCTTGTGTGACGAAGCTCTACCCCTCACGGGACACAAAAATCCAAAGACGACCTGGAGTTTACCTTGACAATCTCCTGTAAATCCAGGATGGCTCTGTCTTTTTCGAGGAGGAACTGTCGAAGAAGAGTGGGGTCCCGAACTGTGTAACAAGACTCCAAAACCAGTTTCTGTTTCCTGTAAAATAAAATAAAAAAAAATAAAAACATTTTTATAAATAAAGGGCGAGCACTCCTTCAAGGAATGCATATCGCCCGCCACTTTTCCTGCCAGAGATCAGCTTATATTAAGAAATAATGGGAGTTATAGCATCTGGGTCCAACCATGAAAATGGTTTTATGCTTTTCAATGGTTTTGAAAAACTCATGGGTTATGAGATATTTTTCTAACACATAGACACATACAGGCGAAAACATTATTTTTCACCTTTTGGAAGTAGGCAATAATTATATGACGTTTTATTTTATGTCAAAAGTATTTAAAATAAAATGGTCATACATGGTTTTCTGTATGTTCTCCTCATCAATTTTCATCTTTGCCAGTTGTGCCAGAATTCTTGCTTCAGCTTCATGAATTTCTAAAAAATAAAAATAAAAATACAGATTATTATTCATTATTATTATAAGATTATCCATGCTGCTATACGAATACCCGTCTGTTCACAACAGACTCATGTTCAGGCTGCTGTTCAATATTATATTATTGGTGTTTAGCGTATAGCTTACATCCTTGTATTATGTTTCTTTTTTATAGTTTATATTTTTGCTATTTTTGGATGTAGCTGGGACCTTGAGTACACATTTTCCTTCCACCTCATGCACCACATGTGATGTGAATGACAATAAAGAACCTTGAAATATCATGAAGAATCATGACCTTTCTCCAACCTTACAATGGGAATTGAACACAACAAATCCAGCCCATCTATTGTGCTTTGGTTGGAAACATTCAGATTTATCTACGGGAATAAGATGATTGATGACCACAACCAGAAACAGAGATAACACGGCTGTCTGATAAGAAGTCAGAGAGAAACACAGCAGCTCAGAACACACAATGGAGAGCGTCCGGAAGTTGAGAACTGATTGAAAAAAAGTCCTGAGCTTTGTTTCTGATAGTGGAGGATGCAAAGGAAAAGAAGGGGGGAGGGGTTTTAGAGAACAAAGAAGTGTTGGAAATGGAAGAGACTCATATCACCGAATCACTTCCTTAAAGCAGTGGCATTTCTCATCAGTCTTTTTGTTTGCCTTCACAGATTTTTTTTGTCCGTGTCTTTGTGTGGTCACTGATATCTGAGCTGTTAGCAGGGCTGATGATCTCAGGATGCTCAAGAAAAACAAAACCACATCGACAGCTGCTGTGAAACAGATGACTTTTGCTGACTTGCTGTCTGTCAGCTCATACAAATTAAACATACAGAAAATCTAAAATTGCACACATTTCACTTTTTAAAGCTAACAAAGGCACATTTTGGGCATCGTCATCAAATATTTTCTAAAAATAGGCTACTCAACACAAGCATGCATGTTGCAGAAATTGCTTGTAGTTAGTCAAAATACTGTTGTCATGTGTTGTTGCAATTCAGCTGTTTGAGTTTATGCAATCCATTTCAACTACTTGACTTAAAACAAATTGTTTTTGTCTTTTATAAGGTCAAGTGAAACTAAACTATTGGTCTTTAAATGCTTGAAAATGGGAATGCTAATTGTTTTTGCTTGAAGAGCTAAGTCACCTAAAATGAATTAACATAAATATGGGAAATTATGTGTAAGTAAACACACACAGACACACACACACACACACAC
>NC_056498.1:56238768-56249797 GCF_014905685.2 Nematolebias whitei | reverse complement strand
CATCTGCAGGCCAGCAGTCACTTTCAGGGATGAAGATGTGCTCATCCTTGATAGAGAGAAGTGTTGGTTTGAGAGAGGAGTAAAGGAAGCCATCTTTGTGATGAGAACTCATCCATCATTAAACAGGGACAGAGGCCTCTGTGTCCAACTGTAGCCCTCTTACAATGCTGTTATTGCTGGTATCTCTCAGCCCCCTGTGAATAGCAAACAGCCTAGAGCACTAACGATCCATTGTTAGGCTGATGATGGTCCTCCTTTATCATGTTAACAGCTAGTTCTGGATGTCAGCAACAAACTGGTTGATCCACTATGAAAAGAGACTATTTGAAACTAAGTTTGTTGCAGCTTCTCAAACTGACAGTCTTTTGGATTAAAGACTAAACGTTTCAACAAGTTGTTGTTTTTTTTTAATCTGTCCAGAGGACCTGACTTAACTTTTTTAGAATTTCTACCTGGATTATTGAGGATATTTTATGTATACCCTTCATTACTCCAATAAATTATCTGAATATTAAAATCCTTGTATTACAATATTTTAAACTTTATTTTACCAGGTAAAGTTCCGTTGAGATTAAGACCTTTTTTTTGTTATATGAATAGCCAATACATATAAATAGTCAATAAGTGAAAACTCAGTTAGACGTGTGCAAACAACATGCATTCAAAGTGCGCTCAATTGAACTCAGTCTTGGTGGTTTGCGTTAATCAGGTGGTGGTGGCCTGGGATGGTATCAAAATTCCCGGCCTGGATTATTGTCCCAGTCCGCCCCTGAGTGAGGATCTATGAATGTTGTCCCAAATAACTGATGATGATACATAGAATCCACCTGTGTGTAATCAAGTCTCCGTATAAATGCACCTGTTCTGTGATAGTCTCAGGGTTCTGTTCAAAGCGCAGAGAGCATCATGAAGACCAAGGAACACACCAGGCAGGTCCAAGGTACTGTTGTGGAGAAGTTTAAAGCCGGATTTGGATACAAAAAGATTTCCCAAGCTTTAAACATCCCAAGGAGCACTGTGCAAGCAATCATATTGAAATGGAAGGAGTATCAGACCACTGCAAATCTACCAAGACCCGGCCGTCCCTCTAAACTTTCATCCGGAACAAGGAGAAGACTGATCAGAGATGCAGCCAAGAGGTCCATGATCACTCTGGATGAACTGCAGAGATCTACAGCTGAGGTGGGAGAGTCTGTCCATAGGACAACAATCAGTCGTACACTGCACAAATCTGGCCTTTATGCAAGAGTGGCAAGAAGAAAGCCATTTCTCAAAGATATCCATAAAAAGTGTTGTTTAAAGTTTGTCACAAGCACCTGGGAGACACACCAAACATGTGGAAGAAGGTGCTCTGGTCACATGAAACCAAAATCGAACTGTTTGGCCACAATGCAAAACTATATGAATGGCGTAAAAGCAACACAGCTCATCACCCTGAACACACCATCCCCACTGTCAAACATGGTGGTGGCAGCATCATAGTTTGGGCCTGCTTTTCGTCAGCAGGGACAGGGAAGATGGTCAGAATTGATGGGAAGATGGATGGGGCCAAATACAGGACCATTCTGGAAGAAAACCTGTTTGAGTCTGCAAGAGACCTGAGACTGGGATGGAGATTTATCTTCCAACAAGACAATGATCCAAAACATAAAGCCAAATCTACAATGGAATGGTTCACAAATAAACGTATCCAGGTGTTGGAATGGCCAAGTCAAAGTCCAGACCTGAATCCAATCGAGAATCTGTGGAAAGAGCTGAAGACTGCTGTTCACAAACGCTCTCCATCCAACCTCACTGAGCTCGAGCTGTTTTGCAACGAAGAGTGAGCAAGAATTTCAGTCTCTCCATGTGCAAAACTGACAGAGACAAACCCCAAGAGACTTGCAGCTGGAACTGCAGCAACAGGCGGCGCTACAAAGGATTAACGCAAGGGGGCCGAATAATATTGCACACCCCACTTTACAGTTTTTTATTTGTTAAAAAAGTTTGACACATCCAATAAATTTCATTCCACTTCACGATTGTGTCCCACTTGTTGTTGATTGTTCACAAAAAATTAAAATTTTATATCTTTATGTTTGAAGCCTGAAATGTGGCAAAAGGTTGAAAAGTTCAAGGGGGGCCGAATACTTTCGCAAGGCACTGTATATTTAATAAAACTTGCACAAAGTAATCTTTGTCTGTAAATCCATTCATCCATCCATTTTCTTCCACTTGTCCGGGGTCGGGTCGCGGCAGCCTAAGTAGGGAGGCCCAGACTTCCCTCTCCAGAGCCACTTTGTCCAGCTCCTCTGGGGGAATCCCAAGGCGTTCCCAGGCCAGCTAAGAAACATAGTTCCTCCAGCGTGTCCTGGGTCTTCCTCTGGGTCTCCTCCCAGTGGGACATGTCTGGAACACCTCACCAGGGACGCGGCATCCTAACCAAATGTCCCACTGGCTCCTCTCGATGTGGAGAAGCAGCAGCTCTACTCTGAGTCCCTCCCGGATGACTGAGCTTCTCACCCTCTCTCTAAGGGAGAGCCCAGACACCCTGCAGAGAAAACTCATTTCGGCCGCTTGTATCCGTGATCTCATTCTTTCGGTCACAACCCAAAGCTCATGACCATGGATGAGGGTAGGAACGTAGATCGACCGGTAAATTGAGAGCTTCGCCTTTTAACTCAGCTCTCTCTTCACCACGACAGACCGGTACAACGCCCGCTTCACTGCCGACGCTGCACCCATCCGCCTATCGATCTCTCGATGTAAATCTACCACTGATTAACTTTTTGGAGCCTAACTAATTCAAGATGGCCACCACATCTAGCTTATGATTAAAAACACAAAAATAGCCACAGTTTTGTCATTTTTACAGATATTGAGGTAAAATTTGTGTAAAAACTTCTTGTTTTGTATGAAATTTGGCTGGTGATATTCATTCCTTTAAGGAATGTTAAGTTTGGATGATACTGGATGAAGCAAAGGATCACTTTTAGATTTCCAGTTGACGTTTCATGAGAAATCGGTGTGTAAAGTGTAAATACAACACTGTTGGTTTTTGTATATATATTTTTTTTAAATAGAGAAGCAAAGAGGCCACAGCAAAAAGACACGGCCATGGAGGTTGAAGTGTGCGAGTCTGAGGGCGTCTGTGACGTTTTGTGCAACGTGCCGCCTGATGATCCTGAGCAGGAGGAATCCATGGAGACGCACGAGCCGAGTGAAGAAGCTGCTGCAGCTCCGAGCTCACAAACAAACGCAGCTCCTCCAAAACCACAATACTCCTACAGGTCGGTCAGCTCTGCCCCGTCTTTAACATTTAAAGTCAGATTTAGGCTCAAAGTCCCGTCTTTAAGGTAACTCTTGCGCCAATTATCTGAATTATTATTATTTTTGTTTGTGTGGATTCATCTGGAAAAATAAGTTTTTTTCTTTTTTAAAAAAATCATTTTGTTTTTTCCAGGGTTCCTTCAACTGTGTGCTTCGGTCACGGTTCAGTCCGAGGCTTCAGAGGACGACAAACCAGAAGGAAATGAAACAATTGTTTACTGGGTTTATAGATGACACCATTCTGCCTCTTGAACATATTCCGTTTGCTTCGCTGTATTTAATGAAGTGAAAATAAAGATTATTTTTGATGCAATTAGTTCTTTATTCAGGTGAGGTCAGGTTTCTGTTTGCAGGCAGCTGCACAGATGATTAGAGCTTTTCATTTATTATTTTATTTTCAAATGTAAATACTTTTATAAATTGTTTTCAGCTTTGAAATAAACAGTATATTTTTACCACTTTGAGCAAATAGAAAATACAGATTTTAGACAAGTTGTTTCTGATGGATATGAGAAAAGATGTATTTAAATTTAGAAAATCAATCTAAAACATCTTGCAGCTCCAGGTGACGTCACTGAGCAACACTTTTAAGAGTTAAAGAAAAACGTGTATCCATTTTCTATCAGATATAATTCATATGTTAAATTTAGATGTTGATAGTTGAGAATTTATTTTCATCAAGAGGCTCAGTTTCTTTAAGACTTGGATTTTTATGTTATTTTTCGTTCCAGCGCATAAAAATGTGATTTAAAAAAAAAAAAAAAAAACATTTATTTGCCTCCAGAAACACTTTGAAATCCTTCCGCTAGTAAGAAAATGGTGTTTCGATATTTTTATACTTGTGATTGAAGATTCCTTTCATTTTCTACACGATTCTTAACGGTTTACAGCACTAATACAATAAACATGAAGTTCTTCATTTTCTATAACGAGTAAGTTTAAGCACAATACAGCCCAGCAAAATAACTTAAACCAAGCTTTGGAGATACTGCTTTGTGTGAAATTATTATTTTTTTTTATTTAATTTGGTCGGTGTATATATATATTGAATGTATTAATTCATAAAAATCCCCTGAATATTAAAAAGATATTCAGTGTTTGCTCTCTCAAATAATTTCAGGTTTCTTACAATTCCTTTAGATATATATTTAAAAAAAAAAGTTTTTTCCCGCTGGTAAAAAAAAAATAAAAATAAAAATATAAAACATGCAGGAAAGCCTCAACTAAAGCAAACAATGTCTAAACATTTCACCCCCAAAAAATATTTCACTAAATAACCTCAAAAACAAATAATTTACCTCATCTTTAAATCAGAAAAACCTTTTTATTATTATTTTCCTTCAAAAATTGAAATTTTAAATGAAATCTGATTCTTTAAAAACATTTTTGCTTTTTTTTTTTTTTTTTTTACTATTCCAAAAATATATATATTTTATGATACAAAGCTGAATTAAAAATAGTCGAAAGAAAATATTTTCCCACAAATGTTTATGCTGCTCTTCCTTCCACGCAGCTTATAAAGAGTTCTTTAAGACAAGTAGTACATCCCATAAGGTCTACTGAAAAGTCCTGGCACGGATAAGACCGGCCCTGGTGCGTTCAGGGCCCCGTAAAGAGCCGGTGCGCCCATGGGTGCGCTCAGCGGGAAGGGGAAGGCAAAGGCAGGGAGCAGCGGCTTGGCGGCCAGCTTCACCTTCTCCAGCTCGGCCTCCTGCAGTCTCTTGGCCTTGGCCCGGCGGTTCTGGAACCAGATCTTGACCTGGGTCTCTGTGAGGTTCAGGGAGCTGGAGAACTCTGCTCTCTCCGCGATGGAGAGGTACTGTTTCTGACGGAACCTCCTCTCCAGGGAGAGCAGCTGGGAGGTGGTGAAGGGGGTCCGGGGCTTCCTGTTGTTCTTGTGTTTCCTCAGGTTGCACTGGGTCGGGCTGGGGAGTCCTGGAGGGGCAGATTAACAATCAAATCTGTAATTTTTTTTTTGTTTGTTTAATATTTGGTTCTTTTTTTAAAGCCAATCTGGCAAAACATAAAACACCATTTTAACAAAGGCCTTCATGTCCGCTGGCCACTTTTAAAGTATTAATTTAGTTATTCATATTATTAAAACTTCCCAAAAGAGCTGTAAAATGCAGTTAACCTTTTAGAAAAGATCCGTTTTCCTTATTTGTTCTGCTCCTTCAGTCTCAACTTTTGTTTTACAAAAGTATCAATGTTTTTTTTTTTTAGGATCCACCTAAATCTACAGTTTTTTTTATTTATTTAACATTTTTAAAGATTTGACTCTTACTTGTAGGTGATGGACCCTGAAGCCAGGCTTCGGTCTCATCCACCGCCTCCAGCTTGGACCCCCTCGGTGACGCGCACTCCTCCGTCCGGACGCATCCTGAGCCGGGTTCAGAGGAGCGGGGGCTCCTTCCGGGAGGGGCTCTGTCCGACATGAGAGACTCCACACTGAAAGGAAGATCCGAACTTGTGCTTTTGCATCTGACAGGTGACACGACGCACAGCTCTCCGGCGGAGCCTCTGTCCTCAGGCGGGGGGGATCCCTGCGCAGGATTCATTACGCACGACTGTGGTGCCATGCAGCCGGGTTTCCCGCCGCTGCGTGTTTTCTGGATGTTTCTCCTGATGAAAAACACGTTTAATCCTCCGACGTTGCGCAGCTGAGTGACAAACTTCGTCTTTTACGCACGGGTTTGCCTCTCAGTCGCTTATCTTGTCGCCAGCCAATCAGATTTTAGATTTGACCACGTGACTCAACCGAAGCCTTCTGATAGGCCTGACGTCAGTGTTGCGCTTAATTTGATGTTTATGTGAACTTCTCATCAGCAGCAGAGCGAGTTCCTTTGCCCTCACCTTGACTTTTCTTAAAAGTATAACTCTTGAGCTGCTCTGATCAACATTTTATTTTAAATGAGCAGCTGACTCAGCACCACACCCCATTTTTATATAAAAATGTTAAAAAAAAAATAGAAAATGCACTCTGCCTTTTATATTAGAGTTTTTAACGAAGATGATTTGATGGAAAAACGTTGAATATGCATAATGTTCAACATCAATGCTGGGGATCAGTCTCAGCTACTACCAGGCCAATATCTGCAAAACTTACTGAGTTATATCCTTTTTGCTGTGGCGACTATCTTGGATTTGGTTGCAGCCAAAACTGTAAATGTGCATTTAATTTTTTTAGAACCTGAACGTTTCATTAAAATTTATTCAGTGATTCGTGAGAAATGTTGCTAACAGACACATTTGGACACACAGTCACAGGCAAAATATAAAATAAATTATCACCTAAATTTGCCTTTTGGTGGCAGGTGATAAATATCAATGGGTCTGGCTTTCTGGTTGTTTGAAAGTGTTTTGAACAGATTAAATAACATGTATTGTGTTATATGTGTAATAAATTGTGGTTATGGTGACGCTCCTTGTTACAAGGGGCCCATCTGGGAATCTGTCATTGAGGACAAACTAAACAGTAGTTCATTAAAACAATCCCAGCTGAACTTTACTGCAGCCTTTATGGCCTTGAGAATTATTATCACTGTAAATTTTGATGTTGCGGCCTGTAATCTAATTGTCTGTGGTCGTATTTCATCCGGTCGTGTTTGGCTTGTCTGCGATCCTTCTCGACAGACCTTTGAAGAGGCTCCTGCAGATTGGTTTTGTTCCTTCAAATCAACTCAAATCGTTTCCACTGAAACCAAATATGTGAAGCCTTTTCTGCTGCTGCTCAGCCTGAAGCGCCACACTGTGACTCCCAGTCTGTGTGTAGGACAATTGGTTAAATGGAGTTAACCGTTTCTCTCCCTGAGGTATGTTCCTGCTTTGATCCTGCTGAGCCTGGCGCCTGTCTGCTCTGCCTCCCCCCCTCTTCCCTCTCTGGGTGACAGTGATGGATAGCTGGGTAACCATACAAGCTTCCAATGACAGTAATTTAGTGCAACATTACATTCTCCTCCACAGTATTTCAGTCTCTGTTTGAACAGACGTGTAATCTTTTGTTTCCTCCCCTTTGTTTAATAATGAAGTAGAATTGTGCTTTCTCCCATTTGAAGAGTGTTTCTATTAAAAAGTCCTAATTTCAGCAGGAAAATAAATCCATAGAATTCACTGTATAGACAGCAAGCAGCAAATCTTATTTAAATATCTGATCACAGTTGGATTAATAATTGAAATTCTAAAAATGTAGGGGCAATTATTTAGGATTCGTAATGTGTAAACAGCATTTATTCATAATTATAATGTTTTTGCCTGTGCTTTTGTGCCTATCTGTTAGCACAGGGGTTCCCAAACTTTTCCATGTCATGGCCCCCCCAAACAGCATTAGCTTCTGGCCGAGGGCCCCCCTCGCAAACCCACAAACAATGCTACAAAATGTGTAAAGACACGCCAACTTTTAGAATGTTTTAACTTGACCAGAAGAACAAAATAAAATAAATCTAACCCCTCTCTCAAGCGTGTTGATCTGGAAATGACACAGATTGCACTAGTGTGCAATTTTTATTATTATTGTTTTTATTTTTGCTTTTTTAAAATCTTTTCTCCAGCTTTCCGGCCCCCACTTTGAAAAACGCAGTGTTAGCAAACTCATGAACCACTGCACTGTGACGATTCTGTTTTTTTTTCCATCACTAACACTTGAGAACTGGAAAACACTTCATCGCTTTCTTGGGCTTGAAAATTTCTTACAACAGTTTATCGAAGATTCCAGTCAAACTTCCTTACCTCTCTCTAAACTCAAATCTACCCTCAGATCTTTAACCTGGTCGCTGGAAGCAAACTCAACTTTTAGCTAATTAAAATAACTTTTAACTTTTGCACCTATTCTATCCCATCCAGACCCTAAGCAGCAGTTAGTCCTTGAAGTGGACACCTCAGACTCTGGAATGGGGGATGTTCTCTCCCAACGATCAGAAGTCGACAATAAACTCCATCCTTGTGCTTTATTCTCTTGATATCTGTCCCCACTGAGCAAAACTGCAATCATGAGTTGTTAACCATTAAACTTGCTCTTGGAGTGGAGACACTGGCTGCAGAGGTCTGAACAGCCTTTCATAATTTGGATAGACCACAAGAATCTCACTTGCGTTCAAGGTGCTAAAAGACTGAACGCAGTCCTTGTTCTTATGAAAGATCAAGTTTTTTTATTTTTATGTTAATTTCATAAAGGGGCAATGCATATTAATCTCATGACATGAATACGTCACATAATGAACATGAATACATCACATAAATATGCCATATTCCATCTGTAGTCCCCTAGCAGGTTGATGTAAAAGATTTTTTTTTTAAATTACACTTAACATGCATGACATCTTACATGACCTATAAGTTATGACAATTTGAAAATTAGCTAAAAGTAGTGGAATATACAGTAAACATTTATAAAAATAAATAAATAAAAACAAGTCACGACCATAAAAGGGGGAAAAGGAAGGAAAAAGGAACAAGCTAAAAGTTGATTTAAGAATTATTCAAAACATGAGTACAATTTTGATTATCTAGTAACCATTGCTTAAGTGATTTCCTAAAATAGTTGAATGATGTAATATTTCTTCATTCTAATGGTAGTTTATTAAATTCAGAATTTGGAGCCCGAACAGGAAATGACGACTGACCAAATGAACTTTTTCTAAATGGTATTTTACAGTCTCCCCTAATAACTGCTCTTGTAGATATGTTTGGTTGTAAATGTAATTGGACAAAGTCTTTTAGCGGTGGTGGAACCAAACCATGAAGGACTTTATGTACAAGTATGGCTTCTGAAAGTTCTTGAGTAGGTTCACATGTCCAAACTTATCTGTGACTGTGGATTAAACTAAATGTTGTTTTTAACTAAAGTACATTTTTGGTGACCTAGTGAATAATGACATGAAGGCGTATGTTAAAGTTTGTCCTATGTGCAAGAAATAAGCATGGAAACCAATGTCCCGCCGGCCTCCTTCAGCCGCTCAGCAGATCCTGGCCCCATATTGCTCTGGACTTGGTCACTGGTCTGCCACCTTCAGAAGGAAATTCCACCAGCTTAACCACTGTTGACCGCTTCTCTAAATCAGCACACTGACCGCTCAGCTCCTACAGTTAATCAAGTCTTCCACATTCATGGCACTTCGCCTCTGATCTAGGTCTTCAGTTTATCTCCCAGGTCTTGAGGTCATTCTGCAGTGCCCTCGGTGCTTTGGTCAGTCTCACATACCATTCCCAGTCCAATGGTCAGACAGAGAGATGTAACCAGGAACTGGAGGCTGCATTTAGGTGCTTTATCGACAACAATCCCTCCTGAGTCAACATTTGGTCTGGACTGAATACATCCACAACACCTCGACCTCCTCTGCTACTGGACTGTCTTCTTTTGAGGCCTCTCTTGAATACTCAAAGGGCAGCTGTGGCTGAGTGGTTAGAGCAGTCGTCCTCCAACGCAAGAGTTGGAGGTTTGATTCCACCAGCATTCACATGCCGAAGAGTCCCTGGGCAAGACACTGAACCCCTCATTGCCTCTGATGTGCGTCCCATCGGTGTATGAATGTGATAAAGCACTGATTATTCTTTGTATAGATCTAGTAGAGTGATGTATGAATGGGTAAATGAGGGCACATATTGTAAAGCGTTCTGAGTATCTTGATTAAATAGAAGGTGCTATACTGTATAAGTACAGTCCAATTACTTACCCCCTCTCCTAGCCAGGAGTCTGATAGCAGTTCCCTCAGTTATAGTATTTTAAATCTTGAAATAACTCACTGAATAATGGTGAAGCTCAACTATCCATTGAGGTGCCATCTAAAAACTTTTCTTTCTATCACACAGAAAATCACAACTTTTAACCCACCGTCCTGCCCCAAAGGAGATTTTTTTTTTAAGAGTTAATTGTGGTTTTCTAAACGACTTTTTGTTTTCAACTGGACGTGTTGAAGCAGGCTTGATGTATTTCTCTTTCATCGGAGCTGGCAGGAGTCGTGCAGCTATCCTGTGCAAACTTTTACGGATGGGGCTTGAAGTCGTGCAGGATCAACATTTATGAAACGCACAGTGGGAAACTTTGGGTGCTGGAAGTGTATCGTCTTTAAAGGAGGCAGGAGGCCTGTGCAGTGAAGCAGAACTGAACATTATTCTGTCTCTGGGGACCTGCAAACACTGACATGTTAAAGAGTCAGTGAAGAAACTCACAAACCAGCTTCCATAATATAAACTGTGGTTATTTATTGTGTTAAACACATCAGTCACCACGTATGGAATCCACGTGGATGATTGATGTGAATGTTTTAAATTAATTACTGGAATATTAAAGCAACTCTGTTTCACTCAGGCCCAATCAAGCCAACCAGCCACAGAAAATGAGAAGGGCCTCAGGTCTTCCATGGGATGACTTATCTTATCTGATATTCATATCAGATATAAGTTGAAGGAAACTGCAGCAACACGTCAGTTTCAACGAGTTGTTTCATATTTGCCACTGTCGGCACATTAATGTCATGACAGCTGTAACCCTGTCTGTCTTCACTGAAGCCTGATTTTAACCTGGAAGCTTTAAAACATGTAAACATGTTAGCTGAGAAGATCTAATATCACGGAAGATAATCTGACCGTAGCTAAAAGTGTTGCAGCTTAAACAAGTGTCAAAACTTAGAGAAGGTCAGAGAAGATGGGCCTGTGACCGGAAAGTCGCAGGTTCAACTCCCCGGACTGACAACATCAAAATGTGGTTGAAAAAGGTGAAACACCC
>NC_056498.1:56237620-56238668 GCF_014905685.2 Nematolebias whitei | reverse complement strand
TATATATATATGTATAATATCTATCTACATATATACATATATATATATATATATATAGATATATATCTATATAGATTATATATATTCCACCTTCTTTCAGCTGCTCCCTTCTTTAGGGGTCGCCACAGAGAACTAAGTTACTCCAGATGCCCTTCCTGACGCAACCACAGACCTACCGCAGTCCTCTGTGGAGCAGAGAACTGCCGTGTAGGGTTCCCGGGGGAGCAGATGGTGGGGATTAAGAGCCTTGCTCAAGGGCCTGGAGTGGGGCATATGAGGGTAGAGGCAGGTGTGGGTGCTTCACCTTTCCCACCCACATTTTGATGATGTCGATACTGGGAGTTGGACCGGTGACCTTCCAATCACAGGCCTACCTTCTCTAACCTCTGCCCACTGCTCCTATCACTATGGGCCAGGTGTGGGAGTCGCCTTAATTGCTAAGAAAAACAAAAAAGGAAAAAAAGCTGTGCCACGTTAATTAGCAGTACTTGAAATTTTTAGATCAACTGCGCTGATGAACATAAATGATCATAAAAGCAGGAAAAGCTGTGCGATCTGCAATTAATAGTTAATGATAAAAATAAAAAAATGCACAAGTTTCTCCACACATGTTGATCTACAACCAACACCTAGTTGACTCTGTGCCACAAAGAATTAAGGCAGTTCTAAAGGTAATAAGGGGTCCAGTCCAGTTCTAACTAGGTGTACCTAATAAAGCGTTAAATATATTTAAATAATTAAATTTTACTGAAATTGAACAACCAGTCTGGAACCAGATAAGACTTCCTTTGATTCTGAATCTGGACCGCGTTCCATCAATTGCAGATTTGTCATAATATCTTCAAATATTTCTCAGAATCAAGGATTCCCAAACATTGTATTCAGCTTTTGACCTTCAAAATAAAACTTGCAGCAACTCTTCTTGACCCTGACTTTTGTTGGTAAAATAATCTAAATAATGCTAAGCTGATGTTTAATCAATGGGCTGATCAGCTTTTATATTATTTATACAGGTCTCCCTTGTAAATAAGTCCATGAGACTCAATGA
>NC_056498.1:56236167-56237520 GCF_014905685.2 Nematolebias whitei | reverse complement strand
CGGATTGACTCCATTTTCCCCCTCCCGTTGAAATAGTGCAGAGTAACTTTTCCAGACATGGCTGTAACAGGGTGTTCAAACTCGCAACGTGAATGCACCTAAACGAGGTTTAAGAGAGAGGTACCTCTGCAAAACAGACAGGTAGGGGCGTCAAGTCGCGTTATTCTTATACAATGGGAGGGGCAGAAAAGTTAAAGGCGTCTTAAAAACACCCAAAGTCAATGATTGGTTCGTTTTGACCAATAGAAACATGGATCATGATCATGTTGCCGCAAAGCATTGTAGGTAAAACATTAAATTTGGCTCATTTTTGCAACTTTTTGGATTAAAAATCTCATGAAATTTCATGAAATTTTGAAAATCTTTATTATTATTATTTTATTCTTGACTCGCAGCAGTGAATATTCTAATGCAGTAAACCATAGTACAGATCACCTAGCTCAGCTCTGTTAATTGCTTATTTACATACCTCTGGCCATGACAATAAATAATTATTACCTGTTAATTGGGGTGAGTCCAACAAAAGCCAAACACTGCACAGAGAAACTCCAGTATAACACAAATATGAACACAAGAGCTTGAATGCTGCTAATGATACAAAACAATAGGACGTACAACAGCAGCATGGTTATTATGGTCTGGCACCAATCAAACATTTTTCAGTCAGGTTATCTGGACAGTTTCTTTTTTTGTGCTGAAATGTTTTGCTTGCGATCTGTAAGGCTTCAACAGTCAAGGAAACACACAACAAAACTGATTCTTCCCCCAACAGCTTACTCCAAAGTGGAACAAACCAGTTTTGTTTGTGATAAGATGGTCTCTTTGGTTGCATGTTCTCTCCGTGCATGCGTGGGTTTTCTCCCACAGACCAAAAACATGCATGTTAGGCTGATTGGTAATTGTCCCTAGGTGTGATTGAGAGAGTGAACGGTTGTTTGTCTCTATGTGGCCCTGTGATGGACTTGTGACCCGTCCAGGGTGTACCCCGCCCCTCGCACAGTGATTGACAGTCGTGTTAAACTGGTTGAAAACAACAAAGTCCATGCTCAATAATCCAGGTATACAATCCAACATTTTTCAGTCAGGTCATCTGGACAGTTTCTTTTTTTTTGTGCTGAAACGTTTCGCCTTCGATCCAGAAGGCTTCATCAGTCAAGGAAACACACAACAAAACTGATTCTTCCCCCAACAGCTTACTCCAAAGTGGAACAAACCAGTTTTGTTTGTGATAAGATGGTCTCTTTGGTACGGCCCCTGGTTTTCAACCAGTTTGACACGACTGTCAACAAGGAAGAGGGCCAGCAATGGAGGAGGGGCCATACCAAAGAGACCATCTTATCACAAGCAGAACTG
>NC_056498.1:56230355-56236067 GCF_014905685.2 Nematolebias whitei | reverse complement strand
TCTGTCTGTCTGTCTGTCTGTCTGTCTGTCTGTCTGTCTGTCTGTCTCTCTGTCTCTCTGTCTATATCTCTATATCTCTATCTATATCTCTATATCTCTATCTATATCTCTATATCTCTATCTATCTCTATATCTCTATCTATCTCTATATCTCTATCTATCTCTATATCTCTATCTATCTCTATATCTCTATCTAATCTTAAAAATGTATTTTATTTTTTACAAATGAAAGCAGTTTGTAAAAGTTACTAAGTAAACTTTGAACAGATCAGCTGATTCTTCAAATGAATTAAATACAGTGGTGTTTTTTTGTATGTCTTTGTACGATAGAGCTTTAATAAGATTATGTGGATTACAGACAATAATTTGTGGAAGTGTTCCTGAAGCCGTGCGGTGATGTCCAGTCCAGGATCAGACCTTGCTGAGGTCCTATTGACTTTCAGCCTCGTCCTTTGTGCACAGAACTTTATACAGATTTTTGAAATCCTTTGATATTATGAACTTTAAATGAAGGGATATTCAAAGTTTCCTCCTTTTTTTTCCTTTGAGTAATAAATAACATGAAGTGGTTCCATTTTTAGACACATTTTTTTGCAAACTAATAAACCTCTGTCCATCTTTACTCTTGAGAGATCCATCCCCTTTAAACTGCTCTTTTTATATCCAGGCCTCTTCATGACCTGTTGCTAGTTAATTTAACTTGCTGCAAAATGCCCCTCCAGCTGTTTTTATTAATACAGTACCCAATGTATGTCCTTTTGTTGCTATTGCATAGTTTTTGAGACATGTTTTTGCCATAAAATTTAAAATTAACATTAAAATAAGGTACAATTTTCAAGCTTCAACATTTGATGTTTTCTATGATCCATTATGATTAAAATATGTTTCTTTAGATTTGAAAATCATTGCATTCTGTTTAAAATTGGGTTACAAATTGGCTTAGTTGCATATTCTTTCACCATTAGATTAGTTTTTTTTCAGTTTGCAAGCATACATACAGTAATATAAGAATTATCTTGACATCCTTTGGATTTCCCCCATGTTTAACTTTAACTTTCACTGAACTTTCCCCACTGTGCTAACTGATAACGCAGCAGAAGAATTCCTTTATTTGCCCAATGCCAGCTCTCAACAAAGCTCACCTTGTTGAGCACTTTACTTTCACTTTCAATTTGCATGCAAGAGCTGACAAACTTTTGGTGGGACAGAGATCACGCCATCGTTTTGCAAGAGTCAATATCGATGTCATTTTCTTGTAATATGGAAACAAAGCAGGTTGGAGCATGCTTTGATTTTTTTTAAATAAATGTTAGTGTGGGCCAAGGAGAGAAACGTTTATTCTGTATGGGCTTGCCTGTCCTGTCACATGCTTTACAAGAAATCACAACCAAATGATAAGCATGTTAACAGCTAATACACTACACTTTTATTGTTTTTTTTTCTTCAGTCATCTTAGACAATCCTGTGCAACACTAACAGTCCATAAAAATATAAAACATTATAGGTTGCACAGTATTTGTCTCCTGTTTTGAATATTCAAAGCTGAACAAAATGATTACAGTTGTTGACTTTTCTTGCACATTTTACTGCGTTACTTTATAAAAGCACAATTTTTGCATTTCTTGTAGCTTAATAATCAGTATTTGTGCATTTAGTTCAAGTGAGATGTGTTTGTTTTAGCCCGCGGACTCGTTTCCTGAAGCTTCCCAACAAAAACAGAGGCTAAAGTCTAGTGACCTTTTGTTTCCTGCCAAGAAGGGAATTATCCTCCTCTTCCTTTAATTATGATGAAACATCAAATGCTTGAGCCTAAAATGACACAATCACAGCATTGTTCTGGGATATTTATTAAAAAAAAAAAAACACGTTTTGGGATTTTCATATAAAAATAAATAACCAACAATGCTATACTAATACATGGTTTTCCAGCTGTTTTGACAGAACTACACATAAATAGTGCACAGACCACTTTACAGTGCTTTAAAACTTAACCTGTCACCATTTATGCCAAGCCTCCAGGGCTTAGTTTTTAGGAATAAAATAGTAATTTGCACATATACAAAAAAAAAAACAAAGCTTCCTGCTTCTTAGACATTTGCAGCTCAGACTCCATAATATCTGAGCTTCATAACATTTATAGAAAGGACAACAAGCCCACAATGCAACACGAATCAGTCTGTACACTCAGTGGCTTTATGCGACTCGTCAACCTGCAGAACTACTGGGAGTCGGAGGATAACGCCCTCCTGTTGTGACCCTGTGGCCTCTTTTGCTGCCTCTGGCGCCGACCACCCTTTCGTCTCCTCCTCTTAAGACACAGCTTCACATCACGATTCAACTTTGTAGCTCTAGAAGACATGTAAACAAAAGAACAAAATGAGCTCCCCAACACTTAAATTAAAACTTGAACATTTTTCCCATGATTAAAAAGTTGGATGTAATGCGCATGTGCTGACTACCTGCAGAAAAGATAAAGAAATTGCACAACTGCTCTGTTATTATAAGAACTGGCTTGACAATAAACAAGATCTCAGTGGTTTATGGGAAACTGGAGCTGGGTGGATCCCATCTAGAGTCGTGGGCATTTAAGGTAAATACATTGTCATTCAGAGCTTCAGTTTACATCTTGAAATGATACACAATCCCTTCCTAAACTATTATCAACCTAATAAATCCTGATAGAGATTAGCTTTCCAGGACAAACAGCTTTGCGCACCTACTGTTTCATTAACTGTTTTCTACTGAGATCCTCACCTATTCCAGCAGCGAATCAGCTGTTTGCCCATCTGCGCCTCTGGATCCAGGCAAACAGTTGCACTGTTCCTTTTTAGTGTTACTCTGAAAAGCACATAGGGACACATTTAGTCTAACTCGTCTGTTTGTGCATGATAAAGAATGCACATGTTTGCAGAAGCTGCTACTCACATGACAGTCACGTTGTTACAGGTGGCACTTTTTTGGTAGACTGTGAGCTCTTTCAGTTGTCCCCTGACACCTGACTGCGTCTGTGGGCACAAACATCTTCCTGGAACATAAGCTCCTTCTGACTCCCGCACTGCACAGACACAGTAACAAGATTACAGGTTAATTCAAGACGGAGCGACAGGAGCAAGGGTTCACTTCCTTCAAAACTCACATGCTCAGTGAGAAAACAACAATCCCCACTTGGATAATGTTCAAATAAAGATTAGTAAATTCTAACCTGCAGTCAGTACGCAGTAGAGGCTCAGGAAGGCGAAATGACAAACCACTTGATTAGGCTTCATGCTGGAGACATGTGGCACATTTGCTCTGAGCCTCTGAACCACATGCTGCTTTTTATATTGTTCTAATGCTCCTCCCCCAACAACTCAAGATGGATTTTCCAAAAAATCCAGGAATTTCCCGTGAGCGTGATCCTCTTCTGTTCAGGGACAGCCTTTTTCTTGTTTGACAAATTCATTATATCTTGAAGGACATAATTAATGTGTTTCTTTTGTTTTATACTGTTCAGCAGAAGAAAAGGCAATGCACATAACTCTACAAGGTTTCTTTTTCTTTTTTTTGTAAAACCAAGTTATATTTCTGTTTTAAAACGGACAGTGCCAATATAAAATATCCTTGGGTGAGACACAGACTCTGCCCTTTAGCCTTTGTTTGTTTGTTAAGCCAGTTGATAAAACTTTATACTCCTTTCACTCTGTTGGCTCTGTGTCAACAGCCTCATGCGATTTCACCTAATTTCCTGCACCTGCATACCAAACCAAATCAATAGCCTATATAATTTTTCTTTTGAATGAAATGTTTCGTTTCTTTCAGAGTGAAAATATGATGCTGTGAAGAATGTATACATTAATATGCATATTTTACTTGTAAAAAAACAAAACAAAAAAGGTCTTTAAACATTTTTTTTTTCCACTAAAACTCCATTTTGTGACTTGAAAGACTTTAATTTTGAAGGTTACATGCTTGCTGAATCTTCTTCTTACACCAAAGTTTGTCATGGAGTTCCTCAGGGCTCAATGCTTGGACCAATACTATTTACTTTATATATGCCTCCATTAAGTAAAGTTCTAAACAACGTGGGATTTTTCATCGTTATGCTGATGATACGCAGTTATATTTGTCCATGAAATCCATTGAATGCAATCAGTTACTTGGACTACAAGCATGTCTTAAAGAAATAAAAACATGGATGATCCTAAATTTTCTGCTTTTAAACTCAAACAAGACTGAGGTTTTAGTTTTTGGATCTGTGCATCATCCATCCATCCATCCATCCATCCATTATCTTTACCCGTTTATTCCATTTTGGGTCACGGGGGTCGCTGGTGCCCATGTCCAGCAATCACTGTGCGAGGGGCGGGGTACACCCTGGACGGGTCGCAAGTCCATCACAGGGACACATAGAGAAAAACGAGACAAACAACCATTCACTCTCTCACTCACACCTAGGGACAATTTAGAGTTATCAATCAGCCTAACATGCATGTTTTTGGTCTGTGGGAGGAAACCGGAGCACCCGGAGAAAACCCACACATGCACGGAGAGAACATGCAAACTCCACCCAGAAAGGCCCCTGGACCGTGGTTTGAACCAAGGACCTGCTCGCTGAGAGGCAGCAGCTCTACCAGTTGCGCCACCGTGCTGCCCTTCTGTGCATCATAAGAATGATTTTTGTTTTAGTCTTTCACCAACTCTAGATGGCATTAATCTGGCCTTCAGCACTAATTTTATAAGCCTTGGTGTTATTTTTGATCAGGACGTGTCTTTTAACCCCCGCATTAACACCATTACTATAACCACTTTTTTCCACCTGCGTAATATCTCTAAAATTAGAAACATCTTGTCTAAAAATGATGCAGAAAAATTGATTCATGCATTTATAACATCCAGGCTGGACTATTGCAATTGTTTGTTATCTGGGTGTCCAAAAACTTCTTTAAAAAGTCTTCAGTTAATCCAAAATGCTGCTGCCAGAGTTTTAATGAGAGTTGAGATCATATCTCTCCAGTTTTAGTTTCTCTCCATTGGCTCCCTGTCAAATTCAGAATAGAATTCAAAATCTTACTTTGAACCTACAAAGCCCTCAACAACCTAACTCCATCTTATATTCGAGATCTTTTTGTTCCATATTTTCCTAACAGAGCACTTCGCTCTCAGACTGCAGGCTTACTTGCAGTTTCTAGAGTTTCCAAAAGCAGAATGGGATGAAGGTCTTGTTGCATTTTAATTTGTATCAACGTGTGATTCTCGACCTGCCATTGTGTTTCCGTTCCTCCTTCCTGTCCTTTCAAATCTAGCCAGTTGAAACAGATGGCCGCTTGTCCTGAGCCTGGTTCTGCTAAATGTTTCTTCCTCATGAGGGAGTTTTTACTTTCTGCTGTCGCCTTCATGTTTGCTCAAGATGAGAGTTCTGCAATGAAGTTAAACTCAAAGCAGTCTGCTCCTCAGATAGTGTTAACATTTGTTTATATACAAAGTATATGTATATATGAAGGTTTCTGTTCAGTGCCCTGAGATGACTTCTTTTGTGACTTGGTGCTATATAAATAAACTGAACTGAGTTGAATTGAATAGTTTTTTCCTAATATTTTTGACATAAAGCACCAACCCTCTTCTGAGACTGATACTGTATATGTTTAATTTCTTTGGCCTATGTATTTTAAAATTTCCTCTTAAGTGTAACTTGATATATATAACTTGATATATATATATATATATATATATATA
>NC_056498.1:56227656-56230255 GCF_014905685.2 Nematolebias whitei | reverse complement strand
ATGTATATATATATATAAATCCTGTCCTATGTTATCACTTAAAAAAATTAATGTGTGGATCAGCAACATTAAGAAAAAAGCTACTTGTTAAATGCATATTTCTAATAGAATTGGCAGACAAGTCTGTGCAGTCAGAATAAGTTGCATCAGGTGCATGTTTGTCCACAGAGAGCCTTAAACAAACCGTCTAACAATGACAGTTACACCTGAACCGCTTCCAAACTGATGGATTAGAAGGGCACTGTAAGCTCTGACTCACCCTGATACATAAACAAAATACCACTAAAATGTTGTGAAATACTGAGAAAACATAAACTCCAGTCCAAACAATTTAATCTGGGAGTTTAATATGATAACAGCACACAAATATTGACTTTAAGCCTAATTAAAACAAGCTACATTGTATGACTCATGTGACAAAACAACTTAGGACAGCAATATATATCTGTATACAGACATCTCCCATGTAAAACAAGGTGAACCATACTCAAATGTCATACCTTTTATATATCTATCACATTTATTCCTACTTGAAAAAAAACTTGATAATTACTTGTTCCAGCAATTTTACATGGATTTAAATTTCATAGCTTAAATCTTTATTAGCTTGTGTTACTGTCTTTTGTGCCTTGTGAAAAACACACAAAAATGTTCCTTACAAAAAAATGACAGTTGAACCTAACTAACACACAAAAAAGCACAAGTCGCCCTTACATTTTTAAAAGTTTCGACAGAATTATATTAACTTTTCCTTTCAATTTCCCCTTCTCATAGTTGGACGATGACATAATGACGAAATCCCACATTAAAGCTTGAGGCAACCTGTCACAAAGTAGTTTACTAGTCTCCAGTTTTGAGTCAGTTTATGCCGAGTCAATTTCATTAACATTAGAAATATAGCTGTATTGATTTTTCAGATCCTTGAGGCTTTTTTAAGGTTAAGATGTTTCCGTTGTGGTTGATATCAAGTCCATTCTGTAACATCAGTGGTTTCCTCCTATCCCTAAAGTGGGCCTGAAGGGGATTTCCTCCCAACGTGACAATACTGTGTGTTATAAACTTGTGGGTCTGACATGCGGGACAAAAATGAGGGGCACATCTTGACCACTATGCCCTGCCCTTACACAGACACACTCACATAGAAGTATACATGCAGCTATTCCCACCAGAAAACCCAGTGGTGAACACAATGGGGATCTCCAAACCATAAACCCATATGATTGTCAAACAAATATCTAAACTCGTACAAACTGCTTAAAAGACACAGCAGCTAAATGCTTAAGTGTGGGAATGTTCAAGGTGGAGTTTTATGAGTGAAACTGAAGACTCTTCCTCTCATTCTGACTTCATTTTGAGGTAAATGGGGGCTTTTTGTGGTTTACCAGCTACTTACCCATGTTGGAAAACATCCCAGGAATTGCAGGTCTAGGCACAGAATTGCAATTCACTCAGGAAGACAATCTGACCTCAATGTTTTCTGTTTTTATTATCTGCTTTAAAATCAGACCTGGGGTTGTTATGAGTGTGAGCCAATCTGCAATATAGCACGTCGGTTTGCAAATCTCCTAATCATCTTTTCACTTCAGTAGCACTGACACTCGACGCTGCTTGTCTTACCTCACGAGTCCTCAGCTGGAAGTTTTTTCCTTCGTGATAACAGTTGTAGGTTCTCAGCAGAGACAGTATGTCAGACCTGAACACAAATACAAGTGGATTAGTCCTACACAACAGTAACTTTAATTGTTCAATGAAGCTGAACGGTGGTTGAAATGGACTTACTTTGGTATGAGCTTCTCTTTGTCAAGCTTCACAGAGATCTGACATTCACTCATTTTAACTAGAGACCAGCTGCAGAAAGTGAGACAAAAGAAAATCTTGTTCTTTATTTTGTAATGATTCCAAACTAAAAAGTGAGTTTATTATCATTCCCCACTATAGGATCCAGGATTCACATCATATGTGGTGCAAGTGGTGGAATGAAATTGTGTACACAGGGACCCAGTTACATCCAACAAAAGTATAAATTGTAAAGAAAAACAGTAATAAGATCCAAGATATGAACGAAGAAATACGCCAAACTAAGAAAACGCCAAGCACTAATAGTACAAAAACAATACGCCGAACAACGGCAGCACGGTGCTACAGGTAAGATGCAAAAATGTTTGTGCCCGTCTATGTGTGTGCATGTTTGTTTGTCTGCAACATTAGCAAAAATATCTCATTAACCAGTGGTCAGATTTTAATGAATTGTTCAGAAAGTAATTATTGGAGGCACAGCTAAAACACATTCACTTCTGGAATCACTCTAATTCAAGAGGGTCATCACAGCAATCAATGTCAACCAGCACAAAAATGACTTGGTGGAGTAGTAGCTGAGAGTCATCCTCCACACATTCATTGAGTGCTAATATACCTGCAAAATCTCACAACATTTCATAATATTGCCTATAATGTGGTTTACAAGGTTTGACCAAAACATATATGTATCCATATCCTTCTCAAGATGAGATGATTTTAGCTGAATAATTTATTTTAAATTTTTTTTTATTATTGTGTATTATTTATTTTCAAGGTATGCTATAGTCCTTTATTAAATAGA
>NC_056498.1:56220883-56227556 GCF_014905685.2 Nematolebias whitei | reverse complement strand
AAAAAAAGAAACTGTCCAGATGACCTGACTAAAATAGTTGGATTGTATACCTGGATTATTGAGCATGGACTTTGTTGGTTTATAATAAAGCATTTTATTGGTGTCAGAAAGTACCGTAGTGTTCACTCTCGAAAAAGATAAGACATAAAAAAAGTTTCTCATATCTTTTTCTTTTTTTGTGGTTTCAAAAGAACGTCATTTAAACTCCGCTGGTAGTAGCTTTATGTGGCCTCAGTCTACATGTCTGCTGTAACAAAGACGATCATCTTTTGTTAACTAACGATTTGTTTTCTTTGAAAGTTTTCACTCCTCTGACTCAGTATCTGCACCTTACATTTTGGTGATGAAAGATCAGTCTGAGAAGTGGCAAACAGATTTCTTTGTTCAATCACAGGCTATTGACCACAAACATCAATATAAAATAAAAATAACTTGATGATCACAGACCGAAACATTAACGACTTATGACCAAAACCTAGTTTAGCCCCATAAACTAACGGTTGGTTCAAACAATAATTACTGAGGGCATTTTAAGTCAACAAGTAGCTGACACTTCCATTATCTTTTACCTGCTTCTTCCTTTTTGGGTTGCGGGGGTCACTGGTGCCCATGTCCAGCCATCACTGCGTGAGAGGCGGGGGACACCCTGGACAGGTCTCCAGTCCATCACAGGGACACATAGAGACAAACAAGGCAACCATTCACTCTCTCACTCACACCTAGGGACAATTTAGAGTTACCAATCAGCCCAACATGCATGTTTAGTTCTGTGGGAGAAAACCGGAGTACCCGGGTAAAGCCCATGCATGCACGGAAAGAACATGCAAACTCCACCCAGAAAGGTCTCCGGCCGGGATTCGAACCAGGGTGACCTGCTTGCTGAGAGGTGGCAGCTCTACCACCTGTGCCACCGTGCTGCCCACGCTGTGGACTTCAAGCAAAAACTACATGACTCATCAGTGACATTCATAGGTTGTACATTCAAAACTCCTAATAGAAATTGTAATTAATTGAGTTTGTGTATGTGTTTAACTGACTTACACCATTTCATCTTTCCCAGACCGCGTTTGATCTCCATGTCTGGCGTAAACAGGCTCTGTGTGAAAAGAAGAGGCGGACTGACAGTATAGGATTTGTATGTTGTTGAGAAGATTATATCATAATCACATGCTGTAGGTGGAGTCATGTGATGTGCGTTAGTCATATCGGTGTCAGGTGGATTGACTTCACAGTTCGCCGTTAGTCAGAATAGGTGAACCTCACCTGTTTGAGAAGAAAGCAAGCCCCAACATGTTCAGCTGCTCCAAGTGGACCTGTAGCTGTAATAATAAAGTGTTTCTTATTGCTGGATGCCCTGTTGAATCCATTCATATTCCCTGCTGCAGCATCAGTATAGAGTTCTATTTATGCATAGATGCACTTCACTTTAAGTTAATTTGTTTAAAAGTGGTGGAAACATCTGACAGCAAACACATCATCAAACTCTCAATGCTGTTTCCTCGGGTCCACATCTCAACTAGGATCAGTTCTCTGCCTCCCCACTATACAGTAATGTGGGGCAGTCAAAGTAGGTCGATTTGACCTGACTCATCTCTGGTATTTGTGGTATCTGGTTGTGTTTGCTTTGCTTCCACTCCCGCAGTAACCCAAGCATACAAACTACGAACATGTACCTCCCCCTGCAGGATGCTTCTGGTGTGTTTGGTTTAAGATTTTAGTGGTAGCTACCACTAGATGGAAATGGAGCCATGTTTATGATTCGGAGAAGTACAAATTGTGCTAACAGAGGTGAGAGATTTCAGATTGCTTATGATGGTAGAAGTATGCAAAACATTTAAGAGATTATTTGCATGACCTAAATAATACTTACTGCTATTTTTTTACAGTAGTATTGCTACTAGTATGGCTGCTTCCTATGCTATTGCTTTATTTGTTATACATTGAATTACATACTTTAAATGGTTTTATATAAAAATAAAGAGGCCAGTGGAGCGGTTGGTTAGCATTGTAGCAAGAAGAGTTTAACTCCCAGCTGAGGCACTTCTGCATGGAGTTGTCATGTTGTGGATGTCCTGTGTATGATGGCTTTCCTCCAAGTACTCCAGTTTTTGCAGACACTGCAGAAGCATTTATGATAAGTTATTTAGCATATGCCAATTAGCCCCTGAGAATGTACTTGAAAGGTTGTTTGTCTCTTTGTTGGTTCTGTGATGGACTGATGACCAGTCCAGGCTGAACCTCTCCTTTAATGAAAACAATGTTTCTGGCTCAATCATCCAGGTAGATAACAACAAAAAATGTTAAATCATGTCATCTGGACCACTGGATATAGCCACCAGCTCCCTGTGACCCTCAACAGAATCAAACAAGGATGGACAGATGATGATATAAGTAAAATTCTATTTTTTTTTTTAATTATTAATGAGATTGTTTAATTTACCGGTAAATACATTTTAAAATTAATTTAATGATTGTGCTGGAAGTAGAACTAGAAGTACTACTCATATGTTTTACAGTAAGTTAAAGCGTCCTTGTCATATTAATTAATTTTAACAGCAAAATGCTTTATTAAAATTAGCCCCTAAAGTTAACTTCAAAATAAAAACAGTATTTAGACATAATACTCAGTTTCAACATTTTTATATAAATCTTTTCAACCTAGGATTGTAAATCCTTATTTACTGGTCAAATATGATAAATAAAGACACCACCATCCATCCATCTATTCATTATCTTTACCTGCTTCTTCCTTTCTGGGTCACAGGGGTCACTGGAATAAGACATAATTAGTAATTTTTCTAAGTTCAGTGAAGAAACTATGTGGAAATTTTGTTCTGAAATGTGATATATTGAAAAAATTAAATGCTAAAAATACCTCCATAAGTGTTGCATTATGTTTCACCAGAGTCTGGTAATATAGACTGGTGTTAAACTTTACAAACAACACGATTAGCCTAAACACTGTTCACATATGTACCACTGACAACAAGCCAATCCTTCCACTGCATTTTGTATTCACAGAAAATAAAATCTGTCGGTGACATTTTAAACATATAAGCAAACTATACTTATCACTAATTTTTTTTTCTGTTTTTAAAACTGTGAACCTATTTATTGATTCTTCAACTGTTAGTCGGACTTCAGCCATTTGATATTGTATCATTACCGCCCAACAATTAGTTTGTAAAGACACATTTCAGACTAAAAGATCATCAGTTCTTAACTGGAAAAAAAACAGCAACATGTAATTTTTAGGGTTTTATTAGAAACTTCTACAACTTAAAAAAAAAATAATCCCAACATAAAAATGTAAACTCGAGTCTTAAGTGTATATAAATAAATACTGTAAATTGTCACAATATCACAAGCCATGGATTTGCAGTTCTTCCCGAGGTTCCTTCAACCTCGTTTCCTTAGTCCACCGACGTACCCAGATAATTTCCCACAGCAGCAGTTCCTCTCTTCAAGTCCTTATCTGTCCAAAGAGCCAGTCCAGGGGGTCTTTGCCCCTGCAGTCTCGTTCTCTGCTCATCTTGAGTGAAAACTCCTCTGTGCTGTTTGTATTCAGACTAGAGGATCTGGAAGTCCTTGGTGTGAGTGGAGACACGCGAGCAGCTGAGACTGAGCCTGAGAGCTTCATCTGAGCCTTTGAGAGCTGCCGCAGCCTGGAGGACCTCTGCAGTAGTCCTCTGACAGGGCCGTAGCTCAGGGCCTCATCAGGGCGTGCAAGGGCTTGAATACTTGTCATGTAGTCCTCTTGGGAGTGAGGGGTCTGGGTTGGTTGGATGGATGAGGGATGGACGGGCAGGTCCTCCAGCGTCTCAGTGATGGTGGGTAAAAGAGACAGCGACAACAACAATCTTCTACTTCTCATGCTGCGACAAAACAGGAAGAACAATCCAGTTAGCATTAAACACAATAGTTACAAATCTGATTTTTATTTTTTGTTCTTTATTGTCTTTTTACTTCTAATTGAAAAAAACATTGAAAAGGTCTTAAAATTTTTTTTTAAAAAGTTCCTAAGGAGAATCATGCTCACCTTCAACGCTTGAGTTGTAGATCTGGAATGCAGAGATTAACAGATTGATGTCTAATCTGCGCAGCCGAGTGTGAGTGGACTGCAGCGCAGAGCCAGGCTTTATAGTGGGGGCTGTGACTGAGTGATTAGCGTCTGCTGCCAAAAATAGCTGCGCTGACCTTCCTCGCAGCAGTGTGTGTGTTGGAGGGTGTGTTCCTGCCTGCTCAGGAAACTCAGGAGTGGTGTGTTAGTGGAGTCCAGCGGCGCAGCTGTGTTTACACTCCAGAAACAATGAAACCTTGTAAACACCTATAAGGACCATTTTTGAGCTTCTTCTAGTTTGTCTTAGACATTTTTGATTGTATTGAGTCTGTCAATTAGCTGCCATTTTTTATTGAAAACAATGAAAAAACATTTAGAGGTGAAAATAAAAGAGTCAACCTGAAGTCTTTTAAGCAAACTAAGAAGTAAACATTGTAAAGCACATTTAAACCTTGAAGAATATAGATTGCTTTTTGTTCTATATGTATTTTTTTTTATTTATTTAGACTGAATAAAATCATCCTGGTCACTTGCTTTGAGATCTTATCTGTTTTCTCCAGACATAATGTATTAAGATGTATTACGACGTTTTTTGGTCATTATACATTTTAAACGTTTGTTGTGACAGCAAGCTGTTGGTGAACTGGACATACATAAAAATGACTGGTTTGGGGCAGTTTCAAACCATATGCAAAATGATTTAATGCCTTTTTATATTGTTTCAACGGAAACTTGAGTTCTAAAATCATTACATTTAAACGGTTTACACTTAACATTAATTTTAACAGAATTCCCTTTCCTCTGAACCAGTTAAACACATAGCAGTCTTTTTTATAGGTATTTCTCAATATTTCCTTTTTTAATTCATTAGATTATGTATATTTAAAAGCCCACGGGCTAAAAACAAGCTTTGATGTTGAATCGCCTGATCCAAACGCCATGCTTTCAAACCTCTTTGGTGATTAGATCTCTAAGATGAATCCATTTCTATTGGCTAAACATGTATTAAAGCCCTGTATTGTATTGTAGGATGTTAAATTATTTATGATGGTTGTATAACAAATAATTTTAGTCAAGAAAAACAGTCTGCTCAGTGTGACATAAAGGAATGACAAAACTTGCAGTTGTGCTGTTTTCTCTTTAAATTCAATTCATTTTATTTATACAGCGCCAAGTCACAACAGAAGTCACCTCAGGGCACTGAATAGAAACATTCATATGTAAAAATAATAATTTAACACTATTTATCTGAGGAGCAGACTGCATCGCCGAACTCTCATCTTGAGCAAGCATGAAGGCGACAGTGGAAAGTAAAAACTCCCCCATGAGGAAGAAACCATTAGCAGAACCAGGTTCAGGACAAGTGGCCATCTGCTTCGACCGGCTGGGTTTGAGAGGAACAGATACACAATGGCAGGTCAAGAATCACATGTTAAGATATAAATAGTATCAAATAAAAACTATTCAATTTTAACAATTACTTTAAGGAAATGAGGTAATTTTGTCCTCAAGTAGTCTAAGCTTAAGACAGCATAACAAGCCAACCCTAATTATAGGATTTATCAAAAAAGAACGTCTAATGATTACTGATTATATATAATGATCAGTTTAATGATTAAGGATTTGCATGCAAAATAAAAAAAAGGTCAAAAGACTTGTGACCTCAGACCATTCAGATCAAAATGCCATACTATACTTATTGCATGTTTATATGACTTTACTTTCAGTTTTAAAAGTATTATTTTTTATACTCTGATCACGTACACCACAATGGCAACTTTTCTTCCAAATTTAGACTTGTGGCTTGTATGAAGTCCAACGCCCCCCACCCCCCTCCTCTTTTGTCTACGTGACCCACAACAGTTGCGCCTTTTTTCCTTTTTTTTTCCCGCGGCCTCCTCAGACATGACTTCACCCTCAAACTGTAGAAAAAGAAAATGGCGGGCTCAAACCTTAACGACTTTCTCCAAGATTCGAGAGTTCACCGTGCAGCTGTATGCGACTGTGCACGTACACCTGACACAGAGCGGCTGTGGCAGCCGGCCAGCAGGATTTCCTCTCTGAACATGACTTCTTCATCTTGCTATTATTATTTTTGTCTGTTTCTCTTTGTGTAGGAGAATGGAGAGCTCATCCTGGAGGGGCTGCTAAATATCTACTGGGGTCTTCGCCGACCAATAAGGCTTCAGATGTTTGATGACAACGAAAGATTTCGACTCAACAGGTATGAAACGCTCATCTGTGCTTTAACAGGTCTCTGAATCTTGAATGATAACGCTGTTTACGGGGAACCTTCTAATACATTAGCTGAAAATGTCATGCATTGACATGCTAAATCACTATGACCTTTTTATTTGGAAATCAAAATACATGTAACATAAATAAATATCTATATTTTCATATATACTACACTGAAATGCTAATAGAAACAGATATTTTTGGCCTTTTTGATTGGCGAACAAGCCTTTTGTTTCCAGACTTTAAGTCAAGTGGAACTAAGCTTGTCGTGGCTTCACATTTATCTAACTGATATCAGCTCTTTTAAAGCTGGCAACTAAATTTTATTGTAAAATTATCCTTTTTACTTGATAAATATACATCGACTCTATCCAT
>NC_056498.1:56220249-56220783 GCF_014905685.2 Nematolebias whitei | reverse complement strand
TGACAGTGGAGTTCCCACAGCCACCGCACACCAGTCTGCTGGTATCTATATCGTGAAATCCAGTTTAGTTGTTATTTTAACATCTGTTCAATTGGATACCCCATGGTTGTCATTTCAATGAGTAAAATTTGATCAGCATGTTTATTTCAACTTTCAGATACCAGCAGACTGGTGTGCGGTGGCTGTGGGAACTCCACTGTCAGCAGGCAGGCGGCATCCTGGGTGATGAGATGGGATTGGGCAAAACCATTGAGGTCATCAGCTTTCTGGCTGGACTAAGCTACAGCAAACTGCGAACTAGAGGGTCCAACTACAGGTACGCACACAGAAACACACACACACACACAAACTGTGTCCAGAGACTGTGTGTCTGTATGGTATGAATATTTGATTAGTAGGATTTCTGCTTGAGAGTGTTTGTCTGAATTATTAAACATGTTTCAATTATCAGACTCTTCACTTTCTTACTGCAGACATCAGAGAAAACACTCACACTCTTGAGTGTGTGTCTTTGTGTGCATGTGTGTGTGTGTG
>NC_056498.1:56214057-56220239 GCF_014905685.2 Nematolebias whitei | reverse complement strand
GGATGAAGTGGGGGTGGAGCAGGTGTGGGACAACATGTCAACCACAGAGAACATGAGGGAGTGGTGGTAATAATCAGCTTTTTACTGCAACTACGACACTTGTGCATTCAGTAGGCGGAGCTTCCCTGATGGTCAATACTCTGTCTGCTATAGAAGCCCACAAATTGATTGCTTGCAAACTCAATTATGGCCCAGTATCAATAGCTTCCAGCAGGCAGAGGTTTATAGCAGCCCATTAGTGCATCATTGTGTGTGTCCATATGTGTTTGACGAGGTTCTTGTAAATCTTCACAGATGAGTTGAAGATATGTGCATGCACTTTCTTTGCTTTATGATTTGGATTGAATGGATAAGTTGGTGTTTTTTCTGAACACTGAACAGGTGAACTCGTTGTTTTGTGGTTTCCGTGCACATTTTGCTTATAAGAGGAAACAAAGTGTGGTCCCTGCAAGTCAGGCATGTATCAGTAATTGTATTAGGGAAGTAATGACTGTAGTTGTCAAATAAAATATACTGACATTGTACATTTTTTTTTGTAATTTAGGCCACAGCTTTGGCCTGAAACGTTACTCGTTTGGTCTCTCTCTGTCCTGTGTGTGTGCTGCACAGATATGCTGGTTTGGGTCCAACCATCATTGTGTGCCCGGCTACAGTCATGCATCAATGGGTGAAAGAGTTTCACACCTGGTGGCCTCCTTTCAGAGTGGCAGTTCTGCATGAAACGGGCTCATTCACCAGCAATAAGGTAAAGTATTTATTCTGGCGTGAGATGGTTTTAATAATTTAACTATAAAAGTTTTGTTTCCTCTGGGGGGCACTAGAGGATTGTAATTTCTTATCTCTATTTCCCCTTTCACTCTTTTATTCCTGGTCACGTTGATACAGTTGCGCTGCTCAAACTCTATTTAAAATGTCGAAAACATGTTTAGTCATTGATAAAATTTTGGTTTAATGAAGTTTTTGTTTTCTCTATTGCAGGAAAAACTGATTCCAGAAATAGCGTCATGTCATGGGATCCTGATTACCTCATATTCAGCTGTGAGAAATCTGCAAGATGCCTTACTACGGTACAACTGGCACTATATTATCCTAGATGAAGGCCATAAGATCAGAAATCCAAATGCTGGGGTCACTACCGCCTGCAAACAGGTACTGTTTAAATACATGTGGATGTAACTGTTCACGTTCCTTCCCATTCCTTTGGTGTTTGCATTATGTGAACAAGCAATTTTTCTGCCATTATTACCAGTTTTAGAGTTTGTTTCTAACATTCTTGCTCTCTTCCATCCAGTTTCGCACTCCTCACAGGTTCATCCTGTCAGGCTCACCTATGCAAAACAATTTGAAAGAGCTTTGGTCTCTGTTCGACTTCGTCTTTCCTGGCAAGCTGGGGACGCTGCCTGTGTTTATGGAGCAGTTTTCTGTGCCAATAACTATGGGAGGATACAGCAATGCCTCACCTGTACAGGTACATAAAAATGTGCATGTACGATTCAAAGTAGTTTCAATTCTTTTCCATAAATCTTCATTTTAAGCGAAAGTTACGACAGTCAAAAGGTGATCTGTCAGTTTTGTTATTCTTAAATAAAAATACAACGAGAAATGGTCTGAAGCAGTGCAAACAAATTCACACAAATGCATTTACACACAATTCAAAAAAGTTAAAAGAGGAGTAGTGAAATAAAAAAAAACTTTGTGTAGTGCCGGCTGGATAATGTGCATCTATGCAAAAGAACTCCAGTTCATCTCTAATGTGTGAGAGTGGAAGAGGATAAAGTAAAGAGCCAGTGAGCTCTATCGTAGGCTTTTGTCATTAGCGTTCAATCGTTAATAACCCACTGACTGTATAGATTTAATTATTTAAGCTGGCTATTGATGCTTCTTCCGCTGTCGATAATAAAAACCTTTACTAATTATTAATGTTATTAAATGGTCAGAGAGGGCAAAGCTCTGCTGCTTTATCCTGTTCTTGAAACTCTCAGAGCAGCAGAGCAGCCCCCCAGATGATGCATAAAAAAACATGAATGTACAAACAGATGTATGTGAAAACATATGTGTTTGGGGTGGGGCTTGATGAGCATGTGCATATTGGCTCCGTTACTAAAACGGGCTTTTGCACCCCCGTGTGAATCCACTAAGCAGCTTGTGCTGAGATCGCTGAATCTTCTACTGCCCTCCTGATTCTTTTCCCACTTCTATTTAGCTCCAGATTTCACCATTTTATTGTCCCCTCCAGCGTTGCCAACAGCGTCTTTGATCCCACTGCAAACCCCCCAGTGAGTTAATTTTTAAAAGGCTAACTGGCTTTTAGCACCAACTCTAGATAAAGTGTAGCAGACCATTTTCAGAGGGGCTTCACAGGGTGTAGGACAACGTGTTTGTTAAACACCCATCCCCGTTTCCAATAGAGCTGATCAGAAGAACTGATAAAAGAAGAGAGAGGTTGATCAAAAGCTCTCTGATCAATGTTTAAAGGCTCGCAGTGCTGAGGGACCAACATGATGATGAGGAACCATGACTTCTGAGGCATCTGTGCTGATGTGTAGCTTATCCTCCAAGGTTTAACTCTTGTCAATTTGTAGGTCCAGACTGCGTTCAAGTGTGCATGTGTGCTGAGGGACACAATAAATCCTTACCTGCTCAGAAGGATGAAGGCGGACGTCAAGGCCAACCTCTCCTTACCTGACAAAAATGAACAGGTACTCCTCCTGGTCTGACATGCTTGACCCTGCATTTTAAAGTATTGATCAACCTCTAACACACCTCCTCTCAGCTGTGCAGGTGTTTATCTGATTTGATGTAACTCTTTGTGCTGCATCTACAGAGTATTTGATGAATGTGTGTTGCTCCTGTCAGGTGAATCCAGCTAATAAAGTCCTAGTAAAGTAAAAAGAGTTGGTATTCATTAAAGTGGCTGGTCTCTGGTCTGTCCTTCCGCCTGACGCTGCTTGACTGCTCTGTCCACTTCAGCTCATTAAATCAGTCCCTGAAGACAGTGTTTGCTTCCAAAATACAAATAGTTTCTCTTTAATTTCTCTGCTCGCTCTCTTCACTTCATCAAGGGGCTTTAAAGTGGATGCTCACTGTCCATTTCAAACCTTACACTGTGTGTTTATGTGTGTGCGTGTGTGTAGGTGCTGTTTTGCAGATTAACAGAGGAACAGCGGCAGGTGTATCAAAACTTCTTAGATTCCAAAGAGGTCTACCAAATACTAAATGGAGACATGCAGGTAAGTCTTATTTTAAAGTCGCAAACCATAAAGTAAATTTTAAACGTTGTTGTTCTCGATGGTATGTTTGGATCTGAAGTCATTAGCTACTCAAAAAATAAAAAAGCAGAATATACTTTTTAACCCCTTTGTCCGAACATATTTTCTTCATGGAGAGGTTCAAGTTCACAGTTTAGATTTGAAGGAATCTAAATATTTATTAGATTTCTAATAAATATTTAGATTTTCTTTCTGTCAATATTTCCTTCCAACCATATTTTTATACCACAATATTGGATTTTTGGCCAATATCTGATAAAACTTATTTGGCCTATAACCAGTACCGATATTTTTCCCCGTAGACCTACTTACAAAGACTACATAGCTTTCTCTAATGTGGAATTAAAACACTACATTATTCTGCATGGTCTTTGTCAGTTTGGCCTGCTACCAAATGCAGATGCCAAAAAGGCGGTTAAAAATGATGCAATACTTCAACTTGGATTATGATTAATGTCAAATATAAAAATAAACGTAGTCTTTTATATCAGTGAGTTGTTTTGATGGAATGGCCAGTGTCCGATATTTAACTTTATCGCTAATATCGGCCGATACGATACCATGCCGATAATATCGTGCATCCCTAACAATGTGTTTTCTGTTCTTCTTACTTTGCTAAAGGGGGTGAGTTGTATTTACTGTTGGGAACTTCCAGGCCAAATTATGAACATCCTTCTAAGGATTTTTTTTTTTTTATTGCATATTAAAAGGATGATCAGGTCAAAAATGTTGGTCTAGAGAACTTTCTAGAACAATACTTGGATTATTAATTATTTAGCCACTCAGCTGATGTTTCACTTTATATCTCCAGCTCACATACATTTGTGTACCGGTAGTTTTTTTTCTATAAACCTTTAAGCTTTTTAAGATTATCATCTTAAATGCAAATTCAAAAACTCTCATCTTTTGTCTGTGTAAGTTTTGTAAAAAAAAAAAACTACAGCTTAACCTGAGCATGTTTTAGCTCACTTTGAAAAGGTTGTGGACTTCTTCTCACATTAGCCAGACCAATGAGAGAGAGAGAGAAACGACCATTTATCACCACTGACCAAATGGACGTGGTTGAAGAGCCACGGGTGACCAGATTGTGCATAGATGTATTCAGTGGTCACTCTCAGTCCATTAACCACCATTACTAATGCAGTGACCGCTGGGCCCTCATCAAGAAACACAGCCTTTATTGTCCGTAAATAAATTATGTAATTCATTCCTGTAGACTAAAGTAAATGTGCTTATTTGTTTAAAGATGCAACGCTGTAAAATGCAGTTAAATTGGCTATTGTTTTTACTACTTGTGTAGAGTGAAGACTATGAATATTTTCCTCTTTTTTTTTTCTGCTCTTTAGGTATTTTCAGGTTTGATCGCGCTGCGCAAGATCTGTAACCACCCGGACCTTTTCTCAGGCGGGCCCCGGATGCTGAGGGGAATCCCGGAGGACCAGCTAACGGACGAGGAACAGTTTGGCTTTTGGAAACGCTCAGGCAAGCTGATAGTGGTGGAGTCGCTTCTCCGCCTCTGGTTCAAGCAGGGACAGAGGGTCCTGCTCTTCACACAGTCTAGACAGGTGAGGAAGATGGCATTCAGTATAAATGATGGTTTATTTTAGGAACGTTCTGCTTTACTACAGTTACAGTACGTTCCTCAAGAAACATACATTTCTACCTTGAATTATGTATGTGAGATTGTGATTTCATTACACCAGGTTGTGATGTTACTCCTTTGTATTTCCTGCTGGATACTTACAACAGTGTTAAGATGGGAAAGACAGAGGAAGTGTATATGTGACAGAGGCCCCAGCTGTTGCAGTCAATACCAATGAGATTATACCTCAGAGGGAACCTGAGACCCTCCCTGTCGGCATCTCTGTCCATGTAATATTAATCTGCTCTAATCCTTTTAGAGCTAATCCAAACCTCAACCCCTCTCTCCTCATCTTTGCCTGCCCCTCCTGTCTTTTTTTTTTTTTTACTCACCGTCTTTCTCTTGTCTTCATCTTATATCTCATTTCCAGATGCTGGACATCTTGGAAGTGTTTGTACGGGAACAGAACTACTCGTACCTGAAAATGGATGGGACGACCACAATAGGTTCCCGACAGCCGCTCATCGCTCGCTACAACGAGGTGAGGATTAGCCTTCTCGAATGGCTCTTGAGTGTTTCCCATGAAAATCCTGTCCTCAGGGAGAAAATGCTTCTGTTGAACCCTGATCTGCCCGAAGTGGAGAAACTTAATTGATGACAGTCTGTTGGTCAAAAGAAATGCTGTGATTGGTGTTTGTGATTGGACATTGTGCATTAGGATCACAGATGTATGTTTTCAAAAGTATTTTGGAAACTAAAGGTGTTATATTTAATGTAGAGTTGTTTACTGTTGTTTTACTCTTTATCTAGGGTCAAATCCAAACTAATTGTCACAAGTTGTACATGATAAAATGACATTAAATAATCACAATCTTTTGATCCTGGTCTGTCTTTGTTACAGGACAAATCCATTTTTATTTTCTTGCTGACCACTAAAGTTGGTGGACTGGGAGTCAATCTGACTGGAGCCAACAGAGTCATCATTTATGACCCAGACTGGAACCCCAGCACTGACACGCAGGTTAGAAACTCATATAATATAATTCAAATTAAAGATTTATCGGGAGCATTAAATCTTATGTAAATCAAAAAGTCATCTGTATCTCTATAAATAAATAGAAATCTGTTAGTTTGGAGCAAACATTTCTTCTGTCATCTTACAAAACTTAGAAAAAAAATACTACTACATTAGTTCCTCGTTCATCGCGTGGGTTCCGTACCCTGAAGACCTGCGATGAGTGAAAAACCTTGAAGTAGGAATAATAGTACAAGTAGTAAGTAGTTGTTTATTTTAATATATATATATATATATATATATATATATATATATA
>NC_056498.1:56207504-56213957 GCF_014905685.2 Nematolebias whitei | reverse complement strand
TTCATTCATTCATTCATTCATTCATTCATTCATTCATTCATTCATTCCCTCCAGCTGTCATTAGGTGAGAGGTAGGACACAGCCTTGTGGAGACTCTTGGGGTCAATTTTCAAACAATCAATTTAACATGCCTGGTTTCGATTTTAACTTTGAAATAAGAAGTTCTTATTTGCTATAAGCCACATCATAATTGTTTTTTTAAGTTTAAGGTCCCGTTCCTTTTTCAGTTCTATTTCTGACTGATAATAACTGACTCTTTGTGCACACAAAGGTTCAACTTTTTATTCTTCCCCTAAAGTCAAAGTCTCAATCCTTCAGACATACAGTATTAATCTCCAGTTACGTCACATCAAGGCACTTCATTGTTACAAACAGATCTCTGTGTCACATTTAGAAGCTCAAGAAGAAAAAAAGACCAGCCACAGAAATGATGGATTTAAAACTCAAATGGTTTTCGACATCATTTCGCTGTCGGTTTGACTCAGTGTTTAGGAAGTGTCACCTTCTTCAGACTGAAAACAAAAGGCGAAAAGCAGTGGAGTAAAGAGGCTGAGATCATCTGTCTGTGAACATCTGTTGAAGGAAGCTATTGAAAGAAGAGCCATGCATTGAAAAACACTTTAAATGAGCAGAAAAGGGGAAGTGCACCGTAGTTTGAAGTTCAAGTGGCTGACATCCTGATTGGTGAATGCCTGCTTCCTCCATCATCCATGAATCCACAGCCGCATCCGTCTCATTATTCGCTGGACAGCTGAGCCTTTGGTGTGGGCTAATAATGGGTTCAAGGGGCCTTTGAGGGGATCTATAACCCATTTCTGAGTGGAACCAACCTGTTTTGTACCATATTGTAACTGGTGTCCTTTTCGTTTTGACAGAAAATTGAACCCTAACATAAATTCCAAGCAAAACTGTATTATAAAACAAAAATGTTTGAATAAAAACGCTGGATTTAATTTAATGTTTATTCCAGGAAGCTAACGTTTCATAATTTAAACAATACACATGTACAAAACTGTCTCGTCTAAAAAAAAAAAAAAAAAAAAGCCATACAAATTCTAGTTAGAGTTATAATTTTCACATTCAAAATACAAAAAAATAGTTATGGTTTTATTCTAACACTCTTAAAGGGATTAATTTTAGGTACTCTTTAAAAATGTATCAGAATTTGCTTTATATAAAATAAACATCAAGACTGTGCTGTAAATGCCACCACTTGCAAATAAACGAACACCGCATGAGCACCGAGGACGACAGAGCTGTAAACCATACGTAAAAACAACAGTTTTCACTTGTGAGTGCTGTTTTGTGGGATGTCGTCTAAAAGGGTTTCAGTTTGCAGTCTTTGTATTCGAAGAATGCAAATAAACGAGATGTCTCAAAAAATGTTCTGTTAATAAAAGATTACCATCGTTTAAATGCTTTTCCCAGCTACCTACAATTCCAAACAGCATGAAAACTATTAAACTTCTTTGACAACAAAGACCGCAGACGATTTGTTTCCAGCCTGCCGCTGCAGGGATACAGAGACAGAAGTGATTTCTCCTCAGCCTCATGTTCCTGAACGAATATTTCCGGGCAGAGTCCCATTCTTTCTCAGGATGAGGAAACCACTTAAGAGACATAAACATACGTCTCATTGAAGTCTCATTTTCAGTTTATATTCAAAAACACCCTCTCTTTATTTCCTTTACAACCTTTCTATCTGCAGGAGCAGGACTGGACAGACATGTTTGGGTACACTTTAAGCACCAGATTCCTGGATTCATCCTGGAAGAGCACAGCCAGAGGATTCATATTTTCTGGGACACAGCAGGGCTCGGGAATCCCAGGGATGATCCCCACGGCTCGTACTATGCTCTGGATGGTGGCGTGGTTAGATGGCCGTACCACCTGAAGGAGATGCAAGCAAATGACACATTTCACTTGGCGTTAGTGTAAACATCTCATCATACAAGAAAGTAAATGAGACAATTAGCAGATGTTACATGTTCATTCTACCTGTGGCATGGGGAAACCACACGTTCCAGCACAATAGTAGGCATCAAAGGCCTTGGGAGCTATGACCCACTCGCTCCAGCCAATATCTTCAAAATCCACTCTGAGATTCCTCCTGGAGCACCGTCTGTCCTGAACGTCCCCCCACTGTCTCCTCCTGGCTTTACGCATTGTTTGTTCGTCAAAACGCAGAATGGGTGAGCGAGTGTTAGCGCTCCCCTTGTGTCTCTTTCCCTCATTTCGCCGCTCGTTCTTTCTCCTCTCGCCGACAAAGAGTGCGTCTTTAAGGTTTTTAGCTGTTAGATCATTTTTGATCAGCTGCGTTCTTTCTGCTTTGTTCAGAATTTGAGGTTGATTCACGGTCTTTCTCTTTTTCCCCTTCATTTCTGCTTTAAATTTGGGTTTTAGTGCAAGGTACAAATCACTTTCCCACAGCTCATCCTTCCTATATCCACTGGGTTTGTATTCAGCCTCAGGCAGCTCGTTGTTCTGAATGGGGTCCGAAAGCAGATTTGATTCCCTCCTCACACGTCCTTTCAGCTTTGCTGAGGAGTTAGGCTTGTGAAGTTCTGCTCCCTCGTTGAACGGGTCATATCTCTGCAGGCTTGCAGCCACGCTGTTTGGTTCTGCTAAGGCTTGGTCATCAGCATACAGTAACAGGTAGGGCACGCGATCAGCAGAGTGCATCTCCTCTGCTTGCTTGTGGTACTGCTGCCCTAAGTCCATTTCAACTGACACCAGCAGTTGACCCCTGTCTCGTGCTTCCTTAATGACCTGGGTCACATCTTTCATCTGCCACACCCCTCTCCTGTGGGGGTGGAAGGTCACATTGCCCAGAAGTGACCCCTTTGACCCAGATCTGACCTCTGGCTTAGAAGAGACGGAGCGAAGTAACAAGCTGATGGACGGAGAATGGAGCTTGGCTGTGGAGCGACATGCTGGGCTCTTGAAACGTTTACAAAACCAGGGTTTTGGATGCGAGTGCTTATCAAGCAGGAAGTGGAATGTGGCAGAGAGGATGACCTCCGAGTCCTGTAGGGTTGTAAGATTGAGCCGGTACACCATCCTGCCATCTGCAGAGTCTGCAAAGATTAACATTCATACAATTGTTGTCAGTCAGTGAAGTGAACAATAAAGTTATACTTTGAAATCCATTTAAGAAGCTCACATGGAAACAGTTTTGTATCTTTCTGTGTTCTAGTTTTGTTATCAATAAATCAATCAAAATAAAGTAAAGATTTTATGTCTCTTTTTTGGCTTTTGAGACTAAATGTTTTGCGTCCAGTAACAAGCAGGAACTGAACTTTGCTTGAACTCGGCTATTTGAGCTTCCAGTGACCTGCTTCTTACCAGAAATTCTAGATACAATTGCTACAACATAACATATCTAAAGAGGGGAACGGTAATGCATTTAGAAAACGGCACTATATCAAGCCAAAAGCACTTATCTGTGATTAAACTTTCCTGAAAACTGTGACATTGAACTACTTTTCCTTGTGTTGCCAACTGAGCAGCTTCTTGGTAGATTTCAGAAGGTGCTCTTAAGAGGAACCAGACTCTGGGAATCTAGCTGGCAAGGTGGCGGCTGGCTGTGTGGGGGGAGTGAGCAGAGAGCTGCATATTCATGATTAACATGAACTTCAACAGCAGAGTTATTGTTCATTGTATGAGAGCTCAGCGGAAGTATAAGCTGACTCAAGAGATATACATTACCTCAAATTCAGCCCTGCATATGGAAATGTTTACCTCTTAAAGCTTCCCTTTGAGCTCAGACACAGAGACATAATCAACTGTTTCAACACAGTTGTGGAAACTTTCTTCAACCTCTCCTCGGATTACATCAAGCCTCTGAAAACACGCACGTGTTATGGTATACTATCTGAGAACTGTGTAGGATATAAATGTCTGAGAGTTGTGTTAATAAAAACAGCGTCAGGCAGAGAAGAACTGCTGTGCGTTAAGCCTCTTGATTCCAGGAGTCAGTCATGCCCTTCAGGAACGACAAGAACACCGAGACCATGCATGACCCAGGCTTTACTGTATTGTATTTTACTGTGCGTGGCTCTCCGGGGATTCACGTGCATTCTTGCGCGTCAGGTATTTAACCAGACTCTGCGCGCAAGTGGCGCCGCTGCGTCCTAAAACCATTTGAATGCATTCTCAGACTGATCCAGAACAATTCCACCTATTTGGAGCGCCAAGCTAAGCTGTGCCCCCTTCAAATGGTTGCGCTTTTAATAACCATGCATGGAGAGAATTGGGGGGGGGGGGGGGGATTTCTGCGTGCGCAACTGCGCATCTGTTTATTTTTGTCTAGCGCTCTTACATAAAATGCGTCAATTCACTCACCTTGGCTGGCTCTGAAACTCTTGACAGTGTTCCCTTCTTTGAGACTGTGCCCCCTGCTGCATTTGTCGTACAGTCTGCTCATATGCTGGTAGACCACGTCCTCATCCAGGTCACTTGGATCCGGTGAGAGTTGGAGGAAACTCCGGTCCCCGGTAACCAACGCAGCAGCCAGGATGCAGCTTAAAACTGCCAACAGGAACAGGTGTGAGGAATTCATGCTGTCAGCAAAATATTGAGATGAATTCAGTGTCAATTTTCCAAACAGAAGAAGTACAAAAAAAAAAAAAAAAGATCCAATCTATTAAATGACGCGCCAAAAGCAATCCACACTTGGAAAGGTTTTACGCAAATGGTCCACCCCTGCTCCCACTTTGTGCTCTGTGCGCGCTCTCCCTCCTCTCTGTCTGGACTGTGGATGCTGAATGGCTTGGTCCGGGCAACAGTTGAGGCTGCTACTTTCACACTTGTGTGACCGCCAGAGGCTTGAGGGGGTTATAGTGGAGGGGTGAGAGGCGCTGACGTGCACTGCAGTCAGCCAACTACTGCAGAGCTCAGAGCTGAAGAGGAGGTCATGATGCTGAACGCCCCCTCTCTTTGATGCTAATGATGTTCACGAAGATCATTTTATATTTATTGCGTTGTTGTGGAAGCTGTGCAAAACAAACTCCTCTGTTTGGACAAAAACCTTAGTCAAAACTTACCAAACTTTATAGTAAGTCCATCTCAAATTTTCCAGCCCACCACATTATTTCCAGTAACTGCTTTTGACTGCTCACAGTCACACATAATTAGCAAACACCTATAGTCCGACCAACCACCCAGGGGCTATTGTTAGACCAAGGCTGTACATTTTGTACAGTATGAGGTTCTCACTGAAAGACTGATGCTCTGAGGAACTTACTGACTTTATTCATGGTAAACAGAACATGGGTTGGGAGCTATGGGCGTGTATGTATTTTTGTATGTTTGTGTGCATGCAGCGTTCCTCTGGTGTCTGAGGCTCTGTGCCAACAATGCACGTTTTGTGAAAGTGGTAGTCTCCAGCAGAGAGGCTGTAACTAGCTGGGCCTCTCGGGTCACTCTCTTCGCCGCTGCTACACACACTTCATCTGTGTGTACGCTCACACTCATGCATGGACACATGCCTGCATGAAAGCACAGAGAGAGCTACTTAGTAGCTTTCAGGCCCCCAAGGGCCCTGCAGAATATTCCTTTTCACTGTGTTCCACACCAGCGACAAGTCTTAAATCTGAACTACTTTCAAGATGTCTTTGAAAAAGTGTGTATTTGTGGTGTGTGTGTGCATACTTGTATTTGCGACAGTGGAGTAGCTGAATGAAGTGGCGTGCTTTATAGTTTTGTCATAACACATGAATGCTTTGCCTTCTTTCCAAATGATGTTGATTTATACCGTGATGAAAAACAAACCAAGATTAACCACTGTGGTGATTAAAAAAAAAAAAAAAAACTATTCTTTATTTCCACTTGTTTGAGTGTCATCTTTGAAAATTAGGTTAAAGTTCTAGTAATGATTTAGAATGACCACACAATAAATCAGGACTTGTGGCTGTTGGATATTGAAAAAAGATGTCATTGTTCCTCTGTAAGTTATTATATTTTAAAACTAAAAAGTGGTTGTCCAACAGTGAGCTGTAATTTTCTGGGAATAACAAGTCATAAAACATGAGACTGTCTTGTTGCTAGGATAAAAGAAAAAAAAATGTAAAAGAACTCATAGATCAATATTTTGAATAGATTTAACATGTGTGTAGTAATGCATCATGAAAGCAGGAAGGGAGAGTTAAACTGATGTTTGAAATCAGCGTATCCGGATCAGTGTGAACAATTCTGGAAATGTGATTACATCAAACAAATTCAAGTATGAAGAAGACAAATAATCATAAATATAAAAGGCAAAATGAGAATTGTTTGATTTAATCTAGTGCATTGTCAATTTATAATCAGATTTAAAGGCTGAGAAAAACAATTTAACTTTGTCTATGTCCACATCAAAAGGCAGATTACATTAAAAGTGATGTTTCTTTTAAACTTGAAGCAAAACAAAAAGAAAAAATCAAATTGCCATAAAAATGCCCAAATATTAAACTA
>NC_056498.1:56199737-56207404 GCF_014905685.2 Nematolebias whitei | reverse complement strand
TCCAACAGATTTCTGTGCAGCCTTCACCACTCTCTGCAAAGCTTTTCTTTCTGCAGCTGTGCAGCCTCCATGCCACACATTGATGCTCGAGCACAGGATGCTCTCCACTGCACACCTGTAGAAGGAGGTGAGGACTGAGCTTCCCAGACCAGCTCGCCTCAGCCGTCTGAGGAAGTAGAGTCTCTGATGAGCTTTCTTGATCAGGCTGGTGGTGTTGTTGCTCCAGCTGAGGTTGTCATTCATGTGTACACCCAAGTACTTGTAGCTGGAGACCACTTCCACCGCAGATCCTCTTATGTTCAGGGGGGTGTAGGTGTTTTTGTTCCTTCTGAAGTCCACAATCATCTCCTTTGTCTTCTTCACATTGATGTGAAGGTTATTCTCTCTGCACCAGCTCTCCAGGTGTTCCACCTCCTGCCTGTAGCTGGACTCATCATTGTTTGTGATGCATCCCACCACCGCTGTATCATCTGCAAACTTTACAATGTGACAGCCTGGATGGGTAGCTGCACAATCATATGTGAGCAGAGTAAACAGGAGGGGGCTCAACACACATCCCTGAGGAGAGCCAGTGCTGAGGGTTATGGTGGAGGAGGAGAGGTTGTGGATCCTCACTAACTGTGGTCTGTTTGTTAAAAAGTCTAGTACCCAGTTGCAGATGGAGGGGCTTAGTCCTAGTGTGGATAGTTTGTCCATCAGGGTTTGGGGGATCATGGTGTTGAAGGCGGATGTGAAGTCCACAAAGAGCATACGGACGTAAGAGTTTTTCTGCTCCAGGTGGTTGAGTGCAGTGTGGACCACAGAGGAGATTGCATCCTCTGTTGATCGGTTCTCACGGTATGCGTACTGATGAGGGTCCTCGTTGATGTTGATGGTTGTTTTGATGTGAGTCATGATCAGTTTTTCGAAGCATTTAGCGACTATCGGGGTGAGGGCCACTGGCCGATAGTCATTCAGACCAGTCACTGTAGAGCTTTTTGGGGCTGGGATGATGGTGGCAGTCTTCAGGCAGGTGGGAACTGTCTCCAGAGTAAGTGAGGTGTTAAAGATGTCTGCCAGCACCTCACAGAGCTGATCAGCACATTCCTTCAACACTTTTCCGGGGATGTTGTCTGGGCCAGTTGCTTTGTGCGGATTAATCCTCCTGAAAGTACTCCTTACTTCTGCTGAGGTCACGCTGAGATGCTCTTCATCCGGTGGTGAGGTGAGTCTGGTGCTGGGTGGTCTGTTCGGGTCTTCAAAGCGTGCATAGAACTTGTTGAGGGCATCAGGCAGAGATGGGTCTTTGGGGCATTGTTCACTCCTTCCTTTATAATCTGTTATGCACTTAATGCCCCTCCACATGCTCCGAGGGTCTTGTGAGATGAATTGACCCTCGATCCTCTTTGCATATGTGGCCTTGGCCCTCTTAATACCAGCAACCAGCTCTTTTCTTGTCCTACTCAGCTCCTCTGAGTTTCCAGACCTGAAGGCAGTGTTCCTGGCTTCCAGCAGGGTACGCACCTCTGCATTCAGCCAAGGTTTTCTGTTTGGGTAGCTTTTAACATATCTGATAGTGGAGACTGTGTCAGTACATGTACTAATGTAACCCAGTACTGAGGATGTGTATTGGTCAAGATCAAGCGAACCTCCATTTTCAGCAGCTTCTCTGAAAACCTGCCAGTCTGTTCGATCAAAACAATCTCTCAGTATGGGGCCACTGTCCTGGATCCAACATTTAACTTTCTTTTGTACCGGTCTGGAGCGTCTCAGCGGGGGCATGTAAGCAAGAGCCAGGAAGATTGAGATGTGGTCTGACAGTCCTAGGTGGGGGCGGGGTTCGGCTTTGTATGCATTTTTTATTTTTTATTTTATTTTTATTACTCAAGTGGAATGGATTAGTTCACGAGGAAATAGAAACAGTGCTGGGTGAATTAATATTACATGGTAAATGGGGGGGTGAATATTTTTTAAATGTGAGGGGGACACGTCCCCTGTTGCGACATCTATATATAGCAGCTTTATTTTGTAGATGGGAATCAAAGAATACATAAAACTACAGTATAACTACTATATAACCGTAACTTTAAAGTCACTCTTCTTGTATATTTTACAGACATTAAATTAGATCAGTGAACATCCTCTGAATGTGATGGTTTCATATTTTTTTTTGTCATAGACATCAAGTGTCAGGTGAATATACACTTCAGGCTTGATTATTTTTAGCTTCCTGTCATTGTTAGTTTAAAATGAAAACATTAGATGGAACTTGTTACGGCATGCCGGCCACGCCCTTCAGGAAAATGGCCCTAATTTCTTGGGTTTAATTTGTACGAAACCCTTGAGTCGTTTTTTGTAGTTCACAACTTCTTTGCTCACTGTGTCTTCAAGCGTTAATAAAATGCATCACATTAACAGGTTAGCAGAGTCAGAAACGTGATTAACATTAACACTAAATGTAATTCTGTGGATGTGGACACTGTTCCCACTACACGCCCTATCTAAGTCGCCCCCTCCCTCTCTGCCCCCACTCACTAACAGAGTGAGCGACTTCGGGCATTAACAGACCACATGGAGCACATTTCTTCCAACTCATGTGATCCGTGCCTCTACTCACGGTCTTTACAATCTGGCTTGTATATGTGTTGAGGAAGTCTTGTGCTGCTCCAGCGCTGCTCAGCACCTCCCCCACTGTTCCCTGAAAGAGAACAGTCAGGATTAAAAATAAATAATGACCTCTGCTCTTTGCTGCTCCAGGTGTTAGCCGGTGCACTCACATCGACTTTTTTTGCGTTGGACTTCAGGCTCTCGATGGAAGAATTCAGGTTTTTCTTTTGAGGGGGAAACAAAGTTAGGTGTCACGTTGAGATTGGATTACCTCAACGAGGAAACGATGAAGTGAGGGCTCACCACTTGTGGAAAGATGATTGTTTCAATGTCGGCTTGAATCTGCTTTAGTTTCATGGCTTCGTTTTCCAGCTCTTTTTTAACAGCTTCATCGTGCTAAAAACAGGCAGAAAATTGGCCACTAAGCAAATTAACTGCACAGCGGAGAGGATTGAAGAATTTCTGTTATGAAACTCACTTGAACACTACTCGATTGTAAAAGTCGGTCTGCGGTTGTATTCAGATTGATGCTGATAATGTTGTTCATCTGAAAGAAAGACAATAACGTGGTTGCATTTTCACGTTGCACATAAAAATACACGTAATGAAAGTGATACTACACAAAAACACGGCCTACCTGCTGTGTGGCAGAGGCGGTGTTTAAGTTTTCTAAATTGGCAGACATGTTGCCAAGCTGGCTTTTCAGTTCAGGGCTCAGGAGAGCGATTGTGGACAGGGTGATGTTTGTTTTGCCAAACTCCTCCTGGATCTGTGCCGTGTACTGTAAGTGACAGACAGAAGAGTTCAGAAGAAAAAAAAAATAGTATATTCACGTTTTTTTTGGATAATTGTAATGAAATGAGTGTCGTATAACATACTTTGGATACATTGAGCAGGTCTCCAAGGTCTACAACCTCATTCAAGTGAAGTGTTGCCCACAGAGGCTCGTTGTTCAGACAGTCTCTGGAAAGATATTCATCAGATATGATTTTCTTACATAAATCAGCCTAAATCCTTTAAAACAGGGGTATACAACCTTTGCAATAAAAAGAGCCATTTTTGCCACTTTGCTTATTAATTATGATGTCCAGAGACGCAAAACCTGCTACAACTGTGTACTGTCAACTGGTGGCCCATGGACCACTGCAAGTTTGTTGGAGATGGCTTTTCTGGCCAGTGGGTGTGATGTTATGAAACGAAAAAAGTCTATTATTAACATTTATTGATATTGTTACATTTTCATACAAAAGAAAATACCAGATTCATGTCAAGAAAGAAAAAAATATATACATATTTTTTTAATAATTTTATAAAAATGAAAACACTGAACTCTGCAGGCCGATGTGAGTTTTCTTAATTGTTGAAGAATTAATTGTCCTACGTAAAGAATCAAGTTAAAGACGGTATAAAATTAGGCCAGTTTTTTGGATATCCGGTTACATTTGTGAAGAAAAATTAAAAAAATTGTTTACTTTGACTTTGTTTTTTTTTGTCTTTTATTCTTAGTGTCATCAAATATTCCTTCGCAGCAACTTGTCTTAAAGACATTCCAAAACTTTCTGGTGGTTTCGAGAGAAAGATCAGGCAGAGACTGGAAGTCAAATGAAAGTGGCTAACAAACTACTAGCATGACGTAGTCCACATGTTTTATGCCTTGTATTTGTACTATTCTTCACATATTTAAAAATGACAGGAAATCTGCTTAAACTACCGGTAGTCATTTTTATTGTTGGCAATAATTTAAATAAAATTCAGTTTCATTTTAGTTTTGGTCGAAGCCACAGCCGAGGTATTAAAGAGCCACATGTGGCCCCAGAGCCACAGGTTGCAGACCCTTGTTTTAGACACATAGAGAAGCTACATATATATCTAAATCAGAGCAGAAAATATAAACCTGTCTGGTGTGATAAACAGCTACGAAATGGCTTTCACTACAGAAAGGGTTAAATCCTGCCATTGAAGTATGTGTTTATGGATTTGTACTTTTGTTAGAGATACAATGGCATTACTTACCTATAGATATCAGAGATACCAATGGTGGTCTTGAGTCCTAGAGCTTGGCCTATATCCAACCCTGGAATTGCTCCTGGTGTATCAATGAACTGCGGATGGAAAAGACAGTGGGATTGTGGGATATTTTCATGTGTGATTTTATGTAACTGGAGTGTTTTGACAAACAAAAAAAAAAGCAGTGTCATGTTTGAAGATGTTTAACTGGGAAGCATGGCAGAGGGAGCATCATAGCTTGGGGCTGTCTTGCTATTCTAAACCTTTGTTCCAGTATTGTCACGTTCTAATAAAAGATCTGGGAATTATGTTGCACTGGGCGTCTTCCAATTGTGAGTAGAAAAAATCTGCAGAATTTACTGGTTGGTTTGCTTAGTCACCAGGCTAGTGTGAGCAGCAGAAGTTGATCCTGTCATTTTGCTGGGCGATTAATTGTCTCAAAAATTATTGCGATAAACGATAATATTGTTTGAAATTTGACAATAATTGGAGATTATTGTCAAATTTAAGAAGAAATGTTAATTTGTTTTGTGTGTAGTACCTTTTTTCGACCACTGCGTGGCAGTATAAGACTGTTTGAACCGAAGGATGGATAGTGAGGGAGCGAGCAGCGTGTCCCTAAGAAAAATGGGAGGGAGGCCCCTTGACGTGACATGGGCTGTCTCTTGTTCCTGTTTTTCGGTTCTCAAATTGGCGGACGCTCAGTGTGGTTCGAGCTCTTTAGCAGAGCATTTTTCACACAAAGCTTTTAATTAAAAAAAAATCACTAAACAAGTTCTCAGCTTCTTTTTGCAGAGAAAAACAACTTTTTACACAAAGGCACGGGTTTCAACTGTGAATTTTGGAGCTTCGACAAGATGGAGGTTTTTTCCCCGAGGTCGGCCTGTTAGCTTAGCTCATAGCTTAGCTTCTCAGTTTAGCCGCATTTAGCGATCCATAAACGCGATTTTGGATGGTTAAAATGGATTTTAAAGCGAAAAGAGAAAGGGAGGGGTCAGTGAAGAGCACCGGAGTTGAGCTTTTTGTCATCCAGTGTCTTCAGTAGAAAGAGAGAAACACGAAGAAACGATAAAGCAGATAAATGAAAATGAGGTTGATCATTTTAATTTATCATGCGGTTAATTGATTTATTGTTGATCGTGACAGGCCTAGTTGATCACGTATTTTTCTTCATCCTATGATTTTGAGGTTGGTCTGGATTTTCTGAGCTTTTGAGTCAGAACTCGTGACTTTTCAAGAGCCACTTCTTTTTATTTTCATGATTTTGAACTGGAAATTTCAGCTTCCAAGAACAAACAGGACATAGTATAAAGTTCTGTTATTTAGCTTCACAGATGATCCTTTCTTTAAGCTACCTCTGGTCATTCATACTAACCAACTCAGCTCTATGACTACCTTCCTTTAGTAGATCAAGGTAGGATGGTGCAACAAGGCACCAGAATGAGACAGTGGTAGAAAACATGAGGTAATTAAGACATCCCGGATACAATAATAAAATGAAATACTACTAAGGTACACTGTTTTAAGTCAGATTTTCTTGCATTAGCATGTAATTGTGAAGGTTTTAATTATGCATTTCTTACAGCTGACCGTGTGTCACTACCTTTAGCAGCTGTCCGTTGTTCCACGGTTGGCAGATGAGAGTGTAAACGTTTCCACCCAGCAAGAACAGCAGCAGCACCGCGATCATGAAGAGCCAGGAAAAGAGGAAACTGAAACCTGCGCCTCTGCAAGCACATCCGAGTCAGAGGTCCGCGTCAGGAAGTGAACTGGTTTTAACTGTGTGATGATCCTGTTCAACATGCCAGCACTCACATCATGAAAAAGACGCCTCCGCAGTCCGCCATGCACGAGCGGCTCGTGGGGTCTGCTTTGGCTGAGAGACCCAGAGGGCCCACAACCAGGCCCAGAAGGTTACACACCACCACCAGGAGGATGACGCAGCAAATGGCCACACACACACTCCATCTAAGGAAAATTCAACCAATGATTACACACAATTTTTTTCCACATTGCATACGTTTTTAAACCTTTTGAGGTTTTACCTGATGAACTCTGAGTTTTCTACTACGGGTAAAAACGTGTTGATTTCACTCTGCACCTGGGTCAGAGTCTGGGACAGATTATTCAACACAGGTAAATGCAGATCTTGGGAAACCTGCGCGATTTGTCTCTTTATGTCACTCAGCAGCTGCTTGCTGTCTAAAAACACAAAGCGATGTACACTGGTTATTAAACTTATTGATTTAACAAATGATGTGACGGTGGATTGAGTTATTACTCACTTTGAACAACATCCTTGCTCTCGTTGGCCACTCTCTGAGGAATGCTGAGAAAATATCCCTCCCCCTGTGAATATAGAAAAATTAATTGTTTTCTACCGTCTACGTTAGAAGAAAAACAAATGCGGGATATTTCTTTCTGTCAACATTGTTTAAATATACACAAATAAAAATTAAAGGTCTAGCATTCTTTGAAGGAATGCATATTGCCTGCGGCCTTTCGCCTCAAAGTTATTGACAAAGATCATCACATGATAAAAAATGACTAGATTAGTTTTGGTTAAAACTTGAAAATTGTGTTATGCACGATCTCATGCGATGCTGTGAGAGAGAAGTCACGCTAAGCGTTTGTGTTGTGCATGACCCACAACACATTTAAGCTCAATTTCTCCAAAACTGATCGAGGAACAGCCATTTTTGAGTTGACTGATGTCATTTAAACTGAATTAATTACCAAAAGGTAATCAGCTGTAGATGTTCATCCAGTGATTACTTTGTGAAAGTTTCATTAACCTCAGCTGGAGCAACAACACCACCAGCCTGATCAAGAAAGCTCATCAGAGACTCTACTTCCTCAGACGGCTGAGGCGAGCTGGTCTGGGAAGCTCAGTCCTCACCTCCTTCTACAGGTGTGCAGTGGAGAGCATCCTGTGCTCCAGCATCAATGTGTGGCATGGAGGCTGCACAGCTGCAGAAAGAAAAGCTTTGCAGAGAGTGGTGAAGGCTGCACAGAAATCTGTTGGAATCAGTCTCCCCACCATCACAGACATCTACACCTCCAGATGCAGGAAG
>NC_056498.1:56199345-56199637 GCF_014905685.2 Nematolebias whitei | reverse complement strand
CATGATTCGGTGGGTTCTACATATGTACCAAATTTCAGCTCTCTAGGACTTACCAGTTGTCATATCTCACGTTAGGGGGCGCTGTAGAGCAGTTTGGCCACGCCCACTTTTGGTTCCATTATCATACTACTATTTCTCGCGGGGGACAATTTTGGGTAAAGTTTGGCTAGGTTTCAAATATGCTAACCCCTCCAAATAAGCGCTTAAACATTGAAAAGAATAAGAAGAATAATAATAAGAAACGACACAATTACAATAGGCCTTCGCAGCGCTTTGCTGCTCGGGCCTAATA
>NC_056498.1:56136637-56199335 GCF_014905685.2 Nematolebias whitei | reverse complement strand
ACAATTACAATAGGCCTTCGCAGCGCTTTGCTGCTCGGGCCTAATAAGAAACAGTACAATTACAATAGGCCTTCGCAGCGCTTTGCTGCTCGGGCCTAATAATAATATTGCATTGCACTGACTGCAAATAAAACAGAAGCCTGCATTAAAAATTTAAACTGGGTCTGAAAATATAACCAAACATCAATACAGAACAAGCTGCTAACAGTTCTTTAGGGGGGAGTTACCGTATTTTTCGGACTTCAAGGTGCACTTAAAACCCTTTAATTTTCTCCAAAATCGACAGTGAGCCTTATAATCAGGTGCACCTTATGTATTAACTCTGGTTGTGCTTACTGACCGTGAACCAATTTTATGTAGTTATTGTGAATGAGTTGAATAAAGCTCGACTTATCTGTTTTGTTTTGCTTAATGTGCCTTATAGTCTGAAAAATATGGTATGTTATTTTTTCCAACAGAGAAATACATTTCATTTGTATATAATGGATTCTCTATTTTTTTTTTTAGAAAATAAGGTTTTAAAAACTTTAAATTTTTTATGATCTACAAAGGTTTTGCTGCTGGACCAACTGAACACTCCACTGTTTGGTATAAGACTTTCAGTATACTCTCAGTCCAAGTTAAACTCTTTAGACAGCTCAGAGTAGAAGACAGATCCTCACCACTGCTGACCAGAAAAGTAGAAGACATTCTCAATTAAACTTTCCTTGATTGGCCTATCTGTTATATACTGTGTGCACAGGGAGACAGAGAGTTTGTTCTGACTGCTGGGCTAATTGGCAGATATAGATCCAGCTTTTTTTTTTGTCCACCATGCTTCCTTTTCTGGCCAGTACATGTGTATATTTGTGTGAACCTGCTGTGTTTGTGTGTTTCTGCATGCCTGTTATTGACTGGACCTACCCCAAAGTTCTGTCAGGACTAACAAATTGATTGTAAGACAGACTGCTGAGTTCTCCCACACCACCATCCCACAAGCCAAACCCTGTGTACATGTGTATTTGTGCTTGTTTATGAGTAAGCCTGTTTTTGAGTACTTGCATTGAGGAAACCCCCAGCTTCCTCTAATCAACTCCAACACTCTGCCTTGCTGTCAAACACACAAAAGTTATTTCCCAGGAACCTTCAACAAATAAGCTGTCGGTTTTCTATTCATTAGTGGGCGATAATTAAGTTATTTTTTTACTGTCTTTTAGTTTGTGCTGTTTTTTATTTTCACATAAACACATGAAATCAGATGATGGCACACATTTTCTGTTAAGTCTTGCATGAGCCATTTGAATTGGCTACCATTATTTTTCTATAAAGAGACAAAGTACCATATTTTCCAGCATATAAGTCACAGTTTTTTGCATATATTTTGCAGTCCTGCGACTTATGTACTTTTTTTTCCATATTCATGACACAGTTTTTGACTGGCACTTTAAATTTTGAAGAACTACAACGGCGAGTCCTCCTGTGCCCACTTGCTTCACTCAGCTGGTGCATTCGGAGGAACGCTGGAGAGCTCATGGCTCCATCTGCAATGGATGGATGGATGGAGCTCCCTGCCCAGGATAAATTTTCATTCAACCTCATTCAACCTTTATTTAGACAGGTAAATCCCATTGAGCCTCGAGGACTCATTTACAAGAGAGACCTGATTTCAACAAAGAATGATGACAACAATGGACAACAGCGACAACAATAGACAGTTATAAAAAGGCATACAGATTTTTATTTTTTTTTACAAATAAGATGGCCCAAAAAAGTTGCAGAACAGCTAGATTATAAGGTGAATGCAGAAAACTAAAAACAGGAACATGTCTGCATTGGTCCTTGCCAGGAGTCCAACAGATTATTAAAGCCACTTAGAGAGGTCAAGGTCGAGAGCTTCGGGTCTTTTTGTAAGATATTCCAGGAAACTGGAGCGGAGTAGGAGAAGACCCTTTTGCCTAGTTCGGTCCGCACTGAGGGAACACTTCAGGTAATAATGTCCTGAGAGCGCACGCTGTAGCTGCACTCACGCAAAGACATGTAGGAGGAGATATATGAAGGCAGCAGACCAAGAAGTGATTCAAAGATGAAAATGTACCAGTGGGAGAGTCTGCGTGAAGTTAATGATGTCCAGTTAACCAGTGAATACAGGGTGCAATGATGGGTACGATAATCACAGCCAGTTATGAATCTTAGTGCACCGTGATAGACAGCATCCAACATCTGCAGGGTGCTTGTTGGAACGTTCATGTAAATAATGTCACCGTAATCAATGGAGGGAAGGAAAGTCAAGGTGTTTTCTAGCATTCAGAGTTGGACAGGGTCTGTTTCTGAAAAAGAAACCCAGTTTAACTTTCAGTTTCTTTACTAGGTTTTCCACATGGAGCTTAAAAGAGAGATGCGAGTCAACCAAGATACTCAAATATTTATAAGAATCAACAAACTCAATGGGGACATCATTTGAGGATAAAATCGGAGGAAGAACTGCTGGGACCGACTTCCTGTTGTAAAAACGCATCCCTTTTGGTGTTGTCGGCATTTAGGACAAGTTTGAGGCGGAACAAATCAGACTGGATGATGTTAAATGCAGATTGCAAAAGCTGGAAAGTCTTAATAACTGTTTTAGCTCGACAATAACAGTTATTAAGGCTTTCCTTAATTGTAAGGCGATTTCCAATTAATAAACACATACTAAATGCGATGGGTCAGCGGTGACGCATAATAAATGCAACTTATATATGTTTTGTCCTCTTCATGATGCTTTTTTGACTGATGCGACTTATACTCCAGAGCAACTTATACACCGGACAATACAGTAAGACCTTCACTCTGCTCCAGACATCCTATCTCCCTAAACCTTTCAATGACAGTCACGTGTATCCTTCACTCATCCTTCAAAAATGAATACAACTCCAACGTGCAGGATGATAATAGCAAATTCTGTAATATGGATAGAAAAGGGGTGTATCAAAGGCTGAGACACTGTAAAAACCCATGTTTTATTGTCTGACTCTCCTCTGGTGGTAACTCCTCTCCATACTAATGAGTTACTGCCCTTTTAATAGAAACTGGCTGAGCTAATGGACAGAAAAATCATCCTCTAATGCAGATCGGATGTTTGGAACGACAGAGCAGCAAAACACGATAGGCTCGGAGTGGCTTCTGTCACACTCGCACACCCTTTCTGTCAATCAGTTGCTCGTTGACAAACAGCTCGGGTAGGGTGGCGAAGTGAAGCAGATGTCGGGAAAACAAACGAGATCCTCTGACTTCCTAAACCGAATGATTCAAATGTTTCTTTCCTCTCTCGCATCTTGTTGCCGCTTAATTCTGTCATTTAAACTTGAGACCCGCACTGACTTTTCACAACCGAGTCCTGTTTGCTATTCCCGTCTTGGTACTCCCATCGCTCTGCTCTCCACGCTCTCAACTCTTCCCGTATCCATTTTCTTTTTCCCTGAAGGCATTTCTTAAATGTATGTGTTTACAGAGAAGGGGAGCAGGAGAAGAGGTTGTGGCACCGAGGGAGAGGTTAGCGGGGCTTATTTTAATTAACGATCGCCTGGCCCCTCTCTAGATTCTATCAAAGATTAAAACTTGTTAGGATTGATTTTGGCTTCTTTCCCAATTAAGCTACGGTCCCGCTGCGACTGACAGAACTGGAGACAAGAGGCGGGATGAGGGTCAGGGTAGGATGGATTCTAGAATTGCGCCGCTCAAGGTGGCTGCATGTTGGAGCAGCTCTGTTACTTTAATTCTGAGATTTTGATTTTGGAAACTTTAATTCCTCTTTCTCTGGATGTAAATCACATTTTTTGGATGATTGTTTCCTCTGGTATCGAATGCTGTGCAGCTGGAAGGATTTTTACTGAAACTTTTTTTAGTTTGGACATTTGTTATGATGCGTAACCATAGCAACAAGGCAGTTTTCTACAACAACAGCAGCTGAATAACATCTCAAAAGCTGAAATAATATCTCAACTATGGCCCCAACTCTTAAATGAGTTGAAAAGGATGTTCTATGGACGCATTCTCATCTACCTGCCAGCTGTGCTCGAGTGCTTGACCACTGAGATCCTGGAACTAGCAGGAAACATGGCTCACGACAGCGGAAGAACAGGATCGTCCCTCAGCACCTACAGTTGGCTGTCCGCAGCTATGAGGAGCTCGGCAGACTGCTGGGAGGAGTGGCCATCGCTCTGGGAGGAGTTCTGCCCAGCATTCAAGCGGTCCTACAGTCCAGGGGGAACCATGAGGCCAGCTGAGTCTGGGTGGACGGATCGGACGGCATCTGCAGCCAGTTTCTTAGGATCCACTGTGAGATGGACCTTTACAAGTGATCCTTCCTGCCTACAGCCATCAGCATCTATAACATCTCTTAATGAAATGAGGATAACGTGTTACAACAACAAAATTATTTTCCTCTGGGATTAATAAAGTATTTATTTATTTTTTTTGGACAATGAGAAAACTATCCGCTAGACACAACGAATAGAAGACATAAAATGTAGGTAGACAATTATGATGCTAAAAAAAGTCTTGAAAATTATGTGAGCATTCCTTTTATAAAACCATTTGTAGAAACAGAGCTGTAGATATTCTTATGATGATGATAAAGTTGTTGCAGCTTCTGTCAAACTTTAAAAATAACCATGTTCAATCTTGCAATATATCACACTCAATGTAGGTGTTGTGAATAACTGTCAGCAACTACCACACCAAACTGTATCTCCACATCCATACAATTGAATAAGTTACAGCTAGTTTTGTGTTTTTGTATTTACCAATATCAATTAGCTCTTGAATTAAATCCATTTAAAACAATCATTTGAAGATGTTAATCCAATTATTGTGTTTTGACAAGTGCTTAATGAGATATTTTGCTAACAGACAAAATAGTTGGCTCCAAATTGTTCATGGCAGCATTTTATCAAAGACCTTGTTTAATTTGCTCAAGCTTTGAATTCAAATCAGTTCAAATCCATTCAACTAAATTCAATTCAAAATTACTTTATGAAGCCCAAGGGGAAACAAAGTGTTGTTATAGCTCATCATCCTGGTTTCATTCAAGAGTTGCTATAGATGCTGGTAGCTGTGGGCAGGAAGAATCTCCTGCAGTGAGTCTGAAGAATCTGGTCACAGATACCGATCCGTCCACCTGGATCCAGCTTGCTGTCAGATCCTCCCAGCAGTTTGACGAGCTGAGCTACTTGTTATCACGGACAGACAGCTGAAGGTGCCAGGGGATGATCCTGGTCCTCCTGTTGTCACGAGCAGAGTTCCTCACCAGCTTCAGGATCTCGGCGGTTAGGTACTTGAGCTCTGCCACCAGGTTGACAGGAATTCATCCACGGCACCTCCTTTTCAAGTCATTTGGGATTTGGGGCTATAGTTTTTTTTATTCATTTACCCTTTATTTATCCAGGTAGTCTCATTGAGCCACGAGAACTCATTTTCAAGAGAGACCTGTTTTAGGGAGTGGATGGGGTTTGGGCCTTGCTCATGGGCCCAGAGTGGGACAAATGAGGGTAGGGGCAAATGTGGGTGCTTCACCTACCCCACCCACATTTTTGATGTTGTCGGTACCGAGGCGTGAACCGGTGATCTTCCGATCACAGGCCCACCCCTCTAACCTCTGCGCCACCACTCCCTTACACTAGTTGAGGTATTATTTGAGTTTTTGAGACGTTAATCTGCTCCTGGTTGTTAAAAAAACACCTTGCTGCCATGGTTATGCATCATAACAATGCCCAAACGTAAAAAGTTTTCAGTAAAAATCCTTCCAGCTGCACAGCATCTGATACCAGAGGAAACAAGAGTCCAAAAAAGTGATTTACATCCAGAAAAAAGAGGAATTAAAGTTTTCAAAAGCAATAAGTCAGAATGAATGTAACAGAGCTGCTCCAACATGCAGCCACCCCGAGCAGCGCAAATCTAGAACTAGAATTCTAGAATGTGTGCTGGGGATCAGTCTCAGCTACTACACCTGATTTTAGCCTAATGTTTGGAAAAAAAATATTGTGTTATTTCCATCTGTGTGATTTATTTAAGTCAGTTGGTTGAAGGAGTCATCTTCAAAAAATTGTCCAGATATTCATGAGACAGTAACAAATACACAAACACACACAGGCACGGGCAAAAACATCATTGTCTGTATTTGCATTTTGGGCATCAGACTATAATAACAGAAACCAAAACATATGGAGCTAAACTGATTTGGGGCAACTACACTTTATATTTTACTTTAAAATACTAAATTATGGTAAGGTTTAACTTTAAGAGGCACTAATCTTAAAGTTGCAAGAACTCAGACTGTAAATGGAGCATTTCCATAGAAATGGGCCAAAACTAGAAAAAAAAAAAAAAAAAAAGAAGAGTTTTCCATTAGTAGTACAATATAAGAAAAGCTCTCATATTAGGAAAACCAACATATACAGACTAACATTGTGATTTACCTGACAAATTAAACTGACTGCATTTAAACTCCTCTCCTCACTCTTCACTCTGTCCTCTCATATTCTCTTCATTTTCTTTTCATTATCTCTCCCATTTTCCTCTGCAGTGATACAACCAATGCAACAGGTGAACCTTCAAAACTCTGAGAGTACTCCTCCATGTAGGAATCTATTCATTTCAAATCTGCAGTTTCAGCATTCCACAATCCTGGTGAGGAAAGTGTCACCCATGTCTCTGCACATGAGGTGACACTTTAAATCAAGGCTTTTTACGCTGAGCCATTGTGGTTTTGCTTCAGCAAAAAGTGTCATTTTTAAAAAAGGAAGCTATCTCAACTCTGACAGGTCTATTCTCTAATGAGTTCATTCCACCAAATAAAGAATAATCTAGAAGTCTGCATTTGACATCACTCAGTCAGACTTATTCCACCTCAAGCTGGTGCTAAATGCTGACAAAACCAAATGGATGTTGTTTTCCAATAGCAAGTCGGTGCCAGCAACTCTTCCTCCTATCTCATCCATGCATGGTGTTCCTATTGAGTTTGTAGATTCTTACAAATACTTGGGAATTTTAGTCGATGCACGTCTCTCCTTTAAACCACATATTGAAAACTTGATCAAGATACTGAAATTAAAACTGGGTTTCTTTTTCAGAAATAGATCTTGCCTCACTCTGAATGCCAGAAATTGCCTTATAACCACTACCTTCCTACTGGCCAATGACTATACTCTGGTGACATTATTTACACGAATGCTCCTGCCAGCTCCTTGCAGATGCTGGATGTTGTCTATCATGGCGCGCTAAGGTTCATAACTGGTTGTAACTACCGTACCCATCACTGCACCCTGTACTCCTCGGTCAGCTCGTCATCATTATCTACATGTTGGTTCTCACACTGGTTCATTTTCATCTATAAATCCCTCCTTGGTTTGCTACCTTCGTATATCTCCTCCCACATGTCACGCCATCAGTGCAGTTACAGCGTGCGCTCTCAGGCCATCAATACCTGCAGTGTTCCCTCAGTGCGGACTGAACTTGGCAGAAAGACCTTTTCCTACTGAGCTCCTGGAACCTGGAACACCTTGAAGCAGGAACTGAAGTTGTCCACCTTGATTTCTTTAAAGGGGTTTCAAACACGTGATTATGTTAATAGAAAAATCAAAGCAAATAGGTTCTTGTTTTTAGTATTTCACCCTGTTTTACAGCACCCTGATTTATTGTTTTGTACACTACTCTTATTTTAACTGCATGTTTACTGTAGTTTATTGTTTTCATTGTTTACTGTAGTTGTTGTATGTACTTTATATGTTCTGTCTGGAACAGGTCCTTCTTGTAAATAAGTCCTTGTGGCTCAATGAGACTAGCCTGTATAAATAAAGGTTGAATGGAAAAAAAGAGGTAGTTTTGTGCGCAACTTCCAGGCTAGCAAATAGAAATAACTTTCCCTTAATGTTTGGTATTTTTGACAAGGTAAAACGTCCTTCAACTCATTATTTATGCTAGAAAGACTGAAAAATTAGGTTTGGACTTAGTTTATATTTCTGCATGTACAAAACCATGTGAGATTATTATGGGATGCATGTGATGAGCTGTCACAAAAAGGATACACTTTGGAGAGAAGTACAAGGTGGAGGACGTATAAAAAACATGAAACCTGTTTTGCTCGCAGCTTAGTTAAAATGACAAACACAGCTCCTTATGGTCATGATTATGATCTTTTTTGTTTATTTCTGTTACATCTATACTATATACACGTGTGAAGTCAGGGTTGTGGCAAGTAGGGGTGCAGATGGTGCTGTAGCACCCCCAAATGGATGCTGATTTATGTATGTTCGATTAATAAATAAAAACGTATATATTTTGTTAGTGCTGCACAGTTTTAATTTCTAATAATATTTTTGGCATTAGTATATTTCTGGTACATAAACCAAGGCTGTTATTGTATACAGTATTTCTGTGCAAAAGTTTTTAACTGTTTAAAAATTGCAAAAAAAAAAGTGGACAGAACAGCATTGAGCGTGATTGCAGTTGCCTGTCCAAATGATCCATCCATCCATCCATCCATCATCTTTATCCGATTCTTCGGTTCTGGGTTGCATGGGTTGCTGGTACCCATGTGCAGCAGTCACTGTGTAAGTGTGTACACACTGGAAAGGTTGCATGTCCTACACAGGGCCACATAAAGACAAACAGGACAACCAACCATTCACACTCTCACCTGTATGCATGTTTTGTTTGCGTATTTTTAATGTTCATATTTAGATAAGAAAACTTTTACTGCCAGTGCACATGTTGCTGCACATATTTTGTATTATTGCCTTACTTATAAGGGTGTTTAGGCTCATACAAATTGACACATGCCCATCTGCTAAACTCAGTCAAATGCTCCCAATGTTGGTATTTGCACATGTGTAGCTTCTTTAAAATAAGTTTAAAAAGTGACACTGTAAATGTGTGAAAACAGTTTATGACCTTGATTATACTGTTGCACATTTGCAATAAGGGGCCTGAGTGTGAGACTGGTGCATCTGTTGGTCTGTAGAGAGCGTTGGGAAGAGGGAAGTCCAATGAATCTATGAGATGTGCAATTGATTTTCACTTTAAAACCATTTGAACACAAAATACTCAAAAATATAAGCAATGCACTGCGCTCTTTTTATCATTTAAACAGTTTTGTAAAGCTACGTTTCATTGACCTCCATGCTCTTATTCACATTCAACAGTGTTCAGAATGAACTTGAATGCAGGTTTTAAATGGTTTGTCAGTAAGAAAAATGAAAAGGATCATTACGAGAAGTACTTGTACTTTTGGAGCCGAAGGGATGAAAATCAGTAAACACACTTCAGACAAGCATGAATTTTTAACAATGTGCACTTAACACAGCAGATTAAATGATGAAGGACAAAACAAACTAACCCATCAAGACAATAAAATAAAGTGCTTACAAAAATTGTTGATTCATTGTCTCTGATTCAAGCCTTGAATGTCAAATTGATTGGTTGAAGGCCAGTTTACAGTTATATCATTTTCTGCCCCATAGAAAGAGGTAAAGAAGATGTTCTGTCACCATAAGATAACAGTTTGCATAATCCTCCTCCTAGACCCGTAGCTCTGGCTCACCATCCAGTCCACGGGATTCTCTTGGTGTTTGACGGATTATCCTCTTAGCGTGACGTTTGACCCCAGTGCCAAAAAGCTGACCCCTGAACAATATAACTCGCTGGCCCTTCTGACAGGGTTTAAAGTAGAATTTAACATCAATATATTTTCTCAACCTGCGTAGACTCAGGGCAAAGACAGAGTGTGGATGCTTTCAGAATCTGAAAAGCAGAGTGACGGCAAGGAATGGTCCATTCAGATCTTGTAACCATTAGTTTTAGGTTAGTTAGCTAAGAATATGGCAGATTAAACCCTTAATTTTTGTTTTTAAAGCGCAATACAGAAAGTTCACATTTTTGCTTCTCAAATGTGCAGATTCAAAGTCTTTGTGAAAATAAAGGAAACATGTCATTATTGCTGGACAACCATCATAATCCAACCCAGTCGGCAGAATATAATGTTGGCATGTTATGTCTCTGCAGTCCATGAATATGCATGATGTCATTATCTCTGAAGCAAAGGTCCATGGTCACAATCTCTATTTGTCTCAACTTAAAGCTTTCTTCGAAAATCTAGGATGGTTAACTCTATTGTCGCCCAAACTATGGTTAAACTTTAGCTAGTTCCTATGATGCGCCAGTCAAAATAAACTGAGAAGTGAAATAATTTGCCTGAATATAAATATTATCCAGTAGTAATCATAAAAAAAGTATTATGCACAGAAAACTTTCCTCCAACATTATAATGCAGACTTTACTGCTCTTGGCAAACTAAAAACTCTTGAATGTCAAAGAAGTATGTGCTGTCTGCAACAAATATTGCTGCCAGAGGTTTGTTAAGAAATCAACCCCAGTAGCAGCACTTTTTAAATTGATGTTGTTTTGTCCGCAGATGTACAAAAAGGTAACTTTACTAAACCATAACCAACAGTCTTTTTTTTTTATTTTTTTTTTATTAAAACAGGTATACAATGAAAAATTATTTTTTTCTTTATTCAGGCACCATGAAAAAAAAATGTTATGATGTGTGCGAGTTTGATAATAGGCTTTTTCTTATGGGGTGCTGTTTGTAAAATTACACAGTCAAAAATTAAAAGCACTATTATGATTTATTTAGCTTTTCATAAGAAAAAAGTTGGTTTTTTTCAAAGTCATATTTTCACCATGTTATTTATACATTTATAAATATAGTTCCAAATTAAATATTTAATTTACAAAGTAAATATTTATTTTCCAAACTAAACATTTAAGTTCTAAGCTAAACATTTAATTCCTAAACTAAATATTTAATTTGCCAACTAAATATTTAGCTAAATACTGTATTTAGCTAGCAAGTTATATATTTATGTCTGAACTAAATTTTTAGTTAGCAAATTTAATGTTTAGTTTGGAAAATAAATATTTAGGTCCAAGCTAAATATTTAATTAGCAAATTATACATTTATTTTGGAAATTAAATATTTAGCTCGGAAAATAAATATTTACTTTGGAAATTAAATGTTTACTTTTGAAAATTAATATTTAACTTACAAAAAATTACATATTTAATTTACACCTAAATATTTAGTTCAGTAAATTAATAATTTATTTTGGACATAAACATTTAGTTTGTAAACTAAATATTTATTGCGGAGTTAAATATTTAGCTTGTTAACTAAATATTTAACTTGTAAGCTAAGTATTTAGTTTGTAAACCAAATATTTAGCTTGTAAATTAAATATTTAGTTTGGAACTTTGAAATTTATAAATGAATGAATAACATGGTGAAAATATGACTTTTGGGGAAAAAAAAAAAAAACTAGATTTTTTTCTTCTGAATGGCTAAATAAACCAAAATATTGCAGTTAATTTTTGACTGTAACTTTACAAACGACACCCTATCTTTTCTGGCTTTATGTTTGCTAAGATGTTGGTGATGCTTATAATAATGGTAAACCTTGAACTTTTCCATTTAAAAAACTAAAAACAAAAAACTGGAGTACCTGAAAATAAAATAAAATAAAGAAATTATTAAAAATGTTCTTTTTTTTTGTTCCTGTAAATCTAAAATATTTAAACATTAAAATACAAAAATATTGTCTCATTTATGTATCCAGTGTCCTTTAGAATGTGAATGCTTTAAAACCTTCTATATTTCTGCATAAAGATGACATAAAACATCATCAGATTTTCACACATTCAACCTTTATTTCGACAGGTTAATGAGAGTTAAACAAACGAGACAAAAATATTATGATTGGTCATTTATTTATTGAAGAAAATAATCCAATATTATATATTTGTGAGTGGTAAAAGTATGTGAACCTCCTGCACACCAGCTTGGAGGAATTTTAGCCCAGTCCTCCGTACAGAACCGCTTCAACTCTGGATGTTGGGTTTCTTCACATTAACTGTTCACTTCAGGTCCTTCCACAACATCTGGATTGGATTAAGGTCAGGACGTTGACTTGACCATTCCAAAACATGAACTTTATTCTTCTTGAACCATTCGTTGGTAGAACCACTTGTGTACACTTTTTCTTGAGATTCAATTCATGGACAGATGTCCTGACATTTTCCTTTAGATTTCTCTGATTTCTTCTTCTTCTGTCGGCTGCTCCCTGCGTTAGGGGTCGCCACAGCGAACTAAGCCGCACGTAGACTTGGCAGTCTTAGATTTCTCTGATATAATTCAAAATTCATTGTTCCATCAATGATGGTAAAGCCATTCTGGTCCAGATACCGTAAAACAGGCCCAAACCACGATACTACCGCCACCATGTTTCACAGATGGGTTCAGGTTCTTATGCAGGAGAGCAGCGTTTTCTTTTCTCCAAAACTTTTTATTTAAACCAAAAAGTTTTATTTTGGTCTCATCCGTCCACAAAACATTCATCCAACAGTCTTCTGGCTTGTTCACGTGATCTTTAGCAAACTGCAGACGAGCAGCCATGTTCTTTTTGGAGAGCAGTGGCTTCCTCCTTCAACCCTGCCATGCACCCATTGTTGTTCAGAGTTCTCCTGATGGTGGACTCATGAACATTAACATCAGTCAATGTGAGAGAGGCCTTCAGTTGTTAGAAGTTACCCTGGGGTCCTTTGTGACCTCGCTGACTAATACACACCTTGTTCTTGGAGTGATCTTTGTTGGTCCTCCACTCCTGGGGAGGGTAACACTGGTCTTGAATTTTCTCTATTTGTACACAATCTGTCTAACTGTGGATTGGTGGAGTCCAAACTCTTTACAGATGGTTTTGTGACCTTTTCCAGCCTGATGAGCATCAACAATTATTTTTCTGAGGACTTCTCCTTTGTTCCCGTCATGATCCACTTCCACAAACATGTTGTGAAGAGCAGACTTGGATAGATCCTGTTTTTTTAAATCAAACAGGGTGCCCACTCACACCTGATCATTATCCCAGTGATTGAAAACACCTGACTCTAATTTCACCCTCAAATTAACTGATAATCCTAGAGGTTCACATACTTTTACCACTCACTATATATATACTATATCTATAGATATAGTATATATATAGTGAGTGGTAAAAGTATGTGAACCTCTAGATAAATAGAGAGATGTGTGTGTGTGTGTGTGTGTGTGCGCGCGTGTGTGTGCGTGCGTGCGTGCGTGATATTGCAGATCATTTTCCTCAATAAATAAATGACCCAGTATAATATTTTTGTCTCATTTGTTTAACTGGGTTCTCTATCTACTTTTAGGACGCGTGAAAATCTGATGATGTTCATATTTATGCAGAAGTATCGAACATTCTACAGGATTCACAAACTTTCAAGCACCACTGTAATAGATGAGGAGAGATAATTGGGAGACTGCCTGCCCACCACAGCTGATTTCACCTTTAGGTAATATTCTGGGCATAGAGAAAGAAAAAGGAAGCATGGCAGGCTCGAGATAATAGCTGCGTATACGATACCAGGTGTGTGTTACTCCTTGTGTGTGTGTAGGTGATATGAGCCTTGATTGTAGCTTGTGAGGTGGAAGAGAAGGTTACTGCACCACATGTCTATAATTACATCTTATCTCTCAGCCAGCGCTCATAAAGACAACGAAGGAATGCCGTGTTAATACTCACCCTGTCACACGTGCTCACACAGAAGGGGGCATTTCATTACAATGTAGCTGGCTGAGAAGCAGTCGTTCCTAGAGGGCTACATTTTCACTCAAATTGGAATTGGAGACCACCCACGCTGCCTTTAGGCATCACAGGTCATCTTTGCTTCTAGCACACACACACATTCACCATGTTCACGCACACTCACAAGTCGCTGGTAAGTAAGAGGAATGACTCACTTGGAGTCGTCCTTCCCCCACACACACAACCACCTCCATTTTTCTAATAATGCGCTTATTTCATGCTACATTGTTCTTGTAGTTGGTTCGGATAAAACGCAGGAAGCCAACTTCCAGATGTGAATTCAAGATGATTCACAATTAAAGCATTCAAAGTTTTAAATATCAGCTGATGAAGAGTCAGGTTAATATTATTGTAGGTTTCACTGTGACTCTCTGGCAATCACAGCTGTTGATATTTTAGAGTAAATGGAAGAATTTTTGCTGTACATGCATTGTTGTTGAGGTTTTTAACAGTAAAATTCCAGCAACAACAACTAAAGTGTTTGGGTTTTTTTTGTTTGTTTGTTTTGTTTTGTTTGTGTGTGTGTGTGTGGGGGGGGGGGGGGGGGGTGTGCTAATTTCTTCACAGGCTGATGCAAACACATTGTTTCACATTGGATGACCTTCCTGGGCTTGAACCTGCAACCTCAAAATTACAAGACCATACCACTGACCACCAAACTACCACAGCCCCCCTCCAGTGATAACTCCTAAACAACCTTTGCTACTCTGTATCGTTAGTTTTTATGATGAAATGTTAGCAACAGCAGCTGCTAGCAAATCACTGACAATATGAACATTTAATTAAGATACAGCTGTATGTCCTACAGTTACATTGTTTATTTATGAACAGTAAGCATGTTTAAAGGTTCACATATACACAATGCATTTATTATTATTTTGTTGTAATTAATCAAAAACAAAGAATAGTTCTCAATTGTTAAATCAACATTTTCAAAAACGTATGTCATACGTTGTCAGTGTAGGTTTTACAGTTAAACTGCAGCAACTTTTGTCATTTTAATGAAAATTAGAAAGTTTTTACTGCTCTTTATCATAAATCGTATAATTATATGTTTTACTGTAAAATTCTGTCAACAACAGCTGCTAAAATTTTACTATAATTTCAACTATTTCTATTTGTACTGTCATAGAATTTCTTACAATTAAACTCGTGCAGTCACAAAAGCAAATATTTTATAATAAATTAAACTATTTTTACTGCACTATGTCATAGTTTTACAGTAAAGTCTGGAAACAACAGCTGCTGGTAAATTACTGTAAATTTTAACTTTATAATAACACAGAAATATGTTTTTAGCTTGAATTTTGTTTATTTATTTACTGGCATGATGTTAATAATAATAATTATTATTATTATTACTTATCATTATTTTATTACATTTTTAAAATATATTTTATTGTTGGATGTAACTGGGACCCCGTGTACATAACTTCGTTCCACCATATGTACCACATGTGATGCGAATGACAATAAAGAATATCTGTATCTGTTAGAGAATTTTAGGTCAAAAGGTCATGAATGTTTTATTGTGTTTTATTGTTATATTATTTATTTTATATGTAACCTGTCCTAAATCAGCCCCTGCACGTAAAATGCTGGTTAAAAATCTTCACCTGCTGTTGAGTGTGATTCTTTTGAGTAAACAACGTTAGTGAAAGAGAGAATTTCGTCAATAAATATTATATTAGAATTGTGTTTTTTCCGTTGGTTAAAGTTTGTTTTATTAATCAAGAATATTTCTCAGCCGTGTAATTTTAAGGTAAACAATGTTTTTTTTTTTTTTGTTTTTTTGTTTTTTACATACTATAGCTCAACAGTTGCTGGAAATTTACTGGAAATTATATGGGTTTTTTTTTTTTTTTTTTGCAACAATGCAAGAATCTCTTTTCTTTTTGCTTTACTTACTTTGGGTCAGCATTTTCTGCACTGTTTTTAAAGTCTAATTTTTTTAGATTTGGAGAATAAAAAGTGTAAATAATGAAATAGATTGTGACAGTTGGTCCTTCTGAAGTACTTTAAACATAAAAACTTGAGTTTACACAACCAAAGGAACAACCTTTCTGCTGCTACACACTCTCTCCTGCTGACTTTGAGTGATTTTTTTGGAATGCACTGTTTAGGAAATGTGGACTTAAATAAGTAATGCTGCTTCTGCTGACAGTTTAGTTCTGTTTTTTTTTTTTTAAGCTAACACAAATGCTTTGTTCATTCTGCTGAACTAAATGGATTTGTGGTACATTCTGGGATTTTTGCTTCTTTGCTTTAACCAAACAAAACCGAACTCTGCACATTCCAGAGCATTTAAATTATACATGGAAAAGAATAAGGTCATGAATTAGGCTAAGGAAAAATTGGTAAATTTAAGCTTTGATCAAAAAAGGGTCAAATTATTTATAGTGCCTTATGAGGAGAGAGATGGTGCAGTGGTTAGAGAAGGTGGGCCTGTGATTGTAAGGATGCCGGTTCAACTCCCTGTACTGACAACATCAAAATGTGGGTGGGAAAGGTGAAACACCCACACATGCCCCCACCCTCATTTGCCCCACTCTGGGCCCTTAACCCCCACATTCTGCTCTCTGCTCCATGTAGAGGGCTGTGGTAGCTCGGTGGTCTGTGGTTGTGTCAGGAAGGGCATCCAGCGTAAAAACAATCGCCACGTCTGTGTCAAGGCAAGTCATTTCGCTGTGGCAACCCCTGAAGAAGGGAGAAGCTGAAAGATTTTTTTTATTTTTTTTTAAAGAAAGAAAACAGTGCTTTATGACTTATTGTTGATAGAACACTTAAGGCATTAAAATGACTGAATAAAAAAGTAGAAATTGATGCAAGTCTTTGAGATGTTTATTGCAAAGAGCCAAAACTCTGTACTGTGCTACGAGTTCTGCTACATTCCCCCATATGTGCAAAAACTGAACATGCAATCTAAAAATGTGTAAATATGAACAAAAAGTGATTTATACGAAACCATACATCCATTACTCGCTTCTTCCTTTTCGGGTCACGAGGGTCGCGCCGCTCAAGGTGGCTGCATGTTGGAGCAGCTCTGTTAATTTCATTCTGAGACTTTGCTTTTGGAAACTTTAAGTCCTGTTTTGTATTTTATGTAAATCACAGTTTTTGGATGATTGTTTCCTCTGGTATCAGATGCTGTGCAGCTGGAAGGATTTTTACTGAAACTTTTTTAGTTTTGGACATTTGTTATGATGCGTAACCATGGCAACAAGGCAGTTTTCTACAACCAACAGCAGCTGATTAACATCTCAAAAGCTCAAATAATATCTCAACTACAGCCCCAAATCTCAAATGAGTTGAAAGGATGTTCTTTGGATGCATTCTCATCTACCTGCCAGCTGTGCTCGAGTGCCTGACTACTGAGATCCTGAAACTACTAGCAGGAAACACGGCTCATGACAGGATCGTCCCTCGGCACCCACAGTTGGCTGTCCGCAGCGACGAGGAGCTCGGCAGACTGATGGGAGGAGTGGCCATCGCTCTGGAAGGAGTTCTGCCCGGCATTCAGGCGGTCCTACAGCCCCGGGGAACCGAGAGGCCAGCCGAGTCTGGGTGGACGGATTGGACGGCATCTGCAGCCAGTTTCTTAGGATCCACTGGGGGATGGACCTTTACAAGAGATCCTTCCTGTCTACAGCCATCAGCATCTATAACATCTCTTAATGAAACGAGGATAACGAGTTACAGCAACAAATAATTTCTCTTTGTGAATAATAAAGTATTTTTCAATTGAATTGAATATCCAGCAGTCACTGTGCGAGAGGCGGGGGACACCCTGGACTAGTCTCAGTCCATCACCATAGAGACAACATTCACTGTTTCACGCACACCTAAGGACAATTTAGTTACCAATCAGCCTAACGTGCATGTTTTTGGTCTGTGTACGTGAGTACCCAGAGAAAACCCATGAAGAGAACATGCAAACTCAACATAGAACGGTCCCCCGCCTGGGATTTGAGCCGGCGACCTTCTCATTGAGAGGCGGCAGCTCTGCCAACTGCGCCACCATGCCGCCAACCTACTAAACCAAACATACAAAACTTATTGCTCTGAAACATTCGTCACCTCTGCCAACAGACAGCTCACTCTGTAGACGTTTGTTTCAGTCAACTGTATAAAGATAAAAGAAATAAATCTGACAAAATGATCGTCATCTCAAATACTCATGTGATAATGTGACGATTGTAACAAAGTTACAAACTGAGGCCCTTTACAATAACCTGCCTCCATGAAATTAAAAAATAAATGCCATATACAAGAGAAGAACTAATTCTCTACTACTTTAGCTACATCTCTTGTACATTGACTCGTGCTAAGCGTGAGCCTTAATAACCACGCAAACCATCAGGACTAAGCATGTTGGAGGGTTGACAGTTTCTTAAAAAGATGAACTGACCATGCATTTCACAGCTTAGAAAAAGTCATTAGCTCAACCAGAAGTAAATTACTCCGGCACAGTGAATGACTTAGTGACGCATCCTCTCTCCCTCATTGCTCAACTTTTTTAAAAAGCAACATGACTTCTTGTGGACAGTCAAACACAGGGGGCAATTTCAGCACGCTGGAGTAAAGAGGGGAGGAAAGGATGTGAAAACAAGGATCCTTCTGAGGAGTGTAGATTTACATCACAGAGTTTAATCCTCGTGCTGCCACATTTACTAATCATCTTTAATGTGTTCCTTAATACAGCTGGCACTTTATATTATCTGCAGATGAATATGGAATATTAAGTCTTAGCTGCTAATATGTCAATTTGCAGATGAGATTGTTGGATTAAAACAGCCTGGAAATGCAGATTACTTGTACAGTTGTGTAATGTGTTAAGAACATAATGCATTTGCTTTAGGTAGGTAATTTAAATAAGAAACGCACCTGCATCTAAAAAATTTTTAAATATTGTGAAAAAGTTCAATTTTTCTTGTCAATCATTTCAGAAAGTGAAATTACACATAGAATAAAATTTTCCAAGCCTTTATTTTTGTATTTTATTTTGATGATTGTGTCTTACAAATAATGAAAAAAAAAATAAAAACTCAGTGTCTCAGAAAATTAGAACATTGTGAAGAGGTTCAATATTGTAAACTCCTGGTGGCACACCTTAACCAATTGATGAACTCTTAAATTTAAAAAAATGTCTCATTCCTCAAGTCCAGCCACTCCTGAACCAGATACATCAGAAGCGTCTTACCTGCTGAGGAGACAAACTGGACTGTTGCTCAGTGGTCCAACATCCTCTTTTCAGATTAAACTAAATTCTTCATGTCATTTGGATCAAAGTCCTAGAGTCTGGAGGAAAAGTGGAGAGGAACAGAATCCACGTCGCTTGAAGTCCAGTAAGAGGTTTCCACAGTCAGTCATGGTTTGGGTCCATGTCCTCTGCTGGTGCTGCTCCACTGTGTTTTCTGAAGTCCTCAGTCAACACAGCATCTACTATGAAGATGCTGATTTGATTTTCCAGCAGGACTTGGATCCTGCCCTGACAAAAAGGCACCAAAAGCTGCCTGTGGAATATTCTAATGTTCTCTGACACTGAATTTTGTTTTTTCATTACCTGTAAACCATCATCATCATCAAAAATACACAAAACAAAGGCTTGAAATATTTCACAAAATTTGTAATGAATCTATGTAATATATGAATTTCACTTTCTGAAGGGACTGACAAAAAAAAGAAGATGCACCTGCATTCAGAGAAGATAAGAAACACCTGTGATCACAAGGAAACCCTTAAAGACCAGCTCATATCTGTGGTTAAAGATTTGTCATCAGGCAGGACCACATTGAAGTGGATCAATTTAATATTTGTTTCGTCTCATTAAGAGGTTCTCTTACCACGAATACAAACAGCTGTTTCCTTTCAGGCATCTGCTATCACAAGTTTTTCCTAAGAAAATGAAGCCCAAACGCACAATTGCGCACACATTTCCTCCATCTTAAAGTCAAAATCATAATTAGTGTTGCACTCATGTGGATACCAGCCTCTTTTTAGGCGCAGCACTGACCCAGACTTCTGCATGTGAAGCTCGTGTGTGTGACAGACGCTTGTGTCTGGAGCGACAAGACGCCAACAGAGAAATGTTGCGCAAAAGCGAACATTGGTCAGGTTGCAAACCACTGCGCTTTTTTTATACCAAATAAAAGAAAAGGTTGGTTTCCTGTTGCTGAGCCAGAACCAGAACAATAAATGATCATACACTTTTTATCCAATTCTAAACAGAAACAAATCATAAGTCTGAGCATTACAATAAATTTCATGCAACACAGAAATAAAAAATAAAAAAAGATTCAATATTTGATCGAACGCTCTTTCCGTTTTGGAAACTGGCACTTTGAGACGTAACAACGAACTAAATAGGATCAGATTTAGTTGCCATGGAAGTTTTTTTTTTTTGTTTGTTTTTTTTTTTTTTAGTGAATCACTTCTTTAAAATAAACTAAATAGAGAGCAGTACAGGATGAGCTATTTAGGAACCACCTGAAGCGAAGTTCGACAAACCAGACTCAGATTTTCCAGCTATTTATACTGAATCTTTTTTTTTTTTTCTCTGCTGTTAAAAAATTAAAATAAAGAACAATAAAAGCACAACCACCACAGTTTTTGACTGACTCACCCGTCAGCTGATCGTAGGATCCGTCCAGCTCCCTGGAGTCCGACAAGCTTTGGTCACGGTTTTTCGTCTTCATATTCCCAGTGAGCGCCAGTATGTGGAACTGGTGAGCACTTAATACGTCAGCCAGTCTTTTTTATTCTGATTACTTTGTATATGTCGCCTTGGATGGAGGATGAGTGCGTGAACACTAAGTCATGTTTGCCCTGCAGAAGAAGGAGCTCGCTGCATGTAGTGCTCCTCCGTGGCTCTTTGCTTGTGCGCGCTCTCTGCGTCCGGCAAGCGGGCGCTCTCGCTCAGACTGGCACGCACGCGCTCACTTGTGTGGCGCACGGAGAGAGTAGGCGAGAAATGGACGCGGAGAGATCTCATCTGACTCGTTTTGAGATCTTAAAACCTCGAAATGGATCAAGTCTGAATGGCACTTCTCATCTTCTCATCAACATCCAAATCACATCTGATGTTCCTCACTGAGTCACATCAGCAACAAGGAGCACATGCTGCTGAGGTTCTCTCTATCTGGTCTATAAATACTCATGCTCTGAGAAGCCTTGTCTCCATCTCTTTTCTTCCTCTCATCTCTCTCTCATTCTGTGTCTGTCTCTTTTTGTCTCATTTTCTTACAGTGAGATACTTGCCTTTCTTTGATGCCATTTTTGACATTATGTCTTTAAGCTCTGGAGGAACCACCTGCCCTGTTTGTCAGTTTCTCATTGTTCTTTGCCAACGCTGCACTGGATGCTATATTTCATTCCTTTTGCTGCTCAGCCCTTTGTTTTGCTCTCACCAGAATCGGCTGACATCTGAATCAGACGCATGTCAATAAAAGACTGCACCTCCAACAGCTGTCTTAAATGTTAAATGTCATATCTAGGGCTTAAATCTCCATTTGGAATTGCATTTGTCTTGTGTAGCTCTCTTGTGACACCTGCATGCAAAGGTTGGATGAATGAGGCCAAACAGCAGCGTATGATGCCTCCCAAAGCTGAAAATGCCAGGATCTGTGCTTTTAGCTTGTATCTTTTTATGTTTTTGTTTTATTTTTGTATTTTGCACTTTGATTTGTTTGTCTGTGCCATCTGTCATTTTCCTCATGTTTCTTACTCCTCAGTCCTGCCACGTCCACTCACACCTGCACCCCATTTCATTAAACCCAGCTGTCTCTCATCTCCTAATCAGCAGATTATTCCTTCTGTCTCCATTCTCACATCAGTCGAGCAATGCGTATGAGATATGCCATGTCCAAAAACCCGAACCCCTTTTTTGTGCCTCATCGTGTCTCCTTGTGCCTAACTCGCCCAGTTCTGGAGGTTTATCAGATTTTTTGTTTTGTTTGATAAAGTTTATTTTTATTTTTCACCATGACAGAAAAATTGATGATGTGTGCACTACAATCCAAGTTGTTTTTTGTTTTTTTTCTAACTAGCAGTTTGGTACATTTGGTGCATTTTTTTTTCCTTCTTTTGTCAAAACCTACAAAAAAATGTAACTACGTGTGAGAAATAAAGTCACATGTCACATGACTTGAGCTGAGTACTCACAGCTATCTATCAACAGACAAAACTTTTTCCATATTTTTCCCTTTCTGTTGGCCTTTCTATTATATCTTTAGGTTGTATATTTTTATTTGTGTAGTTTAAAGTGGCATGAGAAAAGACATCTGGAAATTTACCAACAGTTTAACATGTGCGCAATATTGCAATGCAACCATCTGAATTCATTCATTCATGCTCACCTCACACAGACTCATGTTCATGCTGCTGTTGTTCGGCGTATTGTTTTTGTACTAGTTTATTCTTAGTTTAGTGTATTTATTAGTTCATATTTTAGATTTTACTACAGTGGGTTGATTTCGTTACCTCACAATTTATACTTTGTTGGATGCAACTCCATCCATCCATCCATTATCTTTACCCGCTTCTTCCATTTTGGGTCACGGGGGTCGCCAGTGCCCATGTCCAGCAATCACTGTGCGAGGGGCGGGGTACACCCTGGACAGGTCTCCAGTCCATCACAGGGACACATAGAGACAAACGAGACAAACAAACATTCACTCTCTCACTCTCATCTAGAGCATGCACCGAGAGAGCATGGAAACTCCACCCAGAAAGGCCTCCGGACCAGGATTTGAACCGGGGACCTGCTTGCTGAGAGGCAGCAGCACTACCAGTTGCGCCACCATGCTGCCTGCAACTGGGACCCTGTGTACACAATTTTGTTCCATCTGATGTACATATGATGTGAAGGACAATAAAGAAACCTTGATCTTTATCTTGACCTTGAAATTAATGTCAATATTTCTGACATTTACATCTGTTTCCTCCTGTTTTGTTGTTATCTTTGTAAATCTTTTTTTAATTAACTCATTGTTTAATTGTATAATCATTGTTTACTGGGATCAGAAAAGAAAATGTCTTGAAAGTCATAAACCTGCAACAAAGTCAAGCTTTGTTCTTATTATTAATATTAAACCTTTATTTTTACCAAGAACAAAATGTGAATACATAAAAAGTATTATGTGGAAGGCAGAGAGGGGATAAAGTAATGCACATCTTTTTGGTTTTAGCATTGGAGCTGGAAGGGCCAACCCCCCCCCCCCCTCCACACACACACAAACACACACACTTTACAGCCCTTTACCACCATGCCCATGTTGTAAGCAGCATGCCTCCACAATCGTGGACTGCTTGCACATTTTCTGCACACAAGAAAATCTATGCTGCGCAGTCAAGGCAACTGCACAGATGCCGAAGCAAAATATCTAGTTATCTCCTGCTTTATAATAAACTGTCAGCCCGAGTGCAGCTCTTTACCTGTCTGTATGTGTGTAGAGTGGAGGAAGGATCCCCCCACCCCTCCACCCCCCACAATCAAAACAGACCTGTGTCACATGATTTGTGTAGCGGCAACGGAAGTTTACGAACAGGTAAAAAATTCAACCAATGAAATCACAGGCAAACTTTCATTCCAGCCATTCAGCGTTTTCTGGAGTTTCAGCGCTGACGTCCATAGAAGTTAAGTAGCTACAAGCAAACTCCTTGTCTTCTAGTGCTTTTCCAATCTTTATATTGCATATTTCATCGCATACCAAGGAATATTATTTGGCGCTGTGGATTTACCACAGAAGTTTACGGTCGGAAGCTCAGTCCTCTCCTCCTTCTACAGGTGTGCAGTGGAGAGCATCCTGTGCTCCAGCATCAACATGTGGCATGGAGGCTGCACAGCTGCAGAAAGAAAAGCTTTGCAGAGAGTAGTGAAGGCTGCACAGAAGTCTGTTGGAGTCAGTCTCCCCACCATCACAGACATCTACACCTCCAGATGCAGGAAAAGGGCCACCTGCATCATGAAGGACCCCACTCACCCAGCACACACACTTTTTGCCCCGCTCCCCTCAGGAAGGAGGTTGAGGAGCATTAAATGTAGAACCACCAGGCTGAGGAACAGCTTCTACCCTGAGGCTGTTAGACTCATGAATCTCTAACCAGGATAATCACATCATGTTGCTGCTGATCTATTTCATGTTGCTCTGTTCATTCGTACTCATCTGCTCACACAGACTCATGTTCGTGATGCTGTTCGGCGTATTGTTTTTATGCAATTAGTGCTTAGTGTATAATTTAGTTGATATTTGTCTTAGTTCATATCTTCCATCTTATTACTGTTTTTCTTTTACATTTTATTGTTGGATGTAACTGGGATCCTGAGTACATAATCTTGATCCACCACATGTGGTGTGTATGACAAATAAATCTCTCTGACTCTCTCTCTGACTCATCCGACGTCAAGCAAAGGCAGTAAGTAAGCTAATCCCACGACTTGTATCTGTTTTTATCATGCTAAGTGTTAGCAAACAGTTGTGCTCGGTGTATATCTGGATGGTCAAAGGAAAAGTTTACAAGACAGTGGTGGGACCAGTATGTATGTTTGTATGGTCTGGAGACAGTGGCATTGACAAAAAGACAGGAGAAAGAACTGGAAGTGGCAGAAATGAAGATGCTGAGCTTCTCCTTAGTTAGGTTCTTCCAAAAGCCAGCTGGAGTTTGCAACTGCACTGTGATAGCAGGTCACTTTGGAGAAAATTTAGCCAGAGGAGGAGAAGGAGAACTTACCTTCTCATCTCTGAAATAACAGAAGAGATAAATAATCATTCAGGACCTGTGGCAGTTGGTCTGTTCCAATTTCTGAAAGCATGTCACTCAGAAACACCCGTCACATCATCTCTCCAGACATCCATTGCACACTGAACCATTTTTCTCCAATAAACTTCTGCCTTTTTATTTATTTTTTAAGACAATGGTAGTTCAGGAGTCAGAAACATCTGCTCCCATAAGTGATGCCCTGGGTTTTCATTATGATCCAACACTAGTTGCCCAAAAGGTTGTTTTGTCAGTAATTAATGCAATGTGCATAGAGAGCATGACTATAAAAAAGCATGAAAACATCCTGGAAATAAGTTACTGAAGGTCACAAAGAGCTGGATCTTCACCCTTTAAGCTTCATTTGCGCCCTGCGTGCTGCCAGTAGGCACAGGGATGAGCACAAAAACCACAATGTCTGCTTTCTTTGTCATCTAATGCCAGCAAAATATTTCACAGATACGGACAATTGGGTAGTGATTGGATTTCTGTGTGTGGTAAATGAAAGGAGACAAGGAGAGGTGGATGCTAAATGAAGGCGAGGAGGAGTGTGCGAGAATGAGGGATGGGGGGAAGTGGAGAGATCGATTCATGGTGAGTTAGAGAGGATTACAGGTTATTATCTTGATAGTAACCTGTTGAATTTGTACAATGTGAGCAGGCCTTAACTGTGAATCACATTTTTCTTTACCAAAATAAGGAAATATTAACCTTTTCTCTAAAGAAACAAAAGATGAGACTGATTGTTTGAAAATAACTTTATGAAAACAAATTTGCAAGCTTGTCCTCTCTTGGTTTTTAACTACTGCAGATAAGACACTGACTACACTAACACTAGCCCACTTTAGAAAACCCAAAATTATTTGAAGTTTCCGTCATTAAATCTAAGCCAGCATGAAGATGTAGCTGCAGATTTTTCAACAGAAACTTGGAAATAAGCAGTTTATGTATACAAACTTCCAGCATGCTGCAGTCTCATCCTGAAAAGCTGGTTGTGTTTTAAGAGTCTGCATGTAGCAGATAAAAAACCTGAGGAAGCAGGAGGAAAAGGGGAAGCTGTTCTGCCATCAGTCCCCTGACCTTGAGCCCTGAGCCAAACTGTGAGAAGAATATTAATGGCACAGATCTCTGGACAAATGGTGAAAACAATGACGCCAACTAAAATTTATCATTGCATCAGCAAAGCATTTGCTATTCTGCATAGCGTTCTGTGACTTCTTAAAGTTGATGTTGGAAACGTGCAGGTTTAGGATCGTGGGAGAGGGGGGAACAGATTATGGGCCAGAAAAACTCTGCACCTCAGCAGAAAAGATGAAGTGAGAAGGATTAACTTTGAAATGACTTACGCCGAGCACGTTTCGAACCATCACGTTTCCCAGAGTGGATAGAAAGAGCCTCCTCTTGTTAAGGAGAATTTAAAAGCTCCTCAAACATCTAAATGACACTTCTCCTCATTATTCACTGCAGCCCGCGACCTCCAGCGCAGAGCTGGCAGCTTTCCCTCGGTCGTACAGCCAATACTGACTGAGGAGCTGATTGATGATGTCCACTGAGACTCACACACACACTTACACACACTTTTTTTTATCCAGGACAATTTGGTGATCATTTGAAATCTATATAAAAAATCAATGATTATAATTACAGTCAGATTATTCATTTCTTATTGTCTCTTTAATTCACTTAGCAGGCTCAGGGGTTCTGCAACCTTTAATTTGAAGGTCTCAGATATTATAATCTTGGTATGATGTCATCAGGTTAAACCTGTCACTTTGTGCAAGTTTTAGTATTTATTCATTTAAAGTGAATGAATACTTCAGTCTTTCATTGTTTTATTAAAATTGACAACAAAACATTAACGTTATACGTGACATTACTGCACAGCAAAAGAGCTGTTGCCTCATAAGAAGATGGTTGCAGGTTCACTTCCTGCCTGGAGCATTTCTGGGTGGAGTTTGCATAATCTCCACGTGCATGAGTGAGTTTTCTCCGGGCATTTTCCTCCCACAGACCACAAACATGCATGTTAGGCTGATTAGTAACTCTAGATCGTCCCTAGGTGTGAGTGAGAGAGTGAATGGTTGTTTGTCTCTTTTGACGTGTGACCATCACATTATCATGCATATTTTAAATTAAATTTCTAGTTGTTTTATTATTTTATTTAATTTTACTCTTATTAAAGTTAATCAGCCTAACTTTAGTCAGCCTCCCCACCATCCCAAACATCTACACCTCCAGATGCAGGAAGAGGTTCACCTGCATCATGAAAGACCCCACTCACCCAGCACACACTTTTTGCCACGCTCCCCTCAGGAAGGAGGTTAAAGAGCATTAAGTGTAGAACCACTATACTGAGGAACAGCTTCTACCCTGAGGCTGTTAGACTCATGAATCTCTAATCAGGATAATCACCGTGAAAAAAAATCACATCATGTTGCTGCTGATCTGTTTCATGTTGCTGCTGATCAGTTTCATGTTGCTGTGATCATTCATGCTCATCTGCTCACAGACTCATGTTCGTGCTGCTGTTCGACGTATTGTTTTTATGCTATTAGTGCTTAGTGTATTTTTAGTTAACGTTTTTCTTAGTGCATATCTTAGATCTTATTACTGTTTTTCTTTTACATTTTATTGTTGGATGTAACTGTGTACGCTGTGTACACAATGTCATTCCACCGCATGTACCACATGTGGTGCGAATGACAATAAAGAAACTCTGACTCTGATAATCTTCCTTATATTAACAGTTTGTTCTGCTTTCATTAAACCCGCTCTTAATCCAAATGGATCTGTGTCTGTCCTCAATGTGCACGGCTGTGTTTCGTATTTCCATCCTCTGCTCTAAGCCACAGACACACAATTACACCACTCAGAAAATGGTAAGTGTGTGGCCTTTACAACCAGATTCCCTTTACACACGTCAGATTTTTTTTCCACAGAATAATCTCACTTGTATGACATTGTTTTCATTTGATTCCCTGCATCTGCCTCAGCCAAACCATACAGCATAATCTCTGACTAATGTGTCTGTGCCGACTCAGGTCGTAAAAGAAACTGGCTTTCTTTTATTTTTTTTTTAATTTGTGAAGATTTGCTGCCTTTTCTAGCTGTCAAATGAGGACTATATTTCTTTAGCCATGTTGCAACATTCATATGAAGGACTTGGTTGAAATCTTGGGTATCGCTGATCCTGTCAAATATTGAGGGGATCACTTGGATCATTTATCAGTTTTTATTTTTTTTATTTTTTTTTGCATAACTGTTACAAGCTTCTGTGTCTTATTCTTTTATGTAGCCCTGTATGCTGCTTTTCACACGCTCACTGATATATTGCAGCAGACACTATTAAATAATGGTTTAAATAAAAACAAGCAGCCTTATTCACCATTATTTATGTGCTTAAAAGAAACACAGTGATTTATTTTAATTACGTACTTTATCAAAGCTCCTGTGTTCTCTTGACAGTCGCCGCCCCCCACACCACCTCTCTTGTACACCACACGTCTCCAGCAGAAGATCTCCCGCTGTGAACTACATGTGTCAAGAGCAACTGTTACGAACAGTCTGGACCAAATCGTCTGCAGAATCTTAGAAAATCTCCAGTGTATGAAGTCACCATCTCTACTTGCTTACTGTATAAACTCCTTGGCATCAACAGCAGCTTAACTCCAGATTGGCTGGTTTGAACTCGACGAGCCTTTCAGATGAGAGAGAAGCTAAGAGATGTCTAGTTTCCTACTATTCAAGTACTTCAGATGGCGCACAGGTCAGTTTGCTGTCTCGACGAGCATTTAAAACCCCATGATAGCTTCTGACAGATGTCAGCTGGCTTGCTGCTACCGCCGTCACCTTTTGCCTCAGGGAATGACACCCTCTGTGAGCGAGCGGCGCGTACGCACAGTCATGTCATAACTTGCTTGTCATCTGGGTGATGGATCTGAGACAGTGTGGGTGTCAGAATTTACAGCTTGCTTTTTAGTATTTCTTGTATTTTTGTACACAGTGTTGGCTTTAGGTCTAGCACACATTTACAGAGCAGCTGGATCATGTTGCATCTCTTTGTGTTTGTTGAACTGGAGGAGGAAAACCAGGCAGAAAAGAAGCTTGTATGAATTACTCATGAGTGTGAAGTGCATGTTTTCTCTCCGCTTTATTCTTTGAGTACCACAGTTTGTTGCAGTTCTGTGTCCTTGAAGAGCCTGTCCCAGATGTGTCCGCTCCATCCAGACAGACGAGTCATTTCCGAGGAAAAACAAAAACGGCACACACTGGTTTATGTTCAGTTCAAACATTTTGGTGTTTACACACAATTTCAATTTCAATTCAGTTTCAATTCAGTTTATTTATATAGCGCCATGTCACAACAGAAGTCATCTCAGGGCACTGAACACAACTGAACATGAACATATTCATATGTAAAATAAATTAACAGAAACATCCATGTATAAAAATAATAATTTAACACTATTTATTTGAGGAGCAGACTGCTTTGAGTTTAACTCCATCACATGCTCATCTTGAGCAAGCATGAAGGCGACAGTGGAAAGGAAAAACTCCCTCATGAGGCAGAAACCTTTCGCAGAAACAGGCTCAGGACAAGTGGCCATCTGCTTCGACCGGCTGGATTTGGTAGGAACAGATACACAATGGCAGGTCAAGAATCACATGTTGAGCTAGAAATAAAAACTATTCAATTTTAACAATTAATTTAAGGAAATGAGGTCAGTTTGTCCTCTAGTAGTCTAAGCCCATGGCAGCATAACAAGCCAACTCTAATTATAGGATTTATCAAAAGGAAAGTCTTAAGGCCAGTCTTAAAACTGGACAATGTGTCAGCCTCACAGACAGAAACTGGAAGTTGGTTCTACAAGAGATGAACCTGATAACTGAAAGATCTGCCTTCCATTCTGCTTTTGGAAACTCTAGGGACCACGAGATAACCTGCAGTTTGAGAGCGAAGTGCTCTGTTAGGAAAACAGGTAAACATGGAACAATAAGATCTGTAATATAAGATGGAGCTAGGTTGTTGAGAACTTTGTAGAAGTAAGATTTTGAATTCAGTTCTGGATTTGACAGGGAACCAATGGAGAGAAGCTAAAACTGGAGCGATATGACCTCTTCTATTAACTCCAGCTAAGACTGGCAGCAGCATTTTGGATCAACTGAAGACATTTTAAAGAAGTATTTGAACATCCTGATAAATCATTTCAATAGTCCAGTCTAGACGTGACAAATGCATGAACCAGTTTTTCTGCATCATTTTTAGATAAGATGTTTCTAATTTTAGTGATATTACGCTGATGGAAGAAGACAGTTTTAATGTGGGGGATAAAAGACATGTCCTAATCAAAAATAACATCAAGATTTTTAACATTAGAACTGGAGGCCAGATTAATGCCATCCAAGGAGGGTGTCACATCATATTGGTCAGGTAAAAAAAAAAAAAAATAATAATAATCCATGTTCATTTGTAGCTTTAGGCTTTAGTTGTGCATTATTTCATTGTGAGAAGCAAAGTTTGGTGTTTTTGGCTATTTACAGAGATGTCAAATATAGTGATACTAAATACTAAGATTTGGATGATTCATGAAAAAAGTGATGAAGTTTTATTTAATGAGAATGTGTTAATTAAAAAAAAGAGAATTTTGTTATTGCAAAAGGATGCTAGAAAATGTGATTTCTTAGCTTCTTTTTGTTGATCCTAACAATGTCCAGGGTCATTTACAACCCATCATGATTGTTTTTCAGCGGCGACCCACAAAGTAAGCAGACTGAGAAGGAACGACAGTCAAGTTCAAAAGGTAAGTGCTCTTTATTTACAGGTGCAGTGCCAGGTACAGTTTATACAGGGCTGGAAGAGAAGAGAGGCAAGGTGAGTATCTTTTATATCCTCAGACAATCCTTGATGAGAATGTTAATAGTGAAGAATGATCTTACTGTTTGTGTTAGGTTCGCCCCGAGTAAGAGTAGAAGGATCCTGGGTTTTGAGGCGATCCAGTGAAAAGGAGAGTATTGGTTGGAGAGAGGAGCAGGTTGACCCAAAACGGTTTGTTTTATTGGCTGCCGTTTGATGAGACACCGTTGGTCCACAGGAGAGTCCTTGAGGAGAGATGAGATCTGTGGAAGGATTTAAAAAAGCAGGACGTGGAAGCCCCTGGAGAATCACAGGCGGTGAGGACTGGTTGTAATCAAAAAGGTTAGTTGGCTGAACATGAGTTACCGTAAGGTAGTTGTTGTCCCGGCGCTGAAGAGAGGTCTGACAGGAGTTTATATGCAGCTCCTATCAAGTCTCCTCAGGCAGCAGCAGGTGTATCTTATTCTTCTTGTTGTTTTAAGATGGAGAAATGTAAACTGTACCAGTGGATATTTGGTGAGGTGGACCCAAAAGTGCAGTCAAGCAAGTATTCAAAAGTGATTTATGAGACAAAAACAAACAAACAAAAATAAACTTAGTGATAGATGTAACAAAAAAATCCAGGACTGAAACTCAAGTAAGATAGGATATTGCAGGATCTAATTATGAGAAGCTGACAAAGCTCAACTGTGTGACAGGAAAATGGATCAAACAAACCTTAAAATCCCAGGCTGAACAAATAAAAACACTTATTATTATTAAATATCAATGAAAAAAAAAACTACCTCAAATCAGGAGAAGCAAATCACCCCATAACAAAAACCACAAAACTACTGTATAACTGAGACTGTCGTTTTTATTTATCCTTTCACACTAATTTGAATAGTCTTCACCAACAGAGCTTCAAAAGGGACTACAGTCAGTTTAAAATCATAAATTAAGCGAATATACACATTTTTGAACCATAAAAAAGAGGAACCAGAGAAAACCCACCTGCGCTCTGGGAGAACAACTATACACAGAAATGATGCCACTGAGATTCAAACCTTTGACCTTCCCGCTCTGAGGGGACAGCACTAACCAAGACATCTCAGTGCGTTCCCTCCGTCTATCCAGTCCTGACTTTACAAATCACATTCACATATAAAGGCATTTTAAACACTTCCCACACTATTGCAATATTCTAAACTATGTTTCTAAACTGTAAATGCTCTAAAAGTGCACTGAATGTCATGATTTCAGCTCTCTGCCTCCGCTGCTCTCAGCCACCGGCAAGCGTTTTTGGCCACGCCCACTTCAGCTGATCAGCTGCAGGAGGAAGCTCATGCTGCAGTGTGGGCTGCACAGAGGTGCAGGAGGTGCTAAATAATTTAAAATAATTTATTTTCAATAAAAATTCCATGCCAATCATGCGACTCATCCATCAATCGGCCAATTGTGTGTCATGTCCAATCTTATTTTGAAAAACAGCGATAGAGCGAGTCCGCGAAAAGCAAACCGTGAAGTAGCGAGGGACTACTATAATGTAAAACAATACACCATAACAACAGCAGCACGAACATGAGTCTGTGGTGAGCAGATGGGTACGAATGAATACAGCAGCATGAATTAATCAGCAGCATGAGATCAGCAGCATGGATAATCAGCAGCACATATCACCAATCAAAGTGGCATTACATTGATTTTTTTTTTTTTTTTTTTTTTGATGAAGCAGAGTTCTGTGGTCAAGGGTTCTGCTGAACCTTGTCTCTTTCATCCCTTATTTACTGTCAGTCATAATCTTTCTCTGCAACATTCCCATTAATCACAATGCTGCTTTTTAAAATACATTAATGCCTTAAAGGTGTTTAACAGAAATACTGTTTTACTCAGTGTTAAGGAATGGCTGCGTCAATTAACCATATTTGATATTTAGAGAACCATGATTTATTTAAATTAGATTTTTTTTTTGTCTTAAAATAATTTGATTATAGCTACTTTTAGTCTTCGTCATAAAAATTCAGTTTAAATTTCTTTTTTTTCCCAAAATGGTTTAGTTTAAGTAACTTGTTTAAGTTAGTTTAGTTGGTTGAGGCACAAAAACTATGGACAAGGGTAATAAAAATCTTCATTTAAATCATTATTACACAATGCTACTCTGCATGCAACCAGTGGTCACAGTCTGTAAACAAAAGACTTAAATGGGCACTAAATGTAGGAGAAAGTCTAAAGATATGGCATTTATTTACTCACACATATTCAACAAATTGTCATGTTTAGTAGGAGTGGGCGCAGATTGACACAATGAACTCAACTAGAACCCAAGGGTTAGAAATGAAGAAAATGAAAGCAGCAAAGAAATTACATGACAGCCTGACACGTGAGCACAGCTTTGATGGAGGGAGGTGAAAAGGTAAACACAAGAATCACCGAACATAGAAAACAACAAACAACAACAACAACAGCAAAAAACAACAACAGCAACATAATAACCAAAATGGAATAAATGTCATAATGTGTGATTTTTGTACTTAGAGTCATTGTCAGGATTTTTTGTGTTCATTTCAGTCTGTTTTCCCTTGGTTACAGATTCTGTTTCTGTCCTCAGGTGATTATTATTTCCAGCTGTTTACTGTTTTACTTACTGTTTTCCAGCCTTTATAAGCTCTTCTGTTTTCTGTGCCACTTGTTGCACAATGCCAAATTCCACAAATTTGGCATTGTGTGCACTTTCTGTTGTGCATGTCAGCATTCTACCCTCCTCCCATTGAATAAGGAAATCTCTTAATAAAAGACATTTTGAGTTTTAACACCCGAGCCACATCCTGATTCCTACTTCCACCCAAGATCCCCCACACATGATAATAATCACCCACTTTGAATGTTATCAGCCATTAAATGACCCATTATCAGTTGTTATCCCCATATGTTGTGTTCAGACTGCCCCTCCTGGACCTCCTAGTAGGTTTAAAGGTACAGTGGGGAGTGGTGGCGCAGAGGTTAGAGAGGTGGGCTTGTGATCCGAAGATCGTCGGTTCACGCCCCGGCCCCGACAACATCAAAAATTGTGGGTGGGGTAGGTGAAACACCCACACTTGCCCCCACCCTCATTCGCCCCACTCTGGGCCCATGAGCAAGGCCCTTAACCCCACCATGTGCTCCCTAAAAAACAGGTCTCTCTTGAAAATGAGTTCTTGTGGCTCAATGAGACTAACCTGGATAAATAAAGGCTAAATGAAAAAAAAATAAAAATAAAAAAATTTGTTAGCGTTGTTAGCGCTGATAATAGGCTCACATGGTTAGGTTCAGAGTAAAGGGTAAGGGGGTTAAGTTGAGGGTCAGAGTTCTGGGTCAGGTGTAAGGTTAGGTTTAGGAAAAGGGTCACATAAAGCTGACTAAAAAAAAACACTTCCTGTATGAACTGCCTGCGAAGCTGCATGCTATCAGCGATAACAACGTAACTTTAATTCTAATAGGAGGTAGGGACAATAATGTCCATTTAATGGGCTGAAAACATCTGAAGACACTGTAATAATCACAAAAGAATACCCCCCACCCCCCAAAAAAATAATAAAAATTACAATAAACACAGATGCTGACATAATGAAATACACATAAAGAAAATAAGTGTTAGAGAACAAGGTGGTTGTTCAGGCTGCATTTAAAGATGAGCAATATTTTAAACGCATACTTCGTACTTCATGTTCACTTAAGAGAATAAAGTATTCTGAGGAAATTTTACATAGATTTGTAAAGACTGCTGAGAGAATAAATAAGCTTCAAATGGTGCTCAAGTGTTCCTATGTAAGAGCAATGCAATTTCAGCAAAGCAATGGTAGAAAAAAAAAAAAAAAGAAAACATTTGTCATTCATTTATGTTTAAATGCAAACTATAGACAACAAAAGAGAGAAAATAAAAGAAGTGATGGGTCTAAAAAGGATGAATGTAGATAAATATCTTGTATCTCAGCATCCCATCAAATTTTGATCTGCTACCTATTCTGTACTTCTTCACAACAATTTCATTACCGCCCTTTATTTCCCTGATGTGTCATTGATCTGTTGGCAAAATGAATTGTCATAACATTCCATAAAACATCCTCTTTTTCCATCAGCGTGCCATCAGTGCAAACAGTCTAAATGTGCTGGACAAACGCTTACAATAACAAATTGTCATGGGTTTGGTGAGGACAGCTAAATAGCTATTAGCGAGAGGGGTAGCCCATAAAATCACCTTCTGATAGATCGCTCGGGTGTGCTCAGCTGAGGGGAGGTGTTCAGGTCTAATAGTGGGGAGGGGGGAGAACTGCTAAAGGAGATGAATGGAGAGCAGTGACTGGTGTAGATGGGGGACATGATGGAGAGAGCAAAAAGGAAAAATGCCAGTATACCAGCAGACAAGCAGATGGAGTTTGGAGGTCAGAAATGGCCTCAGCCACTTTCCTGATATGTGTTCAACCTATTCACCAGTCACTGTTGGTGTAATGAAAGTTGTCACTGATTGTGGATGGGTAGGTTTTCATCTTGGGGCGTTATAGAGCACTTCCACTACTGCTTTGAAAAAATTAAAAATACATGAGCAGCAGGCATCTGAATTACCACCACTGCATGATGTCATGATTTCCTCTCACACGATGTTCATAAGAGCATCCCTTTTTTTAATCAGGATGCTCTTTACACCACTGCCTGCTCTCTAACTCGTTATAAATCTAATTACCTTGTCTATCTGTAAAGTGGCTGAGTGATCAGTGTGCCATGATACAAGTGGGGAGTGAACGAGCTGAATGGGAGCCAGAAGAATTAGATTTATGCACTGGACAAGTGTAATCACTGCACAAGGACTTATTGCAAAATATTTCTCGAAAATCCAAAAACCCACGAGTGTTCGGTCTTTGAAATGCTTTGCAACAAACCAGTCTATTGTTAGGCTCTTTCCTTGTGCGGAAGGGGATACCCGTGTGTGTGCAGGCTTTTCTGAATGTGCCCGATTGCGTTAAGAGTGTTGAATAAGTAATGCAGCGGCGCCTAATGAAAGATAACGTCTAGTTAATGATCTGTCAAAATGAAGTGTTTGTTTATTGAGGAAGAGATCATCCTGGGCTTAATTTCCACCCTGTGACTCACACTGGAGGATCTTATTTCTTTGCACAAACACACATATGCACATGCACACACGCGTGTGCGAACACACACATATATACACAAAATACAAAGGCTTGTAAATGCATTATTGTCTGACTGTGCCAGTAAAGGTGTTAGTTTGAGGAAAGACAGAAGCATCGAAGCATCGAAGCCACTTCAGCTACCTGTGGATTAACAGAGAAACAGAGCACAGCAGCCAACCCAACCATAAATGACCATCAGCTATGGAGGGAGGATTAGCCTTTGCTTTATTCACTACACATTGTTAAAAGAAGAGCCCTGGCTCCTCGTTTTGGCAGGAATTTCCCTCTCGGTGGAGCCATACGTGAAGTATGTTTCTGTGATTTGGCATTCAAAGATTAAAAACTAAAACAATATGCAGGCAGGCAGGAGAAATAAATGTGGACTGGATTAAAAGATAGGCCTAGAAAAGCCTTGCATATAAGCTCTGAAAAAAATGAATAAGTAAAAGTCACACACATAAGGTTGGAGCAGAGAAAAGAATTGCTGATAAAAAGGTGACACAAGGGTCAGGACGACATTAAATAATAGAGAAACAGAATTGAATCTTTTTATACTTGGCACCAGACAAAAGAATGTCAGAGTGAACTTTTAAACCTCCCATGTCCAGACTTTTACTGGCTTATTGCATAAAAAAACTAAAAAATAAACTTTATTGGCATTATAAATGTAAAGACACAAGCTTAAACTAAAATATTACTTTGGGAGGGTAACTTCTTAAACATTGAGAAACACAAATAGAAAAATATATTGAACAATAAAAAAAAAAATACTTAAAACATGTAAATACAAATAAAACACGTCTTGCAAGAAACACAGAAATGCTTTTAAGAAATCTTCACAAACATTTTCATATCAGCGCTTAAAGCCTAAAAATGCAAAATGTGGATGAACGTCTGATTAAATTATTTTTCATGATGCAAAATATAATTAAAAGTTGAAAATAATATTTTGTTTTAGACTATAATGTTTAGTTCATTCTCTGCTCATCTGATTATTCAGGTACACCGTTTTCACCAGGAGTGACTAAACCAAAGCCACAGATTTTTTTCTTCGAAATTCTGTGAGGTATAAAAATACAGGTATATATTGATTTGAAGTCAACGTTAGATGTTTACTATTCTCCCTATCTACTATCAAGGGTTGTAAAGCATGATTTTGGTTTTGTGTTATATTACTTGTCACATTTGCTTTTAATTTTTTTCCTGCTTTTTTCCTACAAACTTCATTTGTTTGTAATTTCTGTATATTTCAGCCTCTGTCAGAGCTTTGTGTTTATTCATTCACATGCCTAAAGTCTGTCACACCTGGATTTGGTTTGTTTAGTTTCAGTTTCATCGATAGTATTCTTCTTCTTGTGCTGCACTTAGACCTATCTAAAGCTGGATCATGACCTCTTATGTCAAAAGTTCTCAGAAATTTGTTTCTTGAATCACACCATTGTTTGGTTCACTAACTATCTCTCAGATTGGAGACAATGTGTCCAACATAATGGTAAGTTATTTAATGGTTAACAATGGTGTACCACAAGGCTCAGTCTTAGGACTCCCACCATCTTCACAATCTAATTAGGCAATGTAGATCAGACCATCCCTTATGCATCCTTACATTTATATGCTGATGACACCGTAGTTTACTGTCAAGTTAAAACAGTTTTATGATTGTCTACTGTTGTCACCACTCTTTGTTTAAATCAGGTTTCTCTTGTAAATGGGTCCCCGAGGCTCAATGGGATTAAAATGTATAAATAAAGGTTGAATGAATTCTTGCTGCCTCTGATTATCAGCCTCCAGGTCTGAGTCTGCATGTAGGTTTTTCCACTAACCACACTTTTATAACATCTGTTAGCCATACCTGTATAAGTTTTAATGTCTATCTACAAAAGGAGCCTTACATACAAGTATTAGAATTTGCAAAGAAAGTTAAACAATTCTGAAAAAATAAAACACAGGCATAAGCAGAACATGAAACTACAGAAAACTTGACCTGTAAGTTAGGGCGCTCTGCACTAAAATCCACTGGAAGGAACTTTTATTTAACAAAAATGAATATTTACTGCCTCAAAGCCTATTTTAAAGAAGCTAAAAGTTTGAGAATTATGTTCCCTTTAGTCATAGATTTTAATTTCATATTTATTTGTGTGAAGCCCACCAGTAACCAATCAATGCAATGTGTCAAATAGCTTTAACCTCATAATTGAGCCAAGCTGTAAAGACAGATAGAGTCATGCACTTACACAGACAGCCCTGCAGGACTGAATCTGTTGCAGGACTCTGTACTGTTTACTGTGTTGAGTGGGAGGATGTTGGATTATTTTAGTGTACTTCGATTTGAGACAGTGCAGATGCATTTCTATTTTTTCCTCTTCTCTCACAGTTAAACTGTATGTTTCCTAACACCTGCAGCTGGGCTGATGTCACATTTCAACTCATATAAATGAAGACATCACTCCTTATAAACCACACAGCTCCTTTTTAGGCGTCTGAATAGAAGACCAGAATCAGCTGTAATCAGTGTTCTTTGTCATAAAAGAAGCCTTGTTTTCTGTTTGTTACCCGTCTTTTGACTGGCAGTCACTCTGTGTGGTTAATGGTATATAAACTATTTAAACCTTATTGAAAGTATTCCGTTATATTATTATTATTATAATTATTATTATCATCTTTCATATATAAAAGTCATACTGCAGTCCAAACTACAAGGTATACTGAGATGATAATTACTTGGTGGTAACTATGGCCTGCATGTGCGGCACAAAAAAATACTCTATCTATGGGGGCGCTATCGTTAAGATGTTTGCATTTGGTCCTCTAACTTCTAACGTAGGTCTCAAAATTTATTGTAGCATATCTTCACCATCCCTGGTCTTGACTGAGTCACGTGGTGAAGGCCATGCCCATTTCCACTTAAATTATTTGCTTTGCAAAGTTTTCAAAAACTACTTTTGACTTTTTGCAGAAGTCTGAAGTTCAGTCACCATCAAACTCACTATCCTAAATGTAGATAGTGTGCTGAATGTACAAAGTTCTAAACGATACATAATTCATTTTTAAAATGTGTAAGTTTTGCCTAGACAAAGTTTTAGAAAGCTAACTATACATTAATTCAGCCATATCTTCAAAATAAAAGTTGATGATAAGATGAAATTCATACTACAGTAGTCCCTCATTTATCACAAGGGATCCGTACCCTGAAGCCCCACGATAAGTGAAAAACCTCAAAGTAGGAATATTGTACAAATAGTAAGTAGTAGATTATTTTAGTATTTATGTATATTTTAAGGTGTTTTAAACCCTTCCCACACTCTTGCAATATTCTAAACAATGTTTCTAAACTCTAAACGCTCTAAAAGAGCACAGAATGCCATGATTTCAGCTCTCTGCCCACAGCTGCATTCTTGGCCACGCCCACTTCTCCACTCTGCAGGGCAGAACGGAGATCAGCTGATCAGCTGCAGGAGGAAGCTTTTCCCACACCTGTGGGCAGCACACAGGTGCTAAATCATTTTAAATAATTTATTTTAAATAAAAAATCCATGCCCATCATGAGGCTCATCCATCAATCAGCCATTGTTTGTCGTGTCCAATCTTACTTTGAAAAACGGTGATAGGGCAAGTCTGCAAAAAAAAAAACGAACCACAAAGTAGCGAGGGACTACTGTACTATCATGAGAGTCCATTCTGTTAGTGGACCAGATTTAATAATCATTGCGATATAGGGGGCTCCGTAAACCACATAAATTTTTCCTGCAAAAATGACTTACTGGATATTTATGAAATTTCGCACCAACCTTTAGAAAAATGCTCTGAATTCACATCTTAAAGGTAATTATGTACAAAGTGGGCATGGCTTATATTGTCTTTAAAAAATCATCACAAAATCCATCATGTAGCCTAAATTGTCAGAGATTTTGAGGTTTTTCATAGAAAAATAAAGTATGCTAACTGCTATAGAATACTGCTGTGCACACGGTTGAAGGAGTTCTGGGATGAGATTAGCCAGGGTTGACATGCATCAAGTGGACTGAGAGACAACTGATTGTATGAAGATTGCTGCATCTCCAAATGATCCAATTTCACCTCATCTTTTCAAATAGTTTTTTTTTTTTTTTCCACCATGGCTCTTTATGTGTCTAAAATTATAAATGGCGGCTTGGCAAAAGGACAGATACCGGCGAGTTTTAAACATGTAGTTGTGATACCACTAATTAAAAAGCCTAGCCTGGACTCCACAGTAATGTCATATTTTAGGCCAATTTCGAAATCGCCTTTCTTGTCTAAGATCCTGGAGAAAATTGTTAACAGTCGGTTGATATTTTCCTTAAATGAGCACAACCTTCTCCAGCTGTTTAAATCTGGTTTTGAAACTCACCACAGTACTGGGTCAGCACTGTTGAAAGTTTTTAATGACATTCTTGTAGCCACAGACTCTGGTCACTGTGTAGTTTTAATCCTGTGGGACATAACAGCTGCCTTCAATGCAGTGAACCATCAGATCCTCTTGTCTCACCTGGAAAACTGGGTGCGCATTCAGGGTTCTGTTCTGCAGTGTGTTAGCTCCTATACATGAGGCGCTTTTGTTTGTATGTCAGAGTTGTTGAGTCCTCAGTAGCTCCTCTCAATTCAATTCAATTCAGTTCATTTATATAGCGCCACAACAGAAGTTGTATCGGGGCACTGTACAAAAACAATGTGTGACTCATATGTGGAGTACCTCAAAGCTCTATACTTGGCCCTCTTCTTGTTTCCCTTTATTTACTCCTTCTAGGATTTATTCCAGAAACATTGTGTCACTTTCCATTTTTATACTGACAGCTAAATTTATGTTCCATTAAAACAAGAAAAGCAATACTCCATGAACCAACTCCTGGAATGTATTGCATAAGTCAGAGCATATGTTTTGTTTTTTGGTTTTTTTTTACATTTTAATGAGCAAAAGACCAAGGTCTAGTTGTTTAAGCCAAGTGACGGTTCAATAGTCCATGCTGATCTGAGTCCATTAACTAAACATCTGACTCAGACAGCAACTAACCCTGGTGTTAGGCTGAACAATGACTTTAAACTCAATGCATAGATTTTATCAGCGATCATAAGTCCCACTTTCATCACTTGTAACAACTGGCCAAGGTCAAACCATTTATTTCACACGCATCATTTTGAGATTTTAATCCATGCTTTTGTCACGACTCATTTAGATTACTGTAATGCACTTAATGTCAGACTGAGCCAGCCATTACTGACTCGACTCAGCTAGTTCAGAACCCTGCTGTTGCCTTTTGACTGCACCAGACAATGACCACGATGGCTCACGGTTCATTTCCGGATTAGTTTTAAGGTTCTTTTATTGTTTTTAAACGTCTTCAGGGTCTTGCCCTACAGTATCTGTCTTGTGTGCTCCAGCTGCACCTTCCCTCATGCTCTCTCAAATCGGCAGTTGCTGTTGGTTGTTCCAAAATCAAAGAGATGGCTGAAAGGTATTGAACGTTTTCAGTCGCTGCCCCTAAACTGTAGAACAAACTGTTTTTGTACATTAAACAGGCCAACTCGCTTCCTGTTTTTTAAATCTGCTTTTAAAACACATTTTTCTCCTTTTCACTCAGCTTGAGATGTTGGCTTTTAATGTTTTCTATTGTTTTTATGATTTTATTGGTTCATAACTTTTACTGTTTCAGTTAATTTGATTGTTTTTTGTTTGCTTTTATGTGTTATCAGTGTACAGCGCTTTGGTCAACGGTGGTGTTTTTGCTTTTTGAAGTGCTTTATAAATGAAGTTGTATTGTATTATTGTGTTTATGACTTCATGGAAACCAGTGAGACAATCAGCATTCATCTCAGCCCTGTTCTGTACCTGTGGAGAAACAAGTGTTTCAAGGACCGAGCTGTTTCAGGCATCCTGCTGTTTCTCCCCTACTGGGCAGAGTTATCACTGAACAGGAACGCTTCACTGGAGCTCGCTCCATCGTTGTCACCCGATATGCAGGTTAATGCTACATGTCCACTCTGTATGGAAAGATAAAGTCAGGCATGGTTTCCTTGAGATATCATAATTTGCTTTGTTATATAAAGACGACGAACATGTTATTCAATTAAACGTGCCACAGAAAAAAGCAAATCAAATATAAATTTCATCTCCACATAAAGATATGAGTTTTTGTTGTTGAGAAATATAATAGTAAAGTAATAGTGTTGCTGAAGCTAAATTTATTTTGTGCACCGGTAATTTCATAGTCTGCTGCCATATATACTGTAGCTGAGCAATGTTTTCAGTGCATTACTTTAATGTTTATTATAGACAATCAGTTGCTAATGCAAAAAGAAAAAGAGCAAACTTAAAGACTACAGTCCATCATATCCGGCTAAAAAGCAATGAGAATAAACATTTGTCAGTGACCAGACTGTGAATAAAATATGAGCATATCCATCTGTTCGTTCACCCATTGGCATGGAAACTACAGTTTATTGAGTCTAATTGCCCATCACCTCCTTGATTATTTGAAGCTAGAAATGGCCACATTTGGATAATAGGAAGTCGTCTCACCATTCAGTTTCAGCTGTTGCCTGGTGTAACGTGCATATCACTGATCAGTGTCTGCATAATTTACAGTAGATCTCTAAAACATGGACTTGAGAGGAATCATGATCAACATATAGAAAGAGCACAATAAGCTTATGGATTTAATTAGTCATTCGTCCATATATTTGTTTTCAGTGGCATTTTTCTGTATTGGGTGTAATCAGGATGATCAACCAGGAATTAAACAACATGATCCAACTAAAGATAGCACTAAAAAATGGAAAATAAATTTTAAAAGGCATTTTATACTGGTGCTTTATTGCCATTTTAGTCATTAATGTTTCCCCTTCTGACTATTTTCATACTTATGATACTGTCTTTTGGCAAGTGTGTGCAAACACAACCTCTTAAACTCATACTAATGAGATTCGAACTTGTTAGTCAAAGTAGCCATTAGGCAGGGGTTTGTGTGAACACTGTTGTGGTGAGAGGCAATCATAATCAATACACCACTGCTTTGCTTCGCCTCTTATTAGCTGGAGATACAGTATTAATGTGCAATTTGAGAGACAAAGCTGAGGCTGTTTGTTCTCATAATGTGGATACAAAAGGACGCTTGGGCAGAACTGCCCGAACGGAAGATGCAGCAAGAGGGAGGTGCACGAGGGGCCAATTAAAAGTCTCACTTTCTATAGGAACATCCAGTCATTCTGCTCAAAGTCAAGTTTGTGCATGTATACATTTTTCCTGCGTGCAAACTGCCAAGTAAACTAAGAAACAAACTGTAAGAAATCAATAAATTCAAAATGAGTTAAAAATAAAATTGAAAAAACCTTGCATAACTGGCTATATTTTTAAGTGATATTTTATCCAACATACATGGAAAGACACTGCCAGTATGTGGGTTTGTCAGAAGCATTTTTACTATATACAGGTCTGACAAATGTAAGCTGCAGTCAGGCCTGGAAGGGATTTCATAACAAAATGCATTGCCTGTATCCTGGTTGACTGTCTTTAGGGGGTGGGAAACTAAATGAAAAAGTGAATTAAAGAAACTGCTAACCTCAAGACTCTGATATCACCATTCAACAAAAGTAAAGTGGAAGTCAGAGAACAGAGAATGAAAACGTTAAATCAGCTGTGAGATTGGAGAGTAAGCAAAGCTCAAGGCTTGAGATGACAAATCATCCCTCACAGACAATATGCTTTGACAGCACAAGAAATATGTCAGGAAGCATCTCCCACAATAACAACCACAGCAGAACACAAACATACACATGACAAAGGAGAATTTATTGGAAATTAAAGGCATAGCCTTGCTTTAAAGAAATACTTTAAAGAATCACCCACCACCTTTCATGCCAGTGTTTCAGACTAAGATCATCTTATGTTGACAAATGACAGTTATATGTAGCTATTTATCGCTCTTGTAAATGATTTCTTGAGGCTCCATGGGAACTATTCATTCAACCTTTATTTATACAGGTTAATCCCATTGAGCCTCGGGGACTCATTTACAAGAGAGATCTGAATTTTAACAGAGTGATGACAACAGTGGACAACAACGACAGCAATAGACAATCATAAAGGATGCGTACAAATTTACATTTTTTTTTAACAAGTGAAAATAAAAAGGTAATAAAAAGGATAATTAATAAAAAGGATAATTAAAAGGAAAAGTAGAGGGGGGAAAAAACAGCTAAATTGTAAGGCAGTGTAGAAAACTAAAAACAGGAACATGTCTGCACTGGTTTTTGCCAGGAACTTAACAGTTGTTTGAAGCCACATAGAGAGGTCAGGGCCGAGAGCTTGAGATCATTTGCAAAATATTCCAGGAAACAGAAGTGGAGTAGGAGAAGACCCTTTTGACAAGTTCAGTCCTCACTGAGGGAACACTGCAGGTAATATTGTCCTAAGAGTGCACGCTGTAGCTGCACTCACGCAGAGACATGTAGGAGGAGATGTATGAAGGCAGCAGACCAAGAAGTGATTTAAAGATGAAAATGTACCAGTGGGAGAATCTGCATGAAGTTAATGATTTCCAGTTAACCAGTGAATACAGGGTGCAGTGATGGGTATGATAGTTACAGCCAGTTGTGAATCTTAGTGCACCGTGATAGACAGCATCCAGTATAAACCTGCATAAACCTGTATAAATAAAGATTGAATGAATATTTGGTTCAAACCTTAAAAACACTTAGCACAATCTCATGCGTTATTGTAATATATCGTCGCTACCACCACAAGAAACATTAGCTCACGTCTGTAAAAGTGACTTAAGTATATATTTTTGTGTAGGCTAGGTTTGATTAGCACCTTGATTCAGGTTAACTTCAAAAGTTAATCACTTGTAAATGTAAGATAAATGATTAATTCTGGTAAGTTTCACCAACATCCGTTCAGTGATTCATGAAATTTTATGCCAACAGTCCAAACATACAGATGTACATGGGGGGGGGGGGGGGGGGGGGGTGGCATTGCTCAGCTTTCATCGATGATAGTAGATGAGAATTAGGATCAGGCAATATCAGTGAAGAGGAAACTGCCTTTCTCCAAGAAGAGGACCTGTTAACAGACAAACCTGCAGGATTCAAATCATGCACAGATTTAGCTGGATTATGGGTCTCTGGAATACTATTAGGTAAATGGTGATGTGTATTGTGTAAACTAACCCACATTAAACAGTTTCAGGAGAGATCGATTGAGCTGCTGTGCATCAGACAGTAGGACTTTCACTTTATATTCAGTAAACATGCATAGTCATTGTGATGGCGTAGCACAGGGCCAACAGATCCAGAGTGTACACAGAGCCCCAGGCAGAGAGGCAGATGTTCCTTCCACAAGATGAATCTACTCCACAAATAAATCAGACCCTCACTGGCTTCTCCCAGGAGGATTTGATTTGCTGGGGCACACCTGCGCACACATCCAGCCACATATTTTACAGTACGTAACCCTACAGTATTTCACTAACACAAAACACTTAATGTCCAAAAGTCTGTGAAAAACAGAGACACATGCTTGATGCACTTGCAACTGAATGTTCACAGACGTGCACTCATACTTGAAGGAGCAGAGATTACATAAAAGTTTACCTTCTTAATCCTGGGGCGGCTCCTCACCCTTCACCTCAGCAGAGAAAATTTAGATAAGAGGAAAGGATACATTTTCTAATCTAGCATGAAATCAGTCCTGATAGTGTGTGGATTAATCCTTCATCTGTGTCCAAGAGCGCCTCAGAGCCTCTCTGCTTGAAATGATACCCAAGGTCATGCTCAGATGTTCCGTATTGGAAAAGAGCCAGAAGCAAAGGACAAAGATTTACATCTAAGAATCTGTGCTGGATGCAGAAACACAAGATTAAAGATGGGGATTAATCTGGACAATATTACAAATTTAAGAGTAAGACCTTGTGTTGCTTTTGTCTGAGTAAAACAAGATGCTTACATTTCCAGCTGTCAACCAGATCAACAGAGACAAATTCCTAGAAGAGTAAATAAATAAATAAATAAAATCTGTTTCATTGACAGATTGTTTAATTCAAGAAAGATGAACATTGTTTTCTGGATTTTGTGCACGGAACCTGACAGATATGTCTGGCAATATATATATATATATATGTATTTAAGATTATATTGTGCTGTAACGTGCTGGTTTTGGTTAGCAAATTGTAAAAATATATAGCTTTTTTTTTTTCATCATGATTCATGCTCAATAATCCAGGTAGAAAAATCCAAAAAAGTTAAGTCATACCTAAATATGTATTCAGTCAATCAGAATCAGTTTATTATTAATTAGGCTATCATAATAGAAGTGGCTTTAAACAGATGGAAAAACCCCTCACAGATTAAAGAGTCCCTGTATACGTCTCTGCACTGGGATAACTGGTCGACTGTACACAGAAAGGCCTGCACCATCAAGATTTGAACCTAGGACTTTATTTTTAAAAGCCTGAAAAATGTATTTGATGGCTGCATTAGAATAATTAGGTATCAAGATATTTAAGCTCAAACAAAGCCCAAAGCTTTGTTTGTTACAAACTTACCAGATTTTTTTAATATTCCTTCATAAAAATAATAAACAGATTTTCTAGGTTTGTTTGTGAAATAATTTAGTCCAGATTGATTTGAGATTTGTAAAGCATATGTCTGTACATTTTATTTTCTGAGTTGCAAACAACTAAGCAGCTGTTCTCACAGTATTTTTTTATTTACTGTTAACTAAGTCTCAAAGCACTGACAAACGTCAACATATCAACATATCTGGTCTCATTCATTAGTTTTTATTTCAATTTATGTTTTTGTTAAATGCATAAACCAGTATCATCATTTTGTTGTTGTTTATGTTTGTTTTATTTGCACCTGTTGGGTGGTTCGATGTGCCATTATCTGGCAACACATGCATTTATTTGCTTGAATTTTGTGTATTTGTTCATGTTTTGCTCAGCTGCCATACACTTACTTGTTGCCACTGTAATGCATAATAGAAGCATATCAGAAAGTCCAAAAATAAGAGGAAGTGGTGAAATTATTGCAAAAAATGAAAAGACAATACAGGGTCCCATGATTGAGTTAGTCTCATCTTAAGCTAGACAGCATTTCCTTTGGCACTGACCTTGGGTCTGCTATTGACGGACAGCAAAACAGGCAGGAGGAAGAGGAGGATAGAAACAGGCTTATTAGAGAAAATGGAAATACAATACAAGAACCAGGAGAGTGGAAAATAAATAGGAAAGAAAGGGTTAAAGAGAAGGGGTGCATCAGGAGGCAAGGAGTCAGAGCTCGAGGTTATGGATGAATGACAGAAAAAAAAAGACGAAACAGGCATGGTGGACTTCCTAATATATTTTAAACAAGAAGAGCTTGATTGGCATTCTGATGAAGCTGACAAAGTCCTCAACAGTCTATAAAAAAATACAGGCATCTTGAGGGGGAGGTCTACCACCCTGTTACCATTTCTATGTATCTCTTCCCCAGGGATTCCTGCAAAGTGAAGCTATCTTCCTCCTCATGATAAACAATTTGTAAAACTCAAAAGATATATGTTGTTCTGAGGAGAGGAAACTGCTACAGTGAGGGAAAAAAAAAATGAAATCATAGTAGAGAAATAGAGGGAGAAGAGAACAATAGCTGCTGACAAAGAAGAAGGTAATAGCTAGTCACTGGTCTGAGAAACACAGAGAGGAAGGGCAGTGATTTGTTGAAGCTGAAGCCTTACCGGCTCCGATTTGTGGCTCAACAGAATCCTTGTGTTTTGGTCTGGTTTTGATTTATAAAAACACCCAATACTATATTTTTTTGTTTGTTTGTATTGGTGCATCTTGGGTGGAAAAAAGCAGTCTTGAAACAAATGGTTGATTGTAGAATAATAAATGCTAAAAATTGGGTTCTCTGTGATAAATGGCTGCAACTGGTTCCTCACAAATGGAAGCTTAACTTGCAAATGAAATTGGAAGCTCGATTTTCAACTTTATCCTGCTAACGGACTAATGTTTGGACACATCTAATGTCTTCATCAAAGTCCACGAATAATTTGTGGTGTTTTGCTGCCATTTTTTTTTTTACAGCACCTTAACTGATTAAATGTAGTAGAAGTAAAATAAACAAAAAAGTAAAAGTTCAGTGGAATCCAATCAAACTTTATTTTATGTATTCCAAAAAATCTTTTAAACAGATGGTGCGGTGGATTTCCAGACTCATTGTAATTTGTAAACGACCCCTCCCAAAATTAGGAGAAAAAATTTCAACAAAATAGAAACCTCTTCAAAAGATAATCAATTAATCTCTCCAGCTTCTGTGACCTCGGAGTTAAAAACACCTTTGGCCACAGAACTTGATGATGCTTCATTTGGACTGAGGAGAACTTCCTGCCTCTACATGTCACATTATAGATTTTATTGTAAGTCTGCACCAAACGCCATCTGTAAGAAACTGGAGAGAAATCTAAATTGGCTCTGTTAGTGTTCACACATATGTCTCCTGAACAAATAAATGCCTGCAGCAAATGTTCTGCACATCTCCATCCACTCCACATACGAGGACCAGTGGCTTTCTTTTCTTTGGGCCATTTCACAAACTTGGGGGCATGCCTATGAAGTTGTCAGTTAAACGGAGACTTGACCAATCTACCAATTCACCATGGCCTTAAGGAAAATAAGGGCTCAATTACTGTTCCTCATTGGACAGCTAAAGGAGCAGAGGCACATGGTACACCCATTTACACATGACATTTACTCGCTGAATGTGCTCACCTAGCTTTGAATAATGCACATTCTCTATATCTGGCCTTTATATCGTGGCAAAAGGGGAACAAATTTATCACACAAACAAACAGCAGTAGAATATTTTACTGCATGACAGGAAACATTTCATTTGAGAGAAACCCACCCAGATGCTCATGTAGTTGGATGACTCTCCAGTACAATAACTTATTGTAATGCACAGCTAATTTCGACAGTTCTGATAGGAACATTTCCCTGATATTCTATGAATTCCAGAAGGAAGAGTTTACATCATTAAAGCATTTATTTATTTTCAGTAAAACATGAAAATTACTAACACAGATATTTTTGTGGTGATTTTTTTTTTTATCTGCATATCCAGATCCCAAAATTAACTGATTTGTTTGCCTTTCAGACGGAGCTGTAGCGTCCATTTCACAATGAGTTTACCCTCCATAAGAGGAAAACCGTTCTTTAAAGTTCAGTCATCGTCAGCAAAACATTGTTGTCTCTATTCCACGAAATTTGCAGGAACAGCTTGATGATTATGTTTACGTGCGCAAAATTCTTTGACCGGGTTGAATTGTTTTCAGCTTAAATAATTCAAATGTATTGTTTACATGGGCACAATCCGTTCACGACGAGCGTTTACATGCAGCGAGCTTTGTTCTGAACAGAAGTACAGACATGCACAGTGTGGTAAACTCTCCTTAAAAAAACACAGAAGAAGTTCTACTTCTGGTTTACTTCCGGGATGAACGTAAACAAACCTGAGCACCCAAAATGGACCCGTGCCAGTTTTTATTGACGATGGAGACATTACTGCACTCCCTGATTGAGCTACAGGTAATACAGATAATTCTGAGCTCTTTCCAAGTTTCTAGTAGAAACGTTGCGTTGCTCACCGACCAGTTTTGCTTCCCCGACATGCTAATATTATTAGCATTAGCCAGGCGGAAATGACATGGGTCGCGCATGCACAGTCAGGTCAGTTTTTCACGATTGGAACAAAAATGAACAAATTGTTTACATGGATACTGTTTGGGTTATTAATCGGTGTAAACCACCCGTTTTGTTCTGATTACAAATTCTTCCGGATTGCGCTGATTAGACAAAATGTAATCCAAATGGGGAGTTTACATGACACATTTTTATTCCGAATGACCATTTATCCCAATTACTTACGTCCATGTAAACATAGCTAGAGACAAAAAGCCTTTAAAACCAAGTTCAGAATCTTTCATTAGCTATGTTTACATCGGATTAACCCCTCTCCACCTCTGTTACAAATCTTGGAGTAAAAATGGACTCTCATCTTACATTTGAAAATCACATTAAGCATCTGTTTAAAACCTGTTTCTTGCATCTCCAAAATATCTCCAAACTTGGCCCATCTCTCACTTTTGCTGATGCAGAGAAACTCGTCCATGCCTTTGTCTCCTCCAGGCTTGACTACTGCAACTCCCTGCTTACTGGAATACCCGGCAAAAACATTCAGAAGCTTCAATATATTCAAAACAGTGCAGCCAGGATTTTATTGAGAGCTCATAAATTTGAACATATTACACCCATTCTCCATAATCTCCATTGGCTTCCTGTCACCTACAGAATTCAGTACAAAATTGCTCTCATTACTCATCAGTGTTTAAACGGAAATTCACCAGATTATCTGAAGGACCTTCTTGCTCCATATTCATCCACCCAGTCCCTACGATCACTGAACAGTAATCTCCTTCCACAAACTAAATTAAGGACTATGGGAGATCGGGCATTCTGTGTGGCTGCCGCCTCTGGAACTCCCTCCCTGAATATCTGAGAGCTCCACAATCACTGACTGACTTTAAAAAAGGCTTAAAGACTTTTCTTTTTAAACAAGGCTATTCTGCCTCCACATGATTGTATCACTGATTTTTAGTTAATTTTATCATTGATTTTAGTTGATTTTATCACTGACTTTAGTTGATTTTATCACTGATTTTATCATTGATTTTAGTTGCACTTTAAGATTTTTGTTAATGATAATTGTGTTACAAATAAAATTCATTATCATTATTATTATTATTATTATTATTATTATTATTACATGAAAAGCTGGATGAAGCAGCAGCGTTACACTTGCTGGCAGCACATAACTTGGATGTTTATTTTCTCCCGCTCTCTCGTCCGGTTAAGAAGTAAGACTAAACGCATGTGTTGCTTCACGTGGAGTTCAATCAGGGAGTGCAGTAACGTCTCCAACATCATTAAAACCTGGTGCGGGTCCATTTTGGGTGCTCGGGTTTGTTTTATGTTCATCACGGAAGTAGAACTTCTTCTTCTGTGTTTTTTTAAGGAAAGTTTACCACTCTGTGCATGTCAGCACTTCTATTCTGAATAAAAGCCCATGCATCATCATCATCACTTTTATGTATGTATGCATGTAAATGCTCGTCGTGATCGGATTGTGCACATGTAAACAATTTAATCTGAATACATTTCAATCTGATCAAATAAGTTTGCGCATGTGAACATAGCTACTGTGATGTACACGAAAATTGTAGAAAATCTTTGGTCATGAGCTTGACTGAGTGGTCTTTCTTGTGTCCAAAGATGTCCTACAACAGATATTAAGTAGTGTCAAAGCTTTCTAGGAACGACCTCCATCTTTTTCCCATGTCTGAATCATACACAGCCGTGTCTTTTTTCTCATCTTCCTTCCTCTTGATTTACTATACAAATATAATGATCAGGACAAAAAATTGTATTATTAATTTGTTTTTATTGTGAGACTGAAATTTCATTTGGTCTTTGTGGTGTACAAGATTCTCCTACTCACCACTCACCTCTGCCAGATTATCAGACCTTTCATGGTTCTTGTTATCCAGCCATCTAGTTTCTTGTTCTCAGTAGTGATGGTGAAATGAAGCTTCATGAAGCACTGAGGCTTTCTATCAAATAGCTCGACTCATGGTCCGACACCACGGTGCTTCATTTGCTCTACTGCACCATCAAGTGGACTATAAATGTAAAACTGGTAGATGGATTATAATACCATAACTGGTTTGTGAAGCTTTAAGTTAAAGAAAAAAGAAATCATGTTTGTGCGAACCTCAAAGTCTAAAATTGATCTGCAAATGATCTTAATCAGTCTTTATGATGATGGTGATTAATTTTTCTGTCTGCCCCTTATATTTCGAATCTCGTGCATACAAACAAGCCGGTTCCTGAATCGTCACGTGGTACGGCCTGCTAGCAAGGCCTCCAATGTCACTACATGCATTATCAATACACGCTCTACACAAATCCTCCTGGATTACTTGACACACGCTTTGAATCCTCGACACAGAAGGACACATCACTAGTTCTCGCCTGTGTCATGCCTTGCTCTTGGAATTTCAACCTCATGCATGCTTTGTGGATTTACTGTGCCTTCTCCTCGTATGGTTTGGTTCTGCCTATCTGACACTGGTTTTTGATAACTTCTTCTGACTGTGGATTCTGGTTTGACCTTTGGGTTTGTTTTGGGACTTCTGACTCCCAGTGTATGACCCCCCCCCCCCCCCACACCCCCCCCCCCCACCCCCCCCCCCACACACACACGCACACACACACCTCTATGCCTGGACCTTGCCTTTGGATTACCCCTCTGATCACATCTCGGTCAAAGCATTAAAGGCCTCCCTCTGCAGCTGCCTTCCCACCAGTTGCAGTGACATCATCACTTCAAGCTCCAACAGGTGGCTCTCACCCCCACCTGCCTGTGAAGACGTGTTCCCACAGCTGGATCCTGACTCCCACCTGCAGCTGCAAAATCAATAAAACTGTATTTGTTTTTACTATTGTTGTCTGGCTGAATTTTGAATCCAAAACGCTGACCCCTGACAGTGTGGCTTAAAGTGGTTTAGGGTGTCATGCTGGGGGGAGGGGGGTATTATAGATAGAAATATTTCAGTCAGCTCAATGTTCAGTTTTGATGAATGAGCCTTTTTCAGCATGTGTTTGACAAGATTATCAGCAGAAATCAGGATTGGACAAATCAATGCGGGTAGATCAGTACTTTGAATGCAGAGCAACTTGGTTTGAATTGATTTCTTTAGAACATACATCAATGACGATGTTTTCCAAACACAACATATATTCACCTGAATGTGCTGCTGAGCATGACTGCAGTTAAATAAAACTTGAGGGAAAACTTTAGAACAAGAAAAACAATTGCAGAAAGACACGATGGGCCGTCTTTGGTTCAACGGTTTGAGCTTTGACCAGCTGGATTATACAGAGACGTTGTACAAGGGAGGACACAAACCCAAACCAGCAACTTTTTTCTTTATACATTTTGAACTCCTCAATTATTAAAGGCCTAACATTCATTGAAGGTATACTGTGCATACTACCCCACCACCCTTTTATGTCACCTTTTTTATCTCATTTTGAGAACTGATGGAGTTATAGCTGTTTTGATCAAATCTTAAAACCAAGATTTAGCATGATTTTATTTTAGTCTTTGAAGTATGTGTTGGGGATGACTCTCAGCTACTACCGCGTCACATTCACTCAATCTCTGTAAAGCTGACTTGGTTATAGCAGTCTGTAGCTGTGTCCCAGTTCAGCAGTTGCATCCTTTGAAGGACCCGGCCTACCCAGTCGACGTATAGGCCGGGTCCTTCAAAGACCACGTAACCGGAAGTCAGCGGCCACTGAATTGGGACAGCCTTCGGTGCGTCGCTGTGACATAATCAGCCTTCAAATCCGGCCTTCGAAGGATGCAGCTGAATTGGGACACAGCTTGTGTTTTCTGAGGTCAATTGATTGTGGCCGCCATCTTGAATTCGCTACAAAAATTAATTAGTTGTTCATCCAGTGGTTATTTTCTGAGTTTCATTTCAACATGTCCAGGGGTTTGTGAGATATTTTGCTATCACGACTGTCAAGGTAATGTGTATTATTTGCACTCACCATGCTCTGTACTTGACAAACAAATGAACAAATGAACAAGCAGGTGCAAAAACATAGCTGTTTATCCTCTTTTTTTTTTTCTTTTTTTTTTATAGTCAACATACATTGAAACTGATAACTACAAAATAAAGCAGGATGTGGAAATGTCATTAATCATTAAAACAGAAAATGAAACATGTCAAAATATTGCTATGTTTTTATTCTGACGTATTTTGTTCCTGTTCATGTTGTATCAGTTGTATTGCCATTTTATTTGATATATTCCTGAATACTGAATAATAGAACTAGCCACTAGTGTATAAAACTGAAATAGCCCATTATTTTATGTGATGCCTGACAAAATCAAGCCTGGCAGTGAATAACTGAATGAACATGAGCCACTTCTTCCTGTGAGCCTGCAAACACTTCACAGCTTGTCCATTTGTCAGCACTCGATCCCAGAACGAGAATACACACTCTGATATTTGCTCCACAGGAGCAATCAGCAGATTACACAACTGGTAAAGTGACTCCGCATGTTGTCTCACTGGGAAATCCTCTGTGCTGCTGAGCCAGTAAAGGTCTGAGTCGAAGAGGAATTATACTCCGTTAGCATCAAAGTCAGGGAATTGTAGCCATGTGGGTTTGGATTCTCACAAATCAGATGTCAGAACATTATCGCATCAGTTTATAACCTTTAAAACTTGTACTGGCAGAGCCCTTGAAGTGAAAACCCTGTACTTTAAAAATAGTTACTCATACCTTACTCCCTTTGTTCCATCTAGTTTCCACTCAAACATTTTCAATAACAGTTTCCTATCGTGACATTATGGAAATATTGCACAAACATTTCTTTAGCTTTAATTGTCTTTTTGCTTAGACCGTCCAGCAGAACGACTGTCGAAAAGCAGCTTTAAAGTGGTAATTAGTTTAATATTTCTCCCTGTGCCTCCATGGTGTGATGTCTATATTAAAACTTCTTATTGTGTTTATCACGTTATCAGATTGTTCAGCTCACTATCTGCAGAAGAAACATATCTTCACTTAAAATCTGAAAACGTCTTTGTTCTTTTTTTTTAAATAATACACATTAAAAGCAGCAGCACTTGTCTAATATTTATTATCTAATTTAATACTACAGTAATCATCTACTTTCAAGAAAGAACAATGATGTCTGTTCGGCAGTTGTCAGATTTAAAATGCATGTTGCAAAAAGTCAAAGGTGATTTTTAATTTCTCTTTTTTAGAGTGTTCATTTTCACTTTTTACATTTGCTTTTCTTGGTGTCAGGCATAAAAATAACATGGTTTCATTTAGGCCCTAAAAATTATTGATACTAATGTGCTCAAAGGCTTTATTTACTGTTAAGCACAGTGATGGGTGATGGTTGAGGTGAGCATTTTGGCTTGTGATACCTTAAAGTCACTGAGACAAACATGAAAATAAAGTTTTTAGAGTACAGTAGTCCCTCGCTACTTCACAGTTCGTTTATCGTGGATTCGCTCTATCACGGTTTTTCAAAATAAGATTGGACATGACACATAATTAGCTGATAAATGGATGAGCCGCATGATCAGCATGTAAATTTTATTTACAATAAATTATTTTTAATTATTTAGCACCTCCTGCACCTTTGTGCAGCCCTTACTGCAGGATAAACTTCCTGCTGCAGCTGATCAGCTGTTCTCTGTGCAAAGCTGAGAAGTGGGCGTGGCCAAGAGCACTTGCAGGTGGCAAAGAGCAGAGGAGGAAGGGAGCTGAAATCATGACATTCTGTGCTCATTTAGAGCATTTAGAAACATTGTTTAGAATATTGCAAGAGTGTGAGAAGTATTTTAAATGCCTATATATATATATATGTATATATATATATATATATATATATATATACACACTTAAAATAAACTACTTACTACAATGGGATTAATCTGTATGAAACATGTACTATTCCTACTTCGTGGTTTTTCCACTTATTGTGGGTCTTCAGGGAATGGATCCCCCGTGATAAACAAGGAACTACTGTATTTTTTAAAGTGGCATGAGCCCATCTGTCTGTCGCTACAGTTTGATTGAAACTATGTTCTACAACAAACCCTGCGTGTGCAAGCACACCAACAAATTTGTAACTGAATGTTTTTTAACAAGATTTGTGGTAGGCTAAAGTTCGTTCCTTTACACATTATATACGAAATGTAAGAGAACAGTAGATAAACGTCAGCAAATTTAAATGAACCAAAACATAGATGTAAAGAAGAATGGAGCTAAACTGACCAGTTTAGACTAATCTGCTTTTATTAAGGACGAGTATGCACACGCACAGTTGGTTTTTGTTGTTCAGTTTAGATCATTCACCAACTTTGAATACCTACAAATGGACCAGGTGGTGTTCCTACACTGGTATATTGTGATGTATAAAACTAAGAGCTCTGCCTATATTTTTCCTGTATCTTTATAATTTTGTTATAGCAACTTTGTGGTTGCATGTAAATTCTGAAATATGGTAAAAAAAAAACATATGTTCCAGTAATCCTTCTTTCTTAAAGAGCATAAAATTATAAAGAGGTGCATTTTCTGTGCTAAGAGCTTTCAGTCTTGCAGCATTTGGTCTCATTCAAAAAGAAAGGTGTTGTTTCTTAGCTTTGCTCGTGTGGCACAAACGTAAGCTGGAATATTTTAATAATGATGCCTTTTTGATGATCCTTGATCTTCCACAAAGACTGATCATTTCATCTCTAAAGACATGAGCTTCTGTGACCTATCAGCTGGCAAGCTGTCTGCTTTACATCCTTTGAACATACAGTTAGTCAGCCTCAGAGGTAAGCCTGTGGTCTGAATACAAATAAACTGCACAATAACGCGGCTTATGTGCAACAAGGACACATTTATCTGTGTTAGCTTTTCCTCTCGGTGCAAAGACAGAAGTGTTTTGATTCAGGTTTTTAATAGGGAACTCCACTTTGTTGTCCTTGCTGCAAATCCTAAATAAAAATGTGAAACAGCGAGCGGCAGCCAGCTTAAGATCTGAAGGAACGAAATGAGAAAAGTACAAAAAACGAGAAAAGTATAAAGAGAGTGAACGCAAACAGAGAGTGTAAGATGGCAGGGCGAATGTAAGCACCTGAAATAACCCTGAGGGTAGATGGCTAATTAATGTCTCAGTTGTATTCAAATGCTAAATACTGAACCTCAGATCCAAGACATCAGTGAGTAGGAAAATGAGATGATGCATAAAATACCGAGGAGGAATAAAAGAAAAGAAAACTGCAGAATGTAACAAAACGCAGAAAACCTGGAAAATAGATGTTTCGTACAGAAGAACCTTTAATGCAGGCAACATTCCTTGATTTGGCAGGTTCTTTAATTCTGTGGCTCACGTGGATGTCATAAACATCTCACCTGCTACAACTATGAGATTTTTTTTTATTTATTCTTACAATAAATTGATCACATTAGCAGTGTTAACCAAACTATAATAAGACAGTAAAGTCACACTGATGCCAAGTGCACCATTGTTTAAATCACAAATCACTCTGCTACAACCGGTAAAACTCTGACTGAGCAGAACTGCTCTAAACAACTCCTCACAAAACATGAAACAAAAATACAAAATGTTTTGTTTCTGCTGATTATAATCAACCCAGGGCATGATACTGTCTCTGCCATGCATCACAACAGAAATTATATAAACAGGTAATAAACAGTGCCTAATATCCATCATATTTAGCTCATTTACATGCATATATCATGTGCATGTACTTCTGTACTGGCACATTTAACTTTACTGTTTTATTATTTTGTTATTTTTTCTTCTTTTTTTTCTTTTGGCTGCTCTCTTCTTCAGGAATCACCACAGGGAACTAAGTCGCACGAAGACTTGGCAATTATTTTTACGCTGGATGCCCTTCCTGACACAACCACAGACCACCGAGCTACCACAGCCCTCCGTGTGGAGCAGAGAGCTGTCCTCTAAGCACCCAGGGGAACAGATGGTGGGGGTTAAGGGCCTTGCTCAAGGGTACATTTAACTTTAGTGTATTAATACCAAATATATATTATATCTTATATTGTATGTAGCATATATTTGATTTATTTGTACTTTGAATGGCTACAAAGTACTGACATGTTTAACAAGTTCAAAAAATAGACCTCTTGTTACACTCTGTCATTCTCCAGTGCCAATTCTATAAATTTATGAGAACTTTTATTTTATTTTATCATGTTTCTCTGGTCAAACTTATTAAATATAATAGTCATAATAGCAATACCAGAGTAAAGTATTACAAGAATATTCTTAAATCCTTCCCAAGTACAACATAATAAAAAACAGAATAACATTGTGATAGATAGGAAAGGTTGTAAAACAATAATTAAGGTTCCTACAGCAACCTTTCTGCTCTATCTGGTTATATTACATGAGGCTCCAGCCTCCATCTTCACAAACTTATGTTGTGCATAAAACTTCCTTCACACCCACATGAGAACACATCCATTGGTAAATGGGAGCCATCCATTCCTGGAATGATGAGGGTAAGAGAGAATGCACCTCAACTTTTGTCTCTCTGTCAATTTATTGTTTTGGTGATTGAGACAAGAACTTAGTGACATGCAAATAGATGTACTCTGCATTTAAAAAAAAAGCAAAGTCACACAAAGATTCACATAGGTGTGCCTTTCCTGATTAGACACTACTCTGCTAAATGAATGTGGCGCACTTGACATGCCTGCACAAATTTACTGAGGGATAAACCACAGGGTGAAATCAAACAGCAAAAAGGAGAGCATCAAACTATTTTGGAGCATAATGTGTCAAACACACCTGAATATGTATTAATACTGTGAAAAACTAGAAAAACACATCCAGGCCAAATAATGTTAATGCTGTGCATTTATATGCAAAGACGTGTGTGCTTTGATCACAGCAGAAGCTTTGACAAATTACATCTTGTAGGTAAATAGTGTGATAGCATTTTTTTTAATTACCTGAAACCATTATGATAGATTGTGATCTGTACACAAACTCACACACACGTGCACACACTCATCAGCCACAGGAGCAGTAAACAGGCCATCACTCTGACCCATCAGCCATAATAGGTTTTCACAAACACTATCGCCAACCAAGCACGCAGTCATTTACAAACACGCTCAGTTCCACCTGAGGGGATTCATTCTGCTTTTGATATTTTTGACAGTAAACGAATCTCATTATTTGTGACTTGAATTATTCAAAGAAAAGCCCAAAACTATCCTGATTGAGATGGAACCGGAGAAAGCCACTGGTTTCTGGGATATGAAAACGGTAATTCCTCAGCAGCCACTACAAAAAACCATGTGCGGTGCTGTCCTCGTGACAAATGAGGCTCTTAACTCAGGGCTATTCAAGAGAGGGAAACCCATACATTTTTTTCATTCAACCTTTATTTATACAGATTATTTCCCATTGAGCCTCAAGGACTCATTAACAAGAGAGACCTGTTATATACAAACATGCAAAGTTGAGGAAAAGAGAACATTAGAATGGAGGAAGTTAAAAGAAAATCACATCTCACACCATGTCCTGGCCGGGGCACAGTGTAAAAGATGCAACAAAAAGAAAGACCTTGCAACATAAACAGCAACATACAATGACATCATAATACATAGATGCATAGGTAGGTCAACAAAGGCGGTGAGTGGACTCTGCCAGAAAGTTCCAAAGTTGTGATAAGATGGTACAATGTTTAGCAGTGGCACAGTTCTGATAAGGCCCACAAATGTCCTCAAGAGAGCGGGGTAGGAGGAGGGGAGGAGCAGCAGAGCGTCATTATTCACATAACCTCTGGGAGAGTTTGAGATAGCTGACCTATTCAAGGCCAAGCGAGGGAGCCAGATTTGATAACAACATATGTTTTTGGGACAGGCAGAGTCTGCTTGATTTTTTTTGTCTGCCTTCAAAAGTTCTAATTGTACTTCTCAATGGCGAATCCAAAACAGCCAGATGTATGGTCATTCCACCGGACTGTGCTTGTAGCCTTCCCCAAGATTGAATCCTTCACTCCAACAAGTTCCAGAAGCCAAAAGTGGCCTGCGATTCTCAGAAATAATGTCCAGCTTACGGCTTAGCTCGAGAAGCAATTGAGTCTGGGCGCTCGAAGCGCGACACATTCCTTCACACATGGCAGGCAGCTTCAAAATTGGTAGCTCCACTGCTGACATCTTCCAAATTTGTCGATAAGCCAGAAACCCACCAATTCCAAGAAGCAGAAATCCCGCTATCATAAATCCAATTATGTACGCGTTTTCTACATCCTCAACGGACAATACAGAGAGACACACCCTCTTCCGCTCCAGTCTCCAGGAATCCATGGTGTATAACGAAGCAAATGTCCCTTCAGGGCATGAGGGCTCTCCTTCCCCCTGTCCTCATTGGGAAAATTTGATCAATTGCATTGAGAGACCAGCTGACCAAATCCATGATTTACAGTTTAGAAGATAAGTAGAGAGAGGCTCTGAAGAAGGTTCACAGGACAAGAGAACAAAAAACAGGAAGGAGGCAGGAGAGGGTGAAGTGATCGTCTTTGTCGAGAGCAAGCTGGAAGTGAAGCAGGAAGTGAGCATATACTATCAACACTGAGGATCAATGCCCAACTCAGAATGTTCAGCCCCAGTTGGTTGAGGCAGATGGTCGCTTGTGCTGTGCCTGGTTCTGCTGGAGGTTTCTTCCTGTTAAGAGGGAGTTTTTTCTTGCCACTGTTGCCTTTGTGCTTGCTCATGATGGGTCACTGTGACGAAGTGAAGATTCAACGCAATCTGCTGGCTTTTTTAGATAGATATCTTTACTTATTGGCTTTTTATATGTGAATATTTTTGTAAAGTGCACTGAGACAACTTTTGTTGTGACTTGGCGCTATATATAAATAGACTGAATTGAATTAAACCATTAATGTCTCAGAACACTAATGAGTCAAAAATGTGAATCGCAGCTCCTTCCTCAGCTGTTTTTTGTTCAACACTCCTTTAAAATAAAAGTATTTCTCTCTGCTAAAAGCAATATGTGCACTTGAAGAATTCCTTTGAGACTCAAAATTAAGTGTGACAGATTAAAATGGAACCTTGTGATTGACACGATCTTACATAAGGCGTACTGTAGCCCTTCCCGTGCGACAGAAAGAAAGCCATCACAGACGTTGAATCTTTTACATTTTGTACCAGCAAAGAGACGTTAAAGCTTTTCACCGCCTCATAAAAACCTAACGTGATCACACTCTGCCTCGTGTTCCATTGTTCCTTACACGACTTCTATTCAGATGAGGACAGAGCTGCAGGCACTTGCATTAAATTGATGGTTTAAATGTCACGTAGTAAGATTGACTTTACGAAATTCATCGCTGGCATGGGGTGTTAATGGCCCAGAAATGTCACTCATGCAAAGTCTATCCATGCACCGAGCTTTTCCAGGAGACTAAAGAAATCTGGCTGAGTGGAAATGGTTTTATTAAAATCCATAACCACCATGATTGCATATCCCACTGCACTTATATGCTTCAAGTGTTTTTTTTTTTTTTTTTTTAAAAGACATGTCAAAATGATGGCGTCTGATTTAAACTGTTAACGTGTGCACTTGTTGATGACTCCAAGATAAATTAGAATTTGCACTCAGCTTTCACGGCAAAGTCTTGGCTCTTATTGAGTTTTACAGTCTGAATAAATGTTAAATAAATACGTTTTTATTAAATGTTTCTGGCTTATGTTTCACTGGCTATGTAAGAACTAAAATCAATAAATTATTTAAATAATCAGTAGTTTTCTGTAAACACTGTTGAGAAAAATGAACATTAATTTCCTATTATTGTTTTGCCTGTCAATGTGCTTGCCAAATTAAGTTTATTTCAACTGCTTTTGTACATAACTTAATTCACATTAATTAATGTATTCATATATTACTTTAGTAAATCAAATCCTCATCTTTTTACATAAAATACATAATAATGCAGTGAATGTACAAGGATTTTTTTGTGCTAGTGCTTGTCTGATCTAAGGCAGCTCCACATTTGTTTGTTCTCCATTATGTCTAATGATTTAGCAGATATAAAACAAGTTGCCAGCGCATGCGTTTCTTTTACCCCATGAAACGAATTAAATAATTACAGCAGAACAAAACCACGTCTGAGTTTTAGACTTTATACACGGAATCAAGCTGGAGCAACCAGTTCTATTCTCCGTGCTGTGCAGCAACTTCCTGAACAAGAGAAACTCTCCTTCCAGTACACACACTGACTCACTGAAGCACAAACCTTAATATTATTTTTAGTTTGTCCGAAAGTGTGACCTTTCACGTCTCATTTTATATCAGGATTTAAATCAAGTGGTTGGCCTCTGAGAATATGTACCAAATTCACTTAACAAAGATTTATGACATTTACTATTATAAATAAATATCTATAATATCTTAATGTTATAAAATACCAATTAAGGTTTAAAAAAACTCCTTATCAAGACTCAAAAAGGTCAGGTTTTCTTTCTTTGTGGTTTCTGATCAGTTCTGGCAGCAATATCTGAAATAAGAGGAAGGTTTTGCATTGTTTGTGGTTTTGTGCAAAATGATGAGTGCAAAAGAAACTAGAACTGTTTTTGTTACTTTTTTTGACATCTTATTTGTAAAAAAAATATATATATATCTGTATGCCTTTTTATAACTGTCTATTGTTGTCACTGTTGTCCATTGTTGTCATCATTCTTTGATGAAATCAGGTCTCTCTTGTAAATGAGTCCCTGAGGCTCAATGGGAATTACTTGTCTAAATAAAGATTGAATGAATGAATGAATGAAAAGAACATAAAGGGCATTTTAAATTTGCTTTACTATTTCGAGCTAATACTATTAGCTACTATTTTACCTCATATTCTGGAAGCTGTAAGACACTTTGTTAGTTATATTCTTGGTCTGTGCAAAAATAATAAATATTAGATTTCAAGACCCTGATTAGACATTATATTAATTGCTAAAATAGTGATATCACACAAGTCAGTTTGCACTGAATTCTTCCAAATGGATAATATTAATAATATATTATTATCAATGAGAAAGCATGACTTCTGAAAGAAAGTTTAGTGAAAGATTTTTGTTTTGTTTTTTATTTGAAGTGTCTTCTTATTTTTAGAGTATGCTTTAATGTTACCCTTTAGTAATTACATTTTAATGCACAGTAGTTTTTAATCCATAAACCAAGTAGACAGCAGACACAAAACAAGTGCAGCATTTTACTGTAGATTTGTTTAACAGGCAGCTATTTTCACTAAACTCTTCTGATATTTAAATATAAATATTGTTTTTACAAACACTTCTTTTAGAAAATGTTCATATAACATGAGACTCGATACATCAGTGTCATTGTAAGGTTGGATCGTAGACACACCTATAATCCCTATAATCATCTTCAGCTGTAAAGTATAGAGGCTGTGAAGGAGTTTGGTAGCGAAGTGACTTAATCAACACACTCATCATAATGCTTTAAAACCAAACAAATCACCTCTTTAGCACCAAAATATTAAACAGACAGACATTTTTCAACAAGAAACCATCATGCACCATTGCTTTGATGCAATAATACTCTGCTTGTGTATATATATATATATATATATATATATATA
>NC_056498.1:56133479-56136237 GCF_014905685.2 Nematolebias whitei | reverse complement strand
TATATATATATATATATATATATATATATATATACAATGTGAATAATGAAAAAAAATGAAATTGCAGAAGCTAACGCTAAACCGCTTACTGCTAAGACGACTGTCACTTAGTCTGCGTCACGTCTTCGTCTCCATCCAGTTGAAGCTGCGTCGACATAGTAAGTCAATAGCTTGCCTAATGCACTCTTCTAGACACGTCCACAACAGACAAAAAAGCTTTAGAATTTTGTTTGCAAACTTAGAGTTGATGAAACCTAATTTAGCGGAAAGCCACCTTAAACCTGTTAGTGTTACTGAGCTTTGAGGTCAAAAATTGATACAATTTTTAAAAAATCAAGCCATTGTTAGGTACTAAATATATATGATGCTATTTTATGTTACTTCATGCACAACCTCTCCACTAATTTCTGCTGATATCATAAAACCTCCACAATAAAATGTGGATTCAGTCTATTATTTCCCTTTAGCAACTGAAAAATGTATTTTCTCTAGATTAGATTTTTTTTTAAGATTACTGTTATTGGTGATTATCTGCCGTTGTCTGAGACTGATTTTCTTAGACGCAATTATTAGACACGATAACATCAGTATTCTTACTCTTCTTCCAATTAGCTTGTCTACTCTGCACGAATTAAAATTCCATCCTTGCCCTCTTTTCAGCTTTAAGTCAGAAAAATTGCACCGAACAAATGCCACATCAGCGTAATGGATCACGGATAAACAACGCTGTGCTCACACGCATGCATCACAAACGAGTGCACACAAACAACAATATTATGGATGTAATTGGTGGAAATATTTCTTTGTTTCCGCATATTTAACGGTGAAAGAACGGGCTGTTAAGTTACAGCAGCTGGAAGCAAAGTGAGATAAAGAGGCAGCACACATTTCTCACTCGCTTGTTCTCAGCGGTAACACATCAAACTGTCATCTTTGATCACACATCTCCCATTAAGAGTCATTAATCTGCCTACCCATAAAACATACAGTGCATTGGTTGCATAAAACACACCTCCCACAGATCCTCCTACAGCTTTAAGCACTTACCTTCAGCATCGACTTGTTCTTTTACTTTTACCTCTATGTGTGGACACCTAAAGACTTTTTCCTGCCCATTAAGCTAGATTTATATCTCCTTCGCTCCTCTGCTTGGGGCATCCAGTTGTCCATTTTTTCCTCAGTGACCTTTTCTCATCAACCTTGAAGAAGTGTTCTCTGCCAAAGCATTGTTACCAAACAGTTTCTTGCAAAATTCCACATGATTTGTCACTTTTTAAAACAGTGGAAGGAAACGCACAAAGGAAGGTTAAGCAAATTTGCAGAAAAGATCCAATTTGATTTTATTGGACCTTTCATAAAATAAATAAAAAGAAAACATTGCCCATGTCCAGTTGGAATTCTGTTGGGTTAAGTATGCAAAATATGGTTCGTGTTGAGCCACTTTCTCCTTCATTTTTAGTTCTCTTACTCGCTCTTCAAGCATTAAACTCAGAATTTAACCTCCACCTACAGACATCAGTCTTTTTCTCTACCTGGCAAGCTCTCACCCCCACGCAGGGCCACCCATGCACTCACTGTCATGATTCCAGCAACAGAATCCACTCAAAAAAATAAAAAAATTTAAAAAAGCATAGCGAGCTTACTTCACTTCTTCTTTTCTGAATTAAAAAAAAAAACTTTAATAATGCATGTGACATAAAACAGACACCGCAGCTCTCATCTCGCTTCAGATCGGCTCTGGCGGTTGTTGGTTTCATTTGCAAATGAAATTACTTTCATAAATAAGAGCTGTAGGTGTGTAGTCATAGCAACGTAACACTTTGCTGAGAGAAGATACTTTTTGGGTCTCTGGCGCTGACATTTATCTCCTTATTTTGTTCTGAAAGCGTTGTTGCGTTTATTTTTTTGTCTTTATATTTAGAACGGTTATGTCTCTTTTGTTTTCAGTCAGAACTGTAAGTCAGCAAGTTCAGGATCTACAGACAGGGAATCAAATAATAGAAATCAAACATCCCCAGTCGACTCATTTGAAAAAGTCTTGGACAGTTAGTGAGTTGGGTTTATTGCTCTTTACTTCTGCACTGTTAAATATCTGTGTTAAAGACAAACACGTGTCAGTGTATTTACTGTATGTGTCCATGGCAAGCAGAAATGTAGCGTTGCATCTAATTGCCACCTTAACACTCTCTGGCTGAGGAACAATGCTGGAACAGAAACTAATGACCCTTTTAATTGATTCTAGTCATGCTGCAGACTTAACACCCCTTTTAATTTCCATCCATCCATTATCTCTACCCGCTTATTCCTTTTTGGGTCATGGGGGCCACTGGTCACAAGTCCATCACAGGGACACAGAGACAAACAAAACCATTCACTCTTTCACTCACACCTATAGGGACAATTTAGTTACCAATCAGCCTAACATGCATGTTTTAGTCATTAAGTAAAATAACATGTAATGGTATGTTCGAGGCACTGTGTCAGTTATTTTTGTACAGCAGTACCGTTAAAAGCAGTTTATAAAGTTACCATGATTTGGAGGTAAAACCCAGTGAGAACCAGACTGAAGGTAAATAAACTGTCCAGGGTGTACCCCACCTCTCGCATAGTGACTGCTTTTTATGGGCACCAGTGACCCCTCGCGACCCGAAAAGGAAGAAGTGGGTAAAAGACCTTGAGTTAACCTGCACATGACAAATAAACAACATAACATACAATGATGGATGGATGGATGGATGGATGGATGGATGGATGGATG
>NC_056498.1:56130465-56133379 GCF_014905685.2 Nematolebias whitei | reverse complement strand
GGATGGATGGATGGATGGATGGATGGATGGATGGATGGATGGATGGTATTATTTACAAGGAAGCTTGGAACACCTGAGGAGGGAGGAAATAGGGTGAGTCCAGGATAATAGGAGAACATTTGGCGAGTCTCAGGTTGTTGAACTGGATGGTGGAAACCTCGACACGTTGAGAAGAGGGTAAGTGGTTCCAGGTAGAGGTAAGTAGTTGGGCTGGTGGTAGAGAGGCAATTGAGCAAATGAAGGTGAACAAAGTTCCTTTGCAGGCACGAGAACGTAGATGAGGGATCTAGGGTAGGAGACTTCAGGAGGCAGGTACTAGGAGCACGAGGAGAAAACAAGGTAGGTATTATTCTTTAAATTAACAAACCAAGAGAAGTAACTGCCAATAGGTATGTAATGCTCCAGCAAGGAAGGAAGCTCTCCTAGAGTCCTTTATACTCCTGGAGCTCGTATGGAAGATCAACCACAGGTGCTGCTCATTGGCGCTGCCCAGGAACCAAGAACCTGAGAAAAAGCCAAATCCCTACATGTTCAAAATGACAAAACAGGTGATCAACATTTACACTCATGGTGCCTTTATTAATGAAATGTTTCTGTTTATGTCTTTTACTAATTAATACAAACTCAAAGCTTGTTTGAAAGTCATTTAGGCACTTTTTTTAACCAGCAGGCACTATGGTAATAATGGTAATAATGCAAGTATGTGTTCAGTTGTCTGTCTATTAGCAAAATATCTCATGAACCACTGGATGCTTTTTAATGAAGCTCTCAGAAAGTAATCACTGGATGCTGTAATCCCAATTCAAAATAACAGCATAACCAATCAACCCTTGCAAACACAGAAATTACCACAAAATAGCCATCAATTTACAAATATTGAGCTGAAATGAAATAAAATAGCTCAGTCATCCTTAACACGTTCTCTGAACGTCAACAGATCATACGAGATCTTTGGTGTGCAAGGCAAAGAGCAGAATGCTTCTATTAAGGAAAGCTATTTCTATTCACATTTAGAATTCATACCTATTATATGTAAAGTTGGACATTAGGAAATAAACTACTTAACTATGCAATATTCATATACTTCTGTGAATACAGAGATAGAAATACAGTGATATCCTTGGTAATGACTGCTTAAAATGTTTGGTGCAAATAAATGTGATCTGGTTAAATGAATACTTGTGCTAAAACTGACACTGCAATTTTCTTCTATTTTTGTTATATTTTACCTGTGTTTGGTTCCTAATAACTTCCAGAGGACGTAAGCTGTTCTGTTTACTTTAAAGAATATTCTTTTGAATATCAGCCATACATTCGGCTGTTTTTAACAACTACTTTTTAATATGTTGCCATTTTGTTGTTTTATGAAGTTGCATAACGTGGTACATACAAGTAAATACCCCACCACTAGTGCCACTTAAGGCATGTCAACTTCATGCAGTTCAAGCATTTTATGGTCCTAAATACAGTTGGAATATAACCAGAGTTTGGTACTTGACAAGTAGTGTACATCTGTTTGATTTTTATTTTTATATTTTTAGCTACATCTGCTTTCTGCAGCTGTGCACATGTCACAATGAGCTCAAAACATTAATGCTGAGGCAATAAAAACAGTGACCTGAAGGAGACTGAAATGCCCCTTTAAGCTGAGAGTGAATACAGAGCTGGATGATAATTCTCTGAGTTTAAGCTGCATCTGTCAAAATACATGCAATAATTTCACCAAAAAAAAAAAATTTGTGAAGCTTTTATAGAGCTTTAAAGACTCATATCTCAGTGATAAATTAAGCTGATTTATTTTTTCTTTTAGGAAGCAGAAAACATTACCTCTGAAAACATATCTGGGATCCTGAATTTTTATCTGAATAGTCTCATTTTTATATTATTATTTTTAAATTCAGGTGTAAAAAGTGATTTTTGCCTATTTGTGAGTAATATAAAGAGATGAAAAATGTTTATGTATAATTAGGATACACCATATTTTTTCAATTTTATTTTCCTGATAAACGCATTCTTTTGGCAGAGTAGAAGTGAAAGTCAGTCATTTGTGAATCGCATTGTGTGAGTCATCGGTTTTCCAAACAAAGGCGCATGAGGCATTAGTTCTGATGGCCATCTGCACCTCCATCAAGCTGGATAAGCCCCCACTGATACCCTCTGGCAGGGAGGAGACAGGCAGCAGGTGCAGCGTGACGTCCAGCTCTGGCGATCAGTCCATGAAAGCTGGCAGTGTGGCTTGCAGGGGTAAGAAAAATCATGATTAAGCTCCATGTCAGGACACTTTCTCTTGTGTAAAGCACCCTTGAGCAAGACATTGATTTCCCACCAACTCAACAGATGCTAAAACTGATGGTAATATTCTTATAGATAGCAAAGCACTTTATAATATAACCTGTAATCGAACATTGTATCAAGCTTATATATTAGCTAGATATTATGATCAATTACTAATTAAATACACTTGTTTAGTAAGTATAGTGTGTATAGACAGTGTATGTCAGTGTTGCCTGCAAACGGTTGAGTTTTTGTGTCAAAGCATGAAATGTGAAAGCTGTCACTGAAGGGATTTTATGTCAAATCGATGCAAAGTCTTTCGTAGTTTACACAGACTCTCCTTCTGCTGTGCTGACAGTGAGAGGAGTCTGTGTAGTACTGAGAAGTGCTGTTATCAACTGCAATAAAAACAAAAACTGCAAGTTTTGTCCAAAACAGTGAAAATAGCAGAAGATTTCACAGCTAAGGGTGAAAATACAAACATGGAAGTGTAGTGTGACATCAGAGAACAACACTGGAGTTGGGACACATATGCTCCGGTGGAGCAGGAGCTCAGAGAGGCTGAGCGCCACAAAGGGCAGATGCTACTGTACAAGATCAAAGTGAAACTCCTTATGCATGTGTGTGTGTGTGTGGGGGG
>NC_056498.1:56120246-56130365 GCF_014905685.2 Nematolebias whitei | reverse complement strand
TTTAGTTTTAAATTGCATTTTACTGCTTTTAACTTTTAGCTACTATGCTACTTTTATCTTGTTTTCATTCCTTTAGACAGTTCTTTACTTATACTATTAGCATAGCCAATTGCCATGTTTAGCTTGTAACCACAGATATAAATACTAGTGGTGTAACGGTACATGTGGGTGTATTGAACCGTTTTGGTACATCATGTTCGGTTCGGTCCACGTGCGTACCGTTTCGGTTATTTTTTTCACCCATTAAATTTTATTAACAAGAGATTATGCGCCGCAGAACTCAAAATCCTAAGCGTGTTTCAGCACGGTGCTATTAATTGTTGCATAGTCTTGCAGCACGCATAGCATTAGCAGCCTAGCAGGCATCTCGTTGCGGTCTCCTTTTTGGGAATATTATGGCTTTCTTGTTAAAACTCAACAATGGGAAAAGACAAGTAGACAAATCCAAGGCTGTGTCGACGTTGTTTCACGGAGATTGGATCTACAGCAGGCAACACATCTAACGTGTTAGTGCACTTGAAGCATCATCCGAATGTGAACGTCTCTTCTACAGTGAAGAAAAGCAGCTTGGTGCAAAGACTGATAGCAGCAGCATTTAAACAACCTTTATGAGGTAATTAAGATCGGTCCAAAGCAATAACACAAGCTGTAGAAGTTTTTTACGCTATGAATCTACGTCCGTATTCTGTTGTTGAATGTGCCAGCTTTAATTCAATTCAATTCAATTCAATTCAAAAATACTTTATTAATCCGAGAGGGAAATTATATAAGGGTTTAAGCCTATGATTAAAGTTCTTGAGCCCCACTGCCTACGACATCCCATCATGTCAACATTTCAGCCAAAAAGCTGTACCAGCACTTTATGAAAAAGCTAAAACTGATATTGTCAACAAGCCCTGGAGCCCAGATTTAAAGCTCTGCCACATCAATGATGTGGTGATGAGAGATTCAACCACCTCATATCAGAAATGATGACCGTGCAAGAAGAGGTTGTATTATTGTGATCTAATTAACTTTTTTAATTTAAAATTATCATCTTATTAACTCATTTTTTTTATCTCTATGCTGTTTGCAGTCTGAGGATGTCAACGAAGATAGCAGCTGAGTCTTCTTCATCCTCCAGATCACCTCCAGCTAAGAAGTCTGTAATGACTGAACTTGTTTACTTGGTATATTTTCAAAATAAACATTTTGTAAGTCTATTTTGGCCTTTTTTGTACCAAAAATTAATCGAACTGAGCCCTCCTTGAAACTGAACCAAAGCGAAATGTGATTTTAGCGTACCGTTACACCCCTAATAAATACGTAGACGCCTCGTTGAGTGGGCTGGCCCACTGCAGCGGTACGTTGGAGCGTTCGCCATTTTAAATGTGGCAGAACTGCCAGTCATTAATACAAAGAAATGGACAGAACTTCATAAAGCACTGTTCTACAAAGTGCTTGAAGTTGATGCCTGTCATTCACACACATTAATATATTTAGAAATCAACCAGGCAACAAAAACAACATTTGTAACAAGTTACAAATGTTAAAAAAAACATTTTTTGTAATTATTTATTTATTTATAATAATATATGTATTATCTATTTTTTATATTTTATTAATTTAATTTTTATATATATTTTTTATTTGTGTCAAGGTCAGTAGATCTTTTGTCTCAATTTTACTTACAAATGTTGCAAAATAAATTCTCCTTCCCCTTTCATGACTGCCAACTTTCATTTCCAAAACATCTACCACTATGATTTATTCATGCTCAGTTCTACTTTGTGTTCATACATGATAAAATACACACATTTGTACAATCAGTTCAACAATGGAGCATAAGAGACACACATTAAATATAAAAGAGCAATAAAACTACAGTAGTGACTCTCACCGAGCTGAAATTAAATTAGTTAACAATGATGAGTCTTTAATTTAACTGTTTGCTGCAAGAACAAGATGCAAGTTTTGTGTTGTTTTTTTATTAGTAATCTCCTCACACCATTTCAGTTATTAAGCTATGTGCCTGTACATTCTCATCACTTTCCTTGGCCATATGCGCTGTAATTTTTATGTGATGATGAAAACTGAACATGCTTTGTGTTTGCTGTACTTTAAATAGTCCTATGGCTTTTCCTACTTTCAGTTTAGGTATATATATGATCATTGGATGTCAAATAAAACACATTTCCAATTTGTCGGTGTAAGGTTTCCCTCCAAATGACAGAGGATATTTATTAAGACTGTTAAGCTGGTTATTAAGTTTAATTAAATGAATTTCAAAATGAATATCGTGTCTGAATAGGCATGAAAATAGAAATTCACTGTAAATTTCCATTGCCATCTTTTCCCTTAAGCATTATGGAGTTGGTGCCTTTGTTGTCATCACCAGATTTGCAGGAATCGCATGTTTACCTACCACACGAAAAAAAAAACATCTGGTTTTGTTAGGGACTAAAGATCCAGGTCTGAACATCTTTCACAGGAACAGTAAGTGTATGTGTGGTCATTTATACCTTCCGAATTGTAAACTATGGATTTGTTCAGCTGGTCTCTTAATTCAATTGATCAAATTTTCTCAACAAGAAGACAGGGTGAAGGAGAGGCTCTTACCTTGGAAACATAATTGGATTTATGATAACTGGATTCTTCTTTTTGGAGTCGGTGGAAATTTGGATTATCGACAAATTTGGAAACATTGGCAGCTGTTTAAGCTGTCTGGAATGTGTGTGCCAGGCTTGGCAACACTCAGACTCTGTGCGAACTAACGTTGCATATCTCTGTGTGATAGATGATTCGATACACATCTAGATACAAAGGTTTCGATTTGATTCAAAAACGTTGTATTTTAAAAACAGAACAATTTGATACGATTTGATATGATTCGATACAGTGTAAGAGCGACACGATTCAGTTTGACTTTCAATTATACCGTTTAATCATATGACAGCAATGGCAAGTCGACTGTAGTGTGTTTTTGTTGTTTGTTTTTTTCCAGGGGTAACAGATCACGCTCTCTGTACCTCTTGACTTCTTCATTGGCCTGGTTCCTTACAGATCTAGCTGCCATCCTTACTTCAAAGTCTTCTCCCAACAGCTGGTCCAGGATTATTTTCTTCTTTGTATAAGGAGGTTTATCATCCATCCCATCCATCCATCCATTCTCTTCCGCTTATCCGGGGTCAGGTCGCGGGGGTAGCAGCCCAAGTAGGGAGGCCCAGACTTCCCTCTCCCCAACCACTTGGGCCAACTCCTCCGGGGAAATCCCAAGGCGTTCCCAGGCCAGCCGAGAAACATAGTCCCACCAGCGTGTCCTGGGTCTTCCTCTGGGTTTCCTCCCGGTGGGACGTGCCCGGAACACCTCACCAGGGAGGCATCCTAACCAGATGCCTGAGCCACCTCAACTGGCTCCTCTCGATGTGGAGGAACAGCAGAGGTTTATCATCTGAAATAGAAAACAATTACTAATGACGGAATCTTATTTCTGGGCTCTAACATTTGAATCAAATCCTGAAATCCTTCCCCCTCCACTATATTGTACGAACATAAGCCCTTAGCGATAAAACGGGTTATTGATGCCATTATATCCTTAGTTAGTGATGAATTGTGGCAGAGTTGCTCGTAAAATTTAGTGATAGCGTTATCCGTCGCCCTCTGTGTGGCAGCTGCATGCTCCTGCTCTTTGTTATGGGACTTGAGAAGTTTGCCATTCTCCGTGTTTTCTTGTTGCATATTGGTCAAGGTCTGTTGTGCTACCAGTGTACTTCAGAGATGCTGTGCATAGCTTACAAATGGCGTGTCTTTTGTCGAGTTTTCTGTCCTTTGTGTAAAATCCGAAAATGTTCCAAACTTTAGATTTTTGTCTGGCTGATGTAGTAAAAATCTTTTGCGGACTCGCTAGCGCTGCTACTATTTACATCCATTCTTGTCTTCAGTTTTGGTGAGCTAAGGAGTAGCGTGAGAATAGCTTTGGGGCATTCCCAGCTCTCGCATTGTTTTAGAGATGCACTGTCAACCTATTGCTAGTCTCGCAATACCCGGTCCATGTCTCTTCGGCTGATTCATCTCAGGATGTATGGCTGGTTGCTATCAATTTATATGGTTGCTACAGACGCAGCCACATTGATAGCTTGACAAACCAGATATCTGGTCGTATCAATTTATCTTTCACAACCCTAGAACGAACTATCTGTGGACCTGTATCAGAGCTGAGAAGGTAGGACTGTGGAACTTTCTGGCGGTGTCCTCAGATGGTTGGAAGGAATAGATCTTGGAGAAGTTGTAAGCCTGACTTTGGCATAAGTAATCACAATTCGGCTGTTTGGAGTCACCATGAGATGTACTAGTGAGAATGTAAAGGCAGACGCGGAAATTAATTAACTCTGCCTGACCCAAAACAATGTTGAAATTTGAATCTGGCTCTGGTCTTGGAAGGCTGACCATCTCAAATTATCCTTGGATGTTATGGAAACAAGACACTTTGCTCCTGCTCACCCCACCCACCCCCAAGAACATCTGTGGACCCTATCAGAGTTGTATCGGCTGATAGACACTGTAACATCCTTTATCAGGACTATGGAACTTATCTGGAAGTGTTCGTGGACAATCTCACTGACTTGTCGTCCTCCCCACCCCCTCTGCAAAATGTATTATGTATATCTATGTGGCTTTTGTGCTGAGGTAATTTTTTTTTTACTGCCTTACATAGTGCCCTGTGTCCAAGGACACGGTGTGAGATATTTATATATATATACCTTCTCTCCTCATGTTTTCTTCCCCTTTTCTTATTTAAGCGATAAAGGCAGCTCTTCATAGAAGCTGCAGCCCTGGTACACATCCGTCTACCCTTTGGACGGCTGTACTGAACATAATTTCGCTGTACTTAACTGTGCAATGACAATAAAGCTGATTCTGATTCTGATTATACATACTAGAATGTCTCAGGTCATTTGGGGAAGAGTTGTAGTTTCTTTGTCTGGCTAAAACACACTTCCTGCCCCCCAGCTTTCATCATCCACAAGGACTGCAGATGATTGTCAAGGGAGTTCATTGCCAAATCAAACATCTTTCTCTCAATCTGTAGCATTTTTTTGTGCCTTCTGCCCATACATCTTGAGCTTAACTAACTTGTGACAAATGCACACACACAAACACCTTTAGTTGTCAGACCATTGATTGCTTTCTCTGTCGTCATCAAATCTCCTCCTTCAGCTCAAAATTGATTGCTGTAGTGGTTTTTTGGAGGGTACTAACAGTAAAGCAAAGCTGCTCTGCAACAAAGGGCAAAGGTGACCAAAGAACTTGACACAATATGTTCCAAAACCACCATTTAAAGTGTAACTTTTATTGTCTTTTTGGTCTATTTTGCTCATTTTAAATACAATGTTAAGGACTAACATGCAAGAGGCTCAATTACCCAACTAAATCAATACAAAGCAATAATGCTTTGTGAGTGTCACCTTGTACTCAGTTTGACCAGTTTAATAACGTGGCATTCTGAAGGAGAAAAAGCGGTGTTCTGAAGGATAAATGAACCATCTTTTTGTGGGGGATATCGTTACATATACCCAAAGACAGAGCAAATCAAACCCATTAATCAAACTGATTGTGTTTAAGTGTGTGTGCATGTGTGCCAAGGATGTGTGAGTGTGTTTCACTGTCAACACACCCAATAATAAAAACTTTAAATTCCCCATCTGTCGACTCGCAGCATTCTTGTTCTCCTGTGTGGGATGATTGATCACTAGAGGAGCCCCTGATTGGATTCTAATTTAAAGGGAGATTCTGAGCAATCAATAAGCATCCGAGTGAAGAGTAGGAGGAAGTTGAAGATTATCTTTTAGTGCTATGGAACCACCACCACCTACCATGCCAGATGGACTACACTCAAAGGATGTAACGCCTTCTACCAAAGTGGAACAAAGTGCTTTAGATCTGTGCCTCACATTTATTCATTCACAAACACGCCTGATGAGACAGCTGTCATGCGAGGCACAGAGGTTTCCATCATGAACAAACTAAAGTTCAGTTTCCTGAGACACTTTGTCCTGTGGACAAACTGAACTGGGGCAACCCTGAGATTAACGACCGACCTGCTCTAGTTAAGCAACAGCTGTCCATGAAGAGCCTCGCTGGAAAATACCATTATAATACCAACTATAGGTTCTGTTCTACAACAAAACCATGAATAAAGAAGACGTTTATGTCTTTCAAATGGAAACAATAATTACGTGAAACTTTGCAGTGCTTGATGCAGGTGTAAAATGTAAAAACAGAAGCCAGCACCTTAGAAAAGAGCTTCTCCTGCTCCGTCTTGGTTACCATGGTGATGAGATCGAAATTAAAAGCTGTTTTTAGGCTATTTTTGGCATTCATCTGATAAATACATGAAGAGAATATGTAGTTTAATCGTTTGTCAGGAGATTGAACTAGTTCGTGTCAAACTCAGACCTGGGCTTGATATAAAGAGCACAACCTCTGCCTCTGCAGTGAAGATTTACATTAACTGCATGGTTGTGATTCCACTGATGTGAAGCAGCAGAACACAAACACAAGGAGAGTTGCAGCCTAAAGACAAGGCAGAACATGGAACTGATACTCCAGCAAAACATAGAACAAGAACTTTTCAACTTCAGTATTTCAAAAGTGCCCCGAAAATAAAATACAAAACTCTGAACAAAAATTAACAGTAATCTCTGACCCTGACAGTTGCAAATCAAATATAGACTAAAGTTAAATATTAGGTGACAAGAAGTGACATAAAGAAACAGAAACAAATGCTAAAATTGTTCCACTATAAAAATCTGTTCTTATTTTTTTAAAGTACCTAACCTGACTTTCTCAATGGGAGTGCTCACAGTAACAGTCATCTACCTTGTGGTGCATTTATTTTGTGGCTATAGTTAAGACTTCCATTTTGTAATTATATATAAATATTTTTGAGTTGTATTTTTACATAAACATTATGTGTATGCTAATCTTGTGCATTCGCCACCCAATGACTCTGTTAACATGTATTGTACCAATTTTTAAGCTAAAAAGTTTTTGTTTGGTTGTTGTTGTTGTTGTTGTTGTTTTTGTTGTTTTTGGGGGGGATACTGTTACAATGTATTTTTGAGTCTGCACACTAGAGAAGTGAAGCTGTCCCACTGATACAAAAGCCCTGCAACCTCCCAATTCGCTAACAGCTGTCACCCTGCCAACCACAGTATAACAATAATGTTTTATGTATATTTAAAAATACAGCAGCAAGGTAACTACATAAATCAACAACAACAAACAAAAAAATCTCACCTAAAACAAATAGATCTGAACTGGGTTTTTTTTTGTTTGTTTGTTTGTTTTTAATCAGGAAAATGCCTATTCAGAAGGGTGGGAGTGGGGACTGTCTTAAAAATAGTACCGGAACCAGCCACTAGAGCTCGCCCATCTTTTGTGGCTTCAACTTCCGGGTTCTGTTCCAGTGACTAGTTCATCATCTCCAATTCACAACAGCAATATGAGCCTACATTCCACTTTCCATCTAACTTTTCCTGGTGCCATTCTTGTTGTTCTACGTAGTGACTTCTGCTGTTTATACGTGGAACTGCAGCTAGTACAACAAGTTTCAATCACAGGCTTGAACAGCAAAGAAAGGCGCTGTGTTGACATCAACTCACTTGTATATTGACCAAAACCCAGAAACATACAGTGTGATTTTGAATCTGAATCATTGGTATCCCTGAAAAAACTCCTCCAGACAGGAAGTTTGTGTCACAGCAGTAACAAAAAGCTTATGTGTCAGATTACTTTTATTCCCAATTATCACACATTCTTAGTTTTGTCTGATTTTTCATATATGCTATTTTATCACAAATACAAATTTAAGTGCATATTAGAGTAAATATTTAGTGGGGATTGGTGGTGCAAAGGTTAAAGAGGGAGGACTTGCGATTTCCTACCTCCACCCACATTTGCCCCAATCTGAGCCCTTGAGCAAGGCTCTTAACTCCCACCATCTGCTCCCCTGGGTACACTAGATAGCAGCTCTCTGCTCTACACAGAGGGCTGTGATCGCTCTGTGGTCTGTGGTTGTGTCAGGAAGGGCATCATATGTAAAAACAATTGACAAGTATTTGTGCTAGTTGGTTTGCTGCGGCAACCCCTGAAGAAGGGTGTAGCCGAAAGAAGAAGCAAAAAATTTGAGTAAATATTTATGTACCAGAAGAAACATTTATTTTAAATGAACTTATTAAATGCCTTCACAGCTTGTAGAGCGCTTTAACAAAGCAGTTTGAACCACTGCAGAAACTCTGGTGGGGTGTTTTGTCTCACTTTGTGTATTCTTGACATTACAAAGATAAATTTTTCCATAGCAGCATTAAATTAACTATGTGTGTGTGTGTGTGTGCGTGTGTGTGTGCGCGACCACAATAAGTAACACTTCTATTCAGTAGGAAGGAAGCAAATTAAAAATACAACCTGATTTTTTGTGCTTCTTACAGAAGATAAAAAAAAAATTTATTATAACTTTGGAACACAGCATTATCTATAGAAAAAAAAATCTAATGCACAAAAATGTTATAACCATAGAAAGTTTTTTTCAGCTGTTCCCTCTGCAGGGGCTGTCACAGCAAGAGAGCTCGCATGAAAGATTTAGCAATTGTTTTACGCTGGATGCCCTTCCTGTCATAGCCTGGGCTTGAACCAGCAGCCCTTGCTGAGGCACTTAATTGGCAAATGGACTGTACTTATGTAGCACCTTTCTATCTTATCAAGATGCTCAAAGCTCTTTACAGCACAATATGTGCCCTCATTTACCCATTCATACAACAATCTACTAGATCTATACAAAGAATAATCAGTGCTTTATCACATTCATACACCGATGGGACACACAAGAACACTTCAGCATGCTGGTGGAGTCGAACCCCCAACTATCCCACTGGAGGACGATTGCCCTAACCACTCAGCCACAGCAGCCCCAACTTAACCACTGAGTTATCACAGCTCCTATAATTATAAAATAATGAGGACAGATTTTTTTTAGCTTCTTTTGTCTGCCACAACTTTCTGAAGAATGTTACGACTGTAAAGTCAGAAAAAGTTGTCAATATTTAAACACAATATATAGTTTAGTTGTGAACAAAACATCATCTTTTGTTAATTTATTTGATTGTTTAAGCAGATATTAAATGATTCATGTAAAATGTGTATAATATGGACTTTTAAGGCCTTGGTGAGCTTAAGACTTAACAGAGATCACAAAGAAATGAAAAAAAAATGTAACTCTGTTGCCTGAAGTCTGGCAAGAAGATTGAACCCAACACTTTGCAAGGAAATACACAAGCCTAGCTGGTATGTGCATGTTATCATATGCCTTACTGCCTGAAAGAAATAGAAGTTATTACTACAAAAGTCACACTTAAAGTCTAATCCACAAACAGACACACACATTGGAACACATATATATTCCTGGAGAACAGAGTCTGAGTGCAATTCTCACATTTAATACTTAGCTCAGTTTAGTTTTTACTTATATGTGAAGTGACAGAAAGCAAACCCAAAAAAATGAAATGGAAAGAGGCACGGGAACGTAATTATGAGCATGAAAACAAAGCTAAGACCATGACAACATCTAAAAACTGCTTCTCTGTTGTCAGTGATGTTCAGTGTCTATAAATCTAAATATCCAGTTTCAGTCTGAGGTGTACAGTTATATCATTCATAACAGTGAATGACTAAATAGGTTTGATTTAAAGTTTAGTAATTTGCTTTCGATGTGTTTTTATCACAAGTTAATTTCTAACGTAACAACACCATAAAAAGTGATCACCGTGTTTTCCAGCGTATAAGATGCAGTTTTTTTGCATAGATTTGTCAGTCCTGTGACTTATATGCCGAAGCAACTCATATACTTTTTTCGCCATATTAATAACCCAATTTTTGACTGACGCTTTAAATTTAGAAGAGCTGCAACAGCGAGTCCTCCCATGCCCACTTGTTTCACTAAGCTGGTGCAGGTGGAGGAACGCTGGAGAGCTCGTGGCTCCGGCCACAATGGATGGATGGATGTATGGATAGATGAATGGATGGAAGGAATGGATAAATGGATGGATGGATGGATGGATGGATGGATGGATGGATGGATGGATG
>NC_056498.1:56116267-56120236 GCF_014905685.2 Nematolebias whitei | reverse complement strand
TGGATGGATGGATGGATGGATGGATGGATGGATGGATGGATGGATGGCCCTGCGCCACCCAGGCAAAATTAAGCTGCTTTTACTATGAAATAAACTCATAATATACACGACGTGTGATGCATAATAAATGCGACTTATATGTTTTTTCCTCTTCATGATGCTTTTTCTGACTGATGCGACTTATACGATGGAAAATACGGTAATCTTTGCTGTAACTTGAAATTCATCATAGCATGAGGGACATAGCATTCAAGCATTGTTGGCTCCATCAGACCAGGTTGGACTTTGTGGAAATCAATGTACAATATGAGAAAAGTTAACAGTTAGCATGTTTTATGAAGTATGGAATGTTATCAATTGAGTTGACATCTGACATCCTGAAATGGCTTCAACACACATTGTCTTCCTTTGACAAAGAGTTAAGTTGGAACATTTGCTCGTGTTGTGATTTTTATAGACTTTGAACATTTTTTTTAAATGAAATAGTAAAACTCTAGTCAGTATTCAACAATGTTCAGTCAGGTCATCTGGACGGTTTCTTTTTTTTTTTTTTTTTTTTTTTTTGCTGAGCCATTTAGTCCTTCATCCATCGACTTCATCAAGCTGAGAAGCCTCAAACAAACTGAGTCCCACAAACAGCACACTCCCAAAGTTGAAAAATACCAGTTTGCAACCAGGAGCAGCTGATTAACATCTCAAAAGCTCAAATACCTCAACTACAGCCCCAAATCCCAAATGAGTTGAAAAGGAGGTGTCGTGGATGAACTCCCATCAACCTGGCTGTGGTGCTTGAGTGCCTGACCGCAGAGATCCTGGAGCTGGTGGGAAACTCGGCTTGTGACAACGGGAAGACCACGATCATCCCCCAGCACCATCCATGGTGACGAGAAGCTCGGCAGACTGCTGGGAGGAGTGACCAGCGTTCGGGCAGTCCTGCTGCCCAGGAGGACTGAGAGGCCTGCCGGATCTGACAGCAAGCTGGATCCAGGTTGACAGAGCGGTACCTGTGGCCAGATTCTTCAGATTCGCTGCAGGAGATCCTTCCTGCCCACAGCCATCAGCATCTATAACAACTCTTGAATGAAACCAAGATGATGAGCTACGACAACACTTAATTTCCCTTTGGGAATAATAAAGTATTTTTGAATTGAATTGAATTTTGTTTGTTTGCTTAATTAAAAAAAATATTTTGAAAGATTTAGTTCTTACTTACAAGAGTTTGTGGAATAAAAGCTTGAAAATAGCATCTGGTCTTCATTAGCATTGTCTTCCTATACAAGCTCTGCACACAATATTGTGTATTTTTCTGACATATATGCAAATTAGCACCTGCCAACATGTATTAGTTTGATAAGATTTATTACACTGTATGTTTTTGCGAGTGGGGTTTATTTGTTTCTTATGTTATGTATGCCTAGTCATACCTTGCAGCATAATTAGTGCAGATAATTAGGATATAATTAAATATGCATCTGTGTAGTAAGACAGTTGTGTGTTTGTGCAAAAAGAGCGAGTGTATTTAGGGCTTGTGGCTGAACTCTTTTAGAAGTTTGCTTAATCTTTGAAACACAAAAGAGGAAAAGGGGAGCTGTTACATTATTAAACACACACACACATCTACTGCTTCTGCTGACACATGCATGGCCCTTTGTGTGCTTGTTTGTGTCTTGGACCTTTATGGTTTAAATAGTGGCTTCTCTCCTTCCGCTCTGTCCTGATAGTCCCTTAACGACAGACCTCCTCAAATCTGTCCCCTCACTTATCTCCTCCGCTCGTCTCAGCTGGTGGGGACACGCACTGCAAACTCTCACACGCTCACGGATTTACAAAAGGTGGCCCACAGCACCAAATGCACAGACTTATGACATCGCCTGCATAATTCATGAGTCCAAATAAGAGTGCATGAAATAATCATGAACATGAGCCACATTCATAAAGCTATCTGAAGCTAAGGGATGGTCCTAATTGGCCAATTTAGGGCCAAATTGTAAAAGAAATCAGCTCCCTCCCGTGATTTTCAAAACCACTTTATAGGTAAGTCTCCAAACAGTAACGTAAAAAGCTAAAGCAAAGATGAAGGATTGGTTCGGTGAGAATAAAACAAGTTTGTAAGATGTCATAAAATATATCACCCACACTTCTGAGGCTATAAGCGTCTTCATCAATCATGATGCCCATAAGTCTTACGTAAAGAGCAGATCACTTCAGAATAATTGCACTATTGAGATATTGTTGATAGTAAAATTGACCTTTGTGTAATTATCTGCATATTTATTTGAGTTAAAGATTCATTTGCAGTTTGAAATACAACAATTCATTCAAAAGCTAGTTAAAAGCCATGAGAGCTATTGCTGCTTTTATTAGGTGAAAATTTCTTAATAAAAAGTTGAACTCACTTCTTTTGCTCTTATGAATTTTTTTCCACAGCTGCCTGTAAGTTATCGTTCATAAATGCTGACAAAATGTAACAAACTAAGGCAGCAAACAGCAGATTCTGTTTGCTAAAAGGTTAAATTTGTGTTTTTATCAAATAAGTTTGATCGCTTTTAACATGGCAGCACAACAGTTTCAGTTTAGAAATGGAAGGAGGTGTTCGATGTAAACAAAAAGTTGTGAAAGTATTCTTAATTTACTAAAAACATATAATTATGTTACTTTATTTAGGCGGTATAATGCTTGCTATGTTCCGACCTCTGCAGTAGCTCCAACATCAATTATTTAATCTTCTGGAGTACACTTCTGAAAAGCTTTTGGACTAGTTTTTCTTTTTTTTATGGTTATTTATTATTAGAATATAAGGGCTCAAAATACAGCTTTATTTCTCTGGAGATGAGTTGAAAATGCCTGTGATAAAATTCAGAAGAGTTCCAGACACAATGACTTTGTGACTTGTAATCAAAATTGTGTTGCATAAGTTTTCTGAGCATGTTCAAATCTCAAGCGACAGGATGACGCACCTCTGTGACTCGTGCGAAGAAGTTAAGAACCTCATAAAAGTTGTGAGAGATTTAGAAGATTCCCTCATCGTCATTGTTCCCCAAATACTTGCAGCCTGTGCTAGTTCTTCTGTTTGACTTACAGTAACTGAAAGTGTGAAGGCCGGCCAACATATTTACTGTACAAGGTAATAAAATGATGATATAGGTATGAACTTATTAAACTAGATTCAGGTTACAACAAGTTGGTACATTTAAATTGGAGGCGGGCTTAGTACTAAATAAGTGTACATGCATAAGTGATTGCATATTGAATCTGAAAATAAATGTTCACAAGATTTATTTGTAATGATTAATGAATCCCTTGTATTAGTCCAATATTTTTTTATCTCAAATATATGTGTGTATCTGTATCATAAACATAAAAAAAATAATGAAATGCCTCCACGTCTTCCTGTTGTGCAAAATTAAAGTCATCAGGCTCTCGTTTATGGGTGCCATCATGTTGAATTTGTGCATTTTAGATAGGTCTGAAAGACTTTCCTGCACCCCACACACCAATCATGGTGCTTTTTTAAGTGTCAAATAATTAAATATTACTAAACATCCTTGAGAAGTATAGTAACCACAGCAGCAAACTGTTTGAGACCACTCTGCCAAGTAGGGAAAAATATACATGGACAGAGTTAGTTAAACTAGATTATAGCAAATACACATCCCCTAAGATCCTCATTTGAGTTGCTTCCTTCAGGGCAAAGGTAAATGCCTTCCTTTATTCTCAAGAAACAGGACAAAATTTTATTTCATACCACAAGCAATTAAATCATTAAATTAAAAAGGTATCATGAATCACTGAGCACAAACTTGTTTGCTGTAATGATGAATCTTTTGGAATGGATGTGCTTGTATGTCCTTTATGTAAATGCCTGCTGACAATGATGCAAACCAATTTCCCTATGGGGATAAAGCTACTAACTAACTAACTATCTATCTATCTATCTATCTATCTATCTATCTATCTATCTATCTATCT
>NC_056498.1:56088288-56116167 GCF_014905685.2 Nematolebias whitei | reverse complement strand
ATATATATATATATATATATATATATATATATATATTCATTCAACCTTTAATTAGACCGGTAAATCCCATTGAGCCTCGAGGACTCATTTACAAGAGAGACCTGTTTTCAACAAAGAATGATGACAACAATGGACAACAGCGACAACATTAGACAGTTATAAAAAGTCATACAGATTTTTATTTTTTTTTACAAATAGGATGGCTAAAAAAAGAAAAGTAACAAAAAACAGCTAGATTCTAAGGTGAATGTAGAAAACTAAAAACAGGAACATGTCTGCATTGGTCCCTGCCAGGAGTCCAACAGATTCTTAAAGCCACTTAGAGAGGTCAAGGTCGAGAGCTTCAGATCTTTTTGTAAGATATTCCAGGAAACAGGAGAAGGAGTATATATATATGTATATATATATATATATATATATATATATGTATATATTTTATTTTTTGTTTTGTTTTGTTTTACAGTGAGAACTATGTGAATCAACAAAAGTCAACACCTGGAAAAAATGATGAGGTGTGATTTTATTGTTTAGTACTACGGTATATGTTTAAATGGATTAAAATCTATTTTGCTGCCAGGGGGCCTTCTGGCAGTTTCATCTTTAACTTCCATGTTATGTTATTATGTCCAGTTAATATAAGCTGGTGATCTGTACACACATTGCTGTCTACTTCATATTTAAAATAAATCTATGCACACAAACACCAATCAACAATTCAGGCAGTACATGTGTTTGCACAGCTTCCAATTCATTGTGGATTTTTTTGTTTGGCTGTTGCTTTTTACGCTTTAAATCTTTAGAACGAAGCATTTCCGTTCAGACTGAAAATGCTTTTAGTTTACAATCCCTCATTTATTTCCAGCACAAACAAAGGAAATGGTTTCTTATTTGCATATCATTTTCTAGCAATAGATTTTTATTGATTCTTCAGACTTGTCAGTGCCACATGCTGCCTCTTTGAGATTTATTAAACATTTTCCTCTCTTTTTTATCCTACTGGAGCTTTCGCATTGATCCAGTTAGACTGTTTCTGAATCTCAAGCTTTATTCTCTGTGAACAAAAGCACAATATCACAGTTTTCTAATCTTTTGTATTTAACATAAAGCATGAAACAATGAGAAGGACTTGATTACAGAAAAATCACATCCCTAATTACCACAGACATGTTAATATATTCCACAGTGACTGGGAATATTGCTGAAAAAACACAGAGAAACTGATTCCAACCAGGAATCATAGGTTAAATCGACAAGTTTTCTGAGGACGCAAAAACAATTTTGTTTTTTATAATTCATAAAACTGTTTAAATTAAATTATAAATGAAACAGATACAACTGCGTTCAAATGAGACATAAATATACAAAAAGTTACTTTCATCTCCTTGTACAATATCTTTGAACCTGTCAGATAGTCTGAGACGTTTCATAAACACTGAAATGCGCATTTGCTTTAGATGATTTGTTTTTTTTTTTAATCTTTGGCATTTCTAATTTATTTTCATCTGCATTTATTAAATTCACTCCCACCCCTCCACACACACACACACACACACACACCCACACACACGCTGCTCTGACTCTGCCACAGTCTGCAGCACTTCTACCTGCGTCTGTGAAGTTCTTCATGCATTATTCTCTGTCCATTCTCCGTGCCTGCTCACTGGAACACTGAACTCTAATATCAGTAAGCAGTTCGCCCAGCATTTCACGGTGGCAGCTTCGCCTCGCCCAGTCCTCTGCAGCCACTCAAAACACGTACGACTGCACCTCAACAGAAAAAACACAAACTGGTTTATAAATACTGCAAGCTAGTTGGAAGCACAATGACATCCAGAAGGAGACAAAAGCCAAATGAAAACCAGTTAAATAAAAACTATCCCACAAATATAGTTCATAAGAGTTTACAAAGTACTTTCTTTTCTTTTGTTGTTGTTGTTGCTAATTTTCACCTGCAGCCAAAAGGCAACAACGTTTCTCCTGCGTTTATGTATCCTTGTATACAGTAGCCCCTCGTTTATCGTGGGGTTATGTTCCAGACACCACAGACATAGGTGAAAAAAACGCAAAGTATGAACACAATATTTATTTTAGAATTTATATATATGTATATATATATATAAATATATACATATATATGCATATATATGCATATATATGTATATATATTATATATATACAATATTATATATTAATATTTTATATTATTATACATTATAAGTATTAAAGGGAAAAGTTAGTGCATAATACGTAAAGTCAAATAAAATTTTAATGAACCGCAGGAGAAGATTCACACAAATGCACTAAATAAGTACAATTTCTAAACAAAAGCTTGTTTGGCCGTCAAAGAAAGATGGATGCTGCCTAGTTAGAGTGTAAAGAGACATCTTGATTTGTTTTTCTTTGAGCTTGCCAGGAGCAAAAGTCTTGATTAATGTACAAAACCTGCACAGGCACATAAGACAACTTTTGTTTTTAAATAGGTGCAGGAGTGCGTGCAATAACTGGGTGATTCTAATTAAAAGATTTTGCATGTTTTCTTCTTGGAAAAAAAATACTTTGACAGTAAAACAGCTCGCACGACAATATGTGACATGTTTAGCTGCATCAAACGAGCCTCGTGATGTCTCAAAAGTTCCCCACCTCCATGTGTTTACAGATCTTCTCCTTTTGCCTTCTGAGCACGACAGAATGCGTCTGAACCACAGTACTTCTACAGAAATGTCAGGTGGAACAGTAAGCCAGGATCCTCATTAAACTGAAAACAGTGTACCATGCTGGGTCTGACCAGAGTCACTAGTGTCAAACAAGAAAGAAAAGTAAACTTTAATAAACTTTAACAGAACCTTGGGGGATAGCACAATACGAAGAGAAAAATGAGGCATTTGTAGTCACATGTGCTCCCTTGTGCACAGAAAGTTGCATGGGACATTGTATGTGTGAGCAGCAGATTGCTGATGATCATTTTATCTGCTTTACTCCCACTTAAAGTGCCCCTCCGGTGTTTGAAAGAACTTGGAGGTAACATTTACAATAATTTACAGAAGAACAACCAAAGATCTGCAGAATAAATTTTCAGTGCAACAATGCTTCTCACTGCGTTGTGAAGATGCATTCAAAGACAAAATAAAAGCAGGTAAATCATCTTGTTTTCAGCTTTTGCAACGATTTGCACCCAGACATGCACATAAATACATGGTTTTATACGCCCACGCTAAAGTGCTAAAACAAATGCACACCTGAGCGCAGAAACACCATTTCAAAACTCATGACAGCTCACCAATCTTTTTTTTTACACAACCAGAACAAAGACAAATCCAATGGAGTAAAGCTGAAACACTTCAGTGAATATTATGAAGAGCTCAAACATAAATTTTACTTTTTTTATTGTTTTCTCTTTCAGATACACATACAAACCTTGGGACTTCCTTGGTGCATTTTAGGCTGCAACAGTAAATGGACTGTACTTATATAACACCTTTCTATCTTATTGAGATACTCAAAGCGCTTTACACTACAATCTGTGCCTCATGTACCCATTCATGCAGCACTCTACTTGTTCTCTACAAAGCTAACTCAACAAATCATTCTAAAGAGACTAATCAGAGCTTTATCACATTCATACACCGATGGGACACACATCGGAGACATTTAGGGGTTCAGCGTCTTGCCCAGAGATACTTCGGCATGTGACTGCTGGTGGATTGGAACCCCCAACTCTTGCATTGGAGGATGACCGCTCTAACCACTCAGCCACAGTCCCTTTCTTGTAGCTGATATTGTTTTATTGTTTTTTCTGTGTTCTAGTTGTTAGAATATTGCAATTTTCCTCAGTCTGCAGGTTTATTGTTCTTTTCTGCAGGTTAGAATTGTCCTTTGCTGAGTCACTAAGAGGAAAATGTTTTAATATATTCAATAATTTTTCAAGTTCTTTTAATATTTAGATAACAAGATTGTTGAAAATATATATAATGGTTAAGTAAGCAGAGGCCAACATTGGGTATGTCTTGTAAGAGCTTGCACGGCAGCAGACACAGTTAAACTTTCCGTTAGCTAAATCACAATCTCCTATTCCGCACATGGAACTAACTGCTAGGGTTTAGGTGCACAGCAAAAACAGGAGTGTTAGTTCAACTCACAGAGTGTTAAATGTGACACTGTTTCTGAGTTTATATAATTCTCACACATTCTGAGTTAAAAGCACACTTTGAAAAGCGTTAATATTTTAACTCTTTAATAGTGTTAAATATCTGACACCCTTGGTGTTGTTTTATGACACCACTTAAGTGCACTTTTAACTCAAAATAGTGTTATTCCCTTTCACTGTAAGTGTTAATTTTTTTAACATACATTGTAATTTTTTGACACAATTAAGTGCTTTTAAAACTAAAATTGTGTTATTTCTTTTTTTTAATTGTATTCTATCAATCCCCAATTGGGAAATTGATTCTCTGCATTTTTCCTATTGTTTGTGTGGGTGTGTGGGGGGATGCCATCTGGGGTGCCCTGGGGTTGTTGGGGGCCTTGCACCTTCCCAACCCATATTTTGATGTTCCTGGTCTGGGAGTTGAACCTGGGTTGGCTTCAGACTCTGATCACAGGCTCACCCTCTCTAGCCTCTGCGCCACCACTCCCACTTTTGTATGAGTTAATTTTTTTAACATACATTCTGTTATTTTATGAAACATAATTTTAACACTGAAATTGTGTTGTTTCTTTTCACTAGTGTTAACATTCGTTGTTTTGTTTTACAAAACATTAAAAGTGCATTCTGTGTTTACTGTCCTAACATGCAAGTCACCAAATCTGAAAATCCTCGTAGTCTCCTGCAAGGATGCAGAAAGTTAACACACACACACACACAACACACACTCTTTACATCATAAGTTCAAATGTGTTGACCAGCAACAGTGAGCAAGTTAAATTAAGAAAATAAAATAATGATTTTTCTTTGTATTTTATTTTAAAAAATAAGCAACTTCCCGGCACCATAGGAATTAGCACAATAATAAGATCAGCCACAACTTCTAGAATTCTAAAATTGCGCCGCTCCAGGTGGCTGCATGTTGTAGCAGCTCTGTTACTTTCATTCTGAGATTTTGCTTTAATTCCTGATTTTCTGGATGTAGATCATATTTTTTGGATGATTGTTTCCTCTGGTATCAGATGATGTGCAGCCGGAAGGATTTTTACTGAGAATTTTTTGGTTTTGGACATTTGTTATGATGCGTAACCATGGCAACAAGGTTGTTTTCTACAACAACAGCAGCTGAATAACATCTCAAAAGCTGAAATAATATCTCAACTATGGCCCCAACTCTCAAATGAGTTGAAAAAGGATGTTCTGTGGACGCATTCTCATCTACCTGCCAGCTGTGCTCGAGTGCCTGACCACTGAGATCCTGGAACTAGCAGGAAACATGACTCACGACAGCGGAAGGACAGGATCGTCCCTCGGCACCTACAGTTGGCTGTCCGCAGCTATGAGGAGCTCGGCAGACTGCTGGGAGGAGTGGCCATCACTCTGGGAGGAGTTCTGCCCAGCATTCAAGTGGTCCTACAGTCCAGGGGAACCGAGAGGCCAGCCGAGTTTGGGTGGACGGATCGGACGGCATCTGTAGCCAGTTTCTTAGGATCCACTGTGGGATGGACCTTTACAAGAGATCCTTCTTGTCTACAAACATCAGTATCTATAACATCTCTTAATGAAATGAGAATATTGAGTTACAACAACAAAATCATTTCCCTTTGGGATTAATAAAGTATTATTGAATTGAATTGAATTGAACTTAAACATTTATCAACTCCACCTGGAGTAAATCTAACTCAGTCACAGGTGTTAACATTTAACTCGCTTGGTTGTCACTGCTCACAGAGCTTTATGATCACCACAAGTGTTACAACAACTTCCAAATCAAAATGATCAACAATGAAAAAACAACACTACAGATGTTGCTGTGTACGCATGCAGTATTTTATATTTCATACAGGAGATTTGATCTATGATCATTTGAAGTTGGCAACATCTGTCTCTATCTTTCATACAAGCACAACAGAGCAGACTGGAGGCATTTATATTGTAAACTAGCACATCCTCAGGCTTTTTGAAGGATCAGCCTCTTATCACACCACTGTTGCTGGCAGATATGTTAGCATTCGTCACCGGCTATACTGCGTCTCAGCTGTAGTAGGAAACAAGCTGAAACATTTGAAAATTATTTAGATTTTGTGTTCGGCCAAACAAATCTCAAAATATTATTTTGTATTACAAGCAGCACTGCACTGTCACTTTAACTGGCCTCTCTGTGTGGCGCATCATGTTATTTTTCTTCCCCTACTCCAGATACCTGCTATCATCCATTCATTCAGGTAATCCAGGTCATTTCCCACTCCATTGTGCTTAGGGTTACGGATAGCTTGTTCATATGTCCAGCAGTGCAGATGATGAGGTACACCATCAACATACACACCAAGACACAAAACAGACAACCACGTGCACAAACGAGTACAACTAAGATCAATTTATATTCTCCAAATAATCAAACGTGCATGTTTTTGTACTGTGGAGTGAAACTGGAGAACCTGTAGCAAATACACACATGCACAAGGTGAACGTGGAAACTTTACAAAGAAAGGCAGAGACCCATAAACACTTTCGCTGTGATGCAACCAGTAGCGCTGCCAGAAATGTATTAACATGGGGGAGGGGCACGTGGGGGGGCCACTGAAAATCCTGGGGTGGCACACCAGAACTACAAGTGAAAACATAAAAATGTATAAATTGTCCGTGCGTTAGGCTTTTTGTCTTTTTCCATAAAAATTTAAAATGTGCATCTGTAGTTTGAAGAGGAAAAAATATATATTGCTAATTGGTTTAAAAAAAAAAAAAAAAAAAAAAGCTTGATTGTACATTTATGAGGTTCAGCTTATTCTAAATTTCTAGGGGAAATAAAAAAAATTAAAACACACCAAACGAAATTTTGAGACTCAAAAGGATAAAATTGCACCTGGATGCAACAGCTGAAAGATCAAATATTATATATACCTTATGTTTTCAAATACAAACGTTAATGAGACTAAATATTTACAAGCCAGTACGTCGGGGGCTGCAGTAGCTCTGTGGTCGGTGTCATGGCTTGTAATCTTGACTTGCTTGTTCAAACACAGGTTGTGTCAGGAAGTGCATGTGGAGTAAATTGCCAAATCTTTAAAAATGAGTTCATCGTTCATGGCAACCCCTGCATTTACAAGACAGTGCACAAGCCTTGTCAAAATGCTGGAACTGAATTGAAAACACAAAATTCTACGAACCATCTCCACTGTCTCATAAGCCTCATTGCATTCATTCATATACATACACCGTTTCAAATCTGGGATTTAGTTACCTTAAATGCTTTATATGTTAGCATGCAATGTACATACAGGGTATTTGTATAAATATCAGGAACTTGATACAGGATGTGGTGCGAATGACAATAAAGAAACTCTGACTCTGAACTTGTTGCAAGGCTTATACTTTGAACTGGAAGTTTTTTTTTGAGTAAATGGAGAATAAACTACATGCGTTAAAGCTTAACTCATGGGACTCAAATGTGTCTGTTTTATTTAGGGAATTGGTCATATAAAAAATACATGATGTAGATTACATACCATTTTCTCTTTGAGTACATTTGGCCTTGTTCTGTATACAAACATCTAAAGCAGATCTAATAGAAATCGACTGCAGCATTTCCAAAAGCTTTTCTGAGTATCGGTCGCTTCTCATATCACATCTCTGTTTGTTTATATTTATTTATTTGGATCCCTATTAGCCATTACCGTAACAATGGCTAATCTTCCTGGTGTCCACATCATAATAAAAAAAAAAACATTTATTACAAAGACAGTTGCACACACTTAATATAACATTAGTAATATAGCATAATATGATAATTAATTCATAAATGTATAATTATAACACTTTATATAATAAAATAATTTACTCTTTTAAAAGCTCTAACAGTTGTTACATTTAACACAGATGAAGGAAGAAAGTTCATGTTTTCATTCCTCTAAAAATAGTCTTTTCACCAGCATTCATGTTGCATGGTGGAAGAGTAAAACAACCTTTTAAAGCAGGCCTTATATTAAAATTGTGTAAAGTTTGGCTAAATAAAAGCCCATTATATAAAACATTTGGTATTTTAGATACCATGGTGTTTCTAAAAAAATTTAAAAAAAGCATAAAAGGACAATTTCAACCTTATTTTTAACCAAAGGCCAACTTAATGCTTTGTGCATACTGAAAATATTTGTATATATGGATCAGTTCAGTGCAAGACAAACTGCTCTATTTTGGACTAATTGTAATTTGGTTAAGTATTTTTCTGAAGGAATGGACCACACCATAGGACAATACCGCAAGTGACACAAGACAACTGTTTTAATAATTTGAGGGATTAATTTTAATGGTATATAATGTAAACATCATTTTATAATAACTATTGTCTTCCCATCACTGCAACAGTGCGTTCAATCTGCAGAGACCACTCCAGTCTGCTGTCTATAATAACTCCCAGAAGTCTCATTTCTTCTACCTGAGTAATGGCTGTTCCATTTATAGACAGGTTTAGTTGTGGCTGAGTTTTTAATTTCCAATATGATCCAAATATTGTGGTTTTGGTTTTAGATATGTTTAAAACCAATTTATTTGTATGCACTCTCTGTACAGCTGCCGAAGAATTTTGAAAGGTTTGGCATTTTATTTTTCACACTAATTACAAATGTGAATCTTTTCATTTTGTTAGAGCCAAAATTACCATCATTACAAGGTTGGAAAAAGGCAGGCATTCGGTGAAAATCTTAAAAAAATAAAATTAAATAGGGGCTGGTAAGACAAAACATGTCTCTTTTATAGTTTATTACAAAAAAAAAAAAACAAGTTGATTAAAATGTGATGCAGGAAAAGTCAGTGATTTATGGCTGAAACTCACTCCTTTTATACGTTTACTACCTTAACAATGAGGCTAGCAAAACAGATTCTTTAAAGGTAATGCTACTGGGAATTATGACATTCAAAAGTTAATTTAAGGCAAATTATGAAGTTTATGATACATCATCATATATAAACTTCACTTTGTGTGTTTTAGTTTATGAGGATCTGTGCTTCTGTAGGTTTATGTCCTACATCACACGTTAATGATGGTCTCAGAAGGATAGGTTTTTTATTGACATACCCACCATGATTTACACACACACACAATACATTGTATATATATATTTTTTTTTTCCCCTGCAGCTCCCTTCCTCAGAGGTTGCCACAGCAAACTAACTCACTGCCAATTATTTTTATGCCAGACACCCTTCCAGACATGACCACTGAGCTACCACAGCCCTTAGTGTGTAGCAGAGCGCTGCCATCCAGGGCGCCCAGGTAAGCAGATGGTGGGGGTTAAGGGCCTTGTTCAAGGGCCTAAAATGAAGGTGGAAGCAGGTGTGTGTGTTATACCTTTCCCATCCACATTTTGATGTTGTCAGTTCGGGGAGTTGAACCGGCGACCTTCTGATGAAGCCTCACCGACTCTATCCTCTACGCCACCATTTCCCATATGGCACAGGATAATGTAAAAAGACTGACAAGTCACTGCTTTTGCTTCTGAATCAACTCCTCAACAGAAATATAAAGAGTCAAACTTTGATCATGATCCGCCTAGCTCTAGATCTCTTATCCAGATACCCCCAGTCCCTCAGCTGATATATTCTCTTCTAATAAACGCTGTTATAATAAACTCTGTTATAATAAACTCTGTTGGGTCAAACAGTAGTTAATATTTTTCAGGGGAAAAAAAAACAACTCATTCCTTCTTTTACCTGTGCCATCCTTTCTTTTCTGCCTGAGCCTCCCTCCACAGGGAGGTGTTACAACTGAGTGCTTCTCTAATGATCTCTGGGTGAGAGGCAGAAAGTCATCCATAAGCATTCACATGGTTAGTCACACACACACACACACACTCATCTTGGTATCCTCAGGGATAATTGGGAAGAGGTCTCTTAGCTCACCAGTTCTCAGCATCATACCACCATTAAAGCACAGAGCTGTCTGTCCAGCTGCATTTAGTGAACTCTTCTGCTTTGACTGTGCATGTGGGGGGTGGGGGGTGAGTAAGAGAGAAGGACAGTTAGTTGGGATGGACTTGACAGGTGTTTTTAGGAATGAAGTGCAGCAGACAGCTTGTCAGATGGTTGACAAGTCAGTACATTTTGTATATGTGTGTGTGTGTGTCAGGGGATGGGGGTGGTAGTGTTGGTGTGTGTGTGTGTGTGTGGGTGTGTGTTTCTATCTGTGACATGTACAGTGAAGTGTTAATGCTTGGTTGAGCTTGTTGAAGGCCCGTGCATGAAACTGCTTACAGGGCAGAGAGAACAGATACAGAAGGAGGAAAAAATAAAAACATTTATTAGATCTGTAGAAAAAATACAGACATTGTTAATTAGCTGCCACTTACGATAAAGACTGGATAAAGACTCAAAAAAGTTACCTTTCTTATTATGTTTTAGTTCATATAAAATGTAACTAAACAATAAAAATCATGAAACGGAAGCTTGTGAAGTAATAATCTTTGTATTGGTTTTCCAGTATTTGCTGTGCTAAACAATAGCTTTAGTCACACAAGATGGCTGCAAATGCCCAACCTTTTCTGTTCATAGAGAAGTTTACTCTGAAAAGCAAATCCATAGCTGTATTTGATCTTTGAGGTCAGTGGGTTTCAGACTGGGACCTTCGGACTTGTACATCATTTGTGTGATTGTGAAATGAGAACTTTAGAGGTGGAATATTTGTCCTGTGCTGTTACAGAGCCTTTTTTTTTTTTTTTTGGAAACTCAAAGGCTACTACAATAAAAAGCTGCTGCTAGTGAAATTCTTTGCTGCTAATGAGGTCCAAAATACATTAGAGGCTGCTACATCATAAAATAATCAATGTTTTTCCCTTATTTTGTCAGTGGTTTTAATGTTAATAACTCAGCTTTGATACGAAATTAACATGCCTCGAATAGATGCATATGGCCTTGATTGCCAAAGTTGTCATCAAAGATCTGGTGTGATCTATTAGTGCACAAAGTATGTGACAGGGATGATGCTCAGTTACTACCACACCAAATCTTAGCTCAATATTTCTAAAATTGACTGAGTAAAAGGCGTTTTTGTGTTTTCTTAGGTTGATTAGCTGCACTGGGTGAAAAGTCCTTCTGTTGAAAGTTCACCCAACATCTAATTATTGCTTTCTAAGAATTGAATTTAAATCTTGCCCAGTGGTTCATGGGATATTTTGCTAACAGACATACAGATGAACAAAAACAGGCACACAAACATTTACATGATTGCCCACCTTTCAATAAAAGATTCATAGTAACAAAAATATAACTGCAGTTGTTATTTTTTGTTACTATGTAAAGGACTGTTTAAATCAGTACAGCTTGTTCTGCTTCCAACTCAAAATGTATTTAATTTGACAAAACAAATCAAACTAAATCTGCTTTTAAATACATGTTCTAACTGACTGTCAGGAGCAGAAGTTATGGCTCTTTACACAGATGCAAGAAGATATAAAACAATAATTGGTATTGTTTTGACCCTGTGATGGACTTGCGACCCGTCCAGGGTGTACAATAAATCACACAGTGATTGCTGGACATGGGCACCGGCGACCCCCGTGACCCAAAATGGAATAAGCGGGTAAAGATAATGGATGGATGGTATTGTTTTGCAGGATCTCGTTGGCTGCAACTTGAATTAGTGCTCGGACAGTTAAGCTGAATTGTTTAAAAATTGTACATCTCTACATCAGCAAATTAAAGCTTGACCAAGAACAAAATATAAATTAAAGTTTAACCTCTCTCTCAAATACAGTATGGATTCTGGGATGTGGTACTGAGCAATAAATCAGAGTGTGAATCCTCAGTCAGTGAGTCCAATTATGGCAGAGCAGGGCAGACAGGTGATTACTGGAGATCCTGAAGCAGACAGAGAACAAAGTTGGATTTTTTTTTGTTAAGACCTGAACTTACTGTTTGGCCTGATGGGTAGAGCATAAGGTAAGTCAAAGAATTTACAAGGAATGACTGGAGACCAAGGAGCAGATAATGAGCCACAGGTGAGTAAAAAGAGCCACAGCAGATGCTCTGAGAGACAGATGTACAGCAGGGAAAGCAAATACTGCCAGAGCATATCACCAATTTTTTTAATGATTCAAAAATATTTTCACTGCAAGTCTGTTAATTATGGTTTCAATACTGAAATGAATTATAGAGTTCACCATTCTCATGCAGAACTGGAAACCCAGCAGAAAGCTTTCACCTGAAGTAACGTATGCATATTCTGGACATGACGTGAAAAACAAAAGCTGCTGCAAACACCGTATTTGCTAACGTATAAGTTGCACCTTTTTGCATAAATTTGCAAGTCCTGCGACTTATACACCGAATAATAATAATATAATAATAATTAATATATTTTTCTCCATATTTATAACCCAATTTTGTCTGAGATCTGACAATTTCCTTCATTCTGACATGAAAAATATTAACTATTATACCATTTGCAGCCGCTAGAGGGCCCTTGAGCTTTATGGCAAGCCAAGTGTCTCATTAATAGATAAAAGTGGCTATTAATGAGACACTTGGCTTGCCATACAAAGCCACCTTCATCTCACTACGGAACCCTGGAGCAAACGTCAAATCAGCTGCATTTCACCGCACCGCCCATGCAAAATGCAGTTGATTTGACCATTAAAGTGCATTCATTAAGGAAAAGTTCAACTGAGACACACCTTTACTATAATGTCGAGCAAACAAATAATTGATTTTGTGTTAATCTTGTTAAATTCTTGTTAAAGTCCTCCCGTGCACGCTCCCGCAGCCGCCATTTGGCAGTCAATCCATTTTTTGCACAACACCGGCCCACGTTTCCTGGTGGTCAGCGGTGACGCATAATAGATGCGACTTATATGGCGAAGCGACATATTATTGTTTTTTTTTTCCCCACATTATTAGACATTTTTGGACTGATGTGACTTATACGGCGGTGCGACGTGTACGGCAGTAAGTATGGTACTTAATGATGAAGAAAACATTTAGACCTAATTTTGTTATACAGTTACATGAAAATAAAAAATGAAATAATTCAGAAAATATCAAATGTGCACACCCAATAAAACTTTTAAAATCCTTCCAGCCAGAGCTCAAATCAGACTTTGAATAAAGTCAAATGCTGCTGACGACACAGACACGAGCACATCAGAATAATAAAAGACAACACTCCTGAAATTATGTGTTTGATCTCAGCAAGGCACTTGAGTGAATCTGCAAATTTAAATGTGCTTTGTTAGTTAGGAAGAATTAATGCGACTTCTTTTATCATTGTGCTTCACTTTGCAAATCCTACATGAGAGCCCACACACACACACACACACACACACACACACACACACACACACACCTGCATTCTTTAATTCAATGGTTCTGCATATAACAACCTCAGATTCTGATTTTAACTTTTAAAGAACCTGCCTTTTCTGTTAGACAACCATTCCCTCTCACTCACACCTAGGGATAATTTAGAGTTATCAATTAGTCTAACGTGCATGTTTCTAATCTGTGGGAGGAAACCTTAGTACCCGTAGAAAACCCACGCATGCTCAAAGAGAACATGCAAACTTGTTGTAGCTCATCTTCCCGGTTTCATTAAAGAGTTTTTCTAGATGCTGATGGCTGTGGGCAGGAAGGATCTCTTATCCGACTTAGAGCAGATCTGAAGAAACTGCAGATGTTGATCTGTCCACTTGGACTTGGTGGGTTTCTCTGTCTTCTTGGGCAGCAGGACCACCTGAATCTTGGGTAGAACTCCTCCCTGAGCGATGGTCTCTCCTCCCAGCAGCTTATTGAGCTTCTTGTCATTGCGGACAGCCATCTGCAGGTGTCAAGGGATGATCCTGGTCTTCTTGTAGTCACGAGGCGCATCTCCCACCAGCTCCAGGATCTCGGCAGCCAGATACTCAAGCACCTTCGCTAGGTAGATGGGGATGCATCCACGGCTCCTCTTTTTTAACACATTTGTGATTTGGGGCTGTAGCTGAGGTATTATTTGAGCTTTAGAGATGTTAATCAGCTGCTCCCGGTTGTAAAAAAACACATTGTTGCCATGGCTATGCATCATAACATATGTCCAAAAGTAAAAAGGTTTCAGTAAAAATCTTTCCAGCTGCACAGCATCCAGTACCTTTGGAAATAATCATCCGAAAAAAAGTGATTTACATCCAGAAAAAAGGGGAATTAAAGTTTCCAACATCCCAGAACAGAGCTGCTCCAACATGCAGACACCTTGAGCAGCGTAATTCTAGAGCACCCCAGACATCATCAAAACATCAGCTAAAAGCAAAAACAGGATAAATTGGCTGAATGATAGCTAAAAGAAAAAAATACCAAAAACTTCAGCTAATACCTAAAAACAGCAAAAGAGCAGATAAAAGCTAAACCCACAAACCTGTAGCTAAAAGCTAAAACAAGGCAAGTATGACACAGACTCCAAAGATCACAGTTTTTAATGATTTTAAGAGTTCTTTACTCATTTAACAAGAAGAAAAAATTATGAATAAAGTCACCCTTTTCAAAAAGTTGAAAAGTTACATAAACCAAAAGTCATAGCTGCAATGTTCTTAGTGAGCTGAACATTTTATATATGGATGGTTATGATAGCTAAGAGTATGAAGAAGTAGTTACAATAAAAATAGCACAAAATAAATCTATGAATAGCAAAATCTTCTTAGAGAAACACAACAGGTGTTTTATTTTTTCGTTCAGTCCATGTGTGGATGTTTCAGCAGCTATTACACAGGCCTGATCACTCATTTATACTCAAATAACTATGATTTTTATTTATTTTATTTATTGCTGAAACTGGTAAACAACCAAAGTGCTCTGAGTGAGTTTGGAAAACCCCTCTTCAGTTAGTCACGCAGCATCTGAAATCCATCTGGCCGATAACTTATCATGTCCCCGGATATTGAGCCATCAAATCCTTCAGTTTCCGTTTCAGCAGCTAATGCCACGGTATCAGACTGCTGCCAATGTTTACCACATGTTGGTGGCTTCACATATTCATATTCTGACTCTTTAAGAAAAAGCTGTGACACAGTGCCAGGGGGAAACAACGCCTACTTGTGTAAATCCCCTCAAAGCCCCACATTATCTCCGCAGCACAGCTCTAGATTGCCTATTCAAATGCTTTTTGTCAATATATATTACAGCCCAGACATCAGACAATTCATTTCTCAAGCAAATGTTCTCAGACAGAAATGTATTACACAAACTGTGTGTCCTAACAAACCCAAACATTAGAAAATTTAGTCAACTAATACAAAATATATGGACAGTGCCGTGAAAGCTGCACAGAATTAGTCATGTTCTTGACAAATGGCCAAAAAGTTCTGCTTGTTTTACAAGCTTATACATAGTTGAGGCTCTTCTATAGTATATCGTTGCATATTTCAGTTCTTCGCCTAATTTTCTACTTTAATTTGATCAATTATTTGGATCAAAAGCAATTTTCCTGCACAATAAAAAGTTCTAACACCCTCATTAATATTGCTATAAATTCAAACTGTGTTAAAATGGCAAGAGCTAAATACTACACAGCTGAGTTATGGACATAACTAAACCAATTTTACAGATACTGAACTAAAATGTGGTGTGGTAATGACTGACAGTCATTCACAACACATACTCTAAGCACTCAAAGAATTCACAAAATTGCATGAGATTTCACAGATTTGAGCGAAATGGCTGCAACTCGGTAATTTCTCATTATAAGATCTTGGCCTAACCTGTGAAATGAAAGATGTTGAGTGATATGCATTGTTTAAAAGAATACCAGACTTTTAATTATTGTTTGAGTCAATTCAGTAAAGCGCTCCCTTTTACTTTTAAGGAAAATGTGTTGGGTATGCAAGTGTGTTCTGTTGTCATTGCTTTTGGATATAAATATCATCAATCACTGAAAAAAAAAAGTGACGTTATATATGAGGAAAACTTACTTTTGAGGATCACTGAAATGACTTTCATCACAATTCGTGGTGCGTGATGTGAAACGTGACTGTCTGGTTGCACTTTTAACTGATTTTAGCTGAAACCTTTATCTGAGGAGGTGGGAATGACTTAGCCCAATATAAAGGAAGTGTCTGTTAGATTAATGTTTCTGATTATCGTAATAACGTTGTTTATAGAAGCCATGCATGGCTGGGTTTTGTCTTTCCAACCCCATCACTCAGTTACCTAAGAAACTGGGTGAGTCATGGTTACAGCTCGGTGGAGATTTAAAAAGTGATGGATATCAAGTGAGGGGGAGGTAAAAACAGTAATCTCGAATCTGTCTAACACCCACTCTGATCCACTCTCTCACACACCCCCTTTCCTTGTCACTTCTTGGCCATTTGTGGAGGAAATCTCTCTGCTTCAACATTCTTGTTTTTTCTCTTCAGAGAGCTGAGAACGATATTGTTGAGAAAATCAGAATCAGCTTTATTGTCATTGCACCGAAGCACAACGAAACTGCATTTCAGTACAGCCCGTCCAAGAGAAACATAAACAGACATGGGGAGACGGAGGTGACTGAGGCCGCCGGTCTTGAGAGGCACAGCCCTTTTTTCAGATAAGGAAAAAGAAGCACGAGGGGGAGAGAAGGTGTAAAACAATGCAAATCTCACACTGTGTCTTAGATGGGACACTGTGTGAAAGTTGCAAAAAAAATGACCTCAACACATGAAACAGCAACATACTGATGACATCATAATGCATTTATGCATGAGGAGGCGGACAAGGGCAGTGAGGTGTCTGTGGAGACTGCCAGAAAGTTCCATAGTCCTGATAAAATGGCACAGTGTTTATCAGCCGGCTCAACTCTGACACAGATCCACAGATGTCCTCAGGAGGGGAGCGATAGGGGCGGGGTGGAGCTTCTCATTCATATAAACAACCAGGAGAAGTTGAGATAGCTGGTCAATTCAAGGCCAAGAGGGGAAGCCAAATTCAGATAACACAATTATTTTGGGTCAGGCAGCCTGTACTTAACTTTCCATGTCTGCCTTCAAAGTTCTGCTGGTACGTCTCACTGGCAATTCCAAACAGCCAAATTTTGTGGTCACACTGCCGGACTGAGAAGGTCTTCTCCGAGGTCGATTCCTTCCCGCCATTGACTCCCAGGAGCCACAAGTGGCATGCAATCCTCAGAAATCACGTCCAGCTTACGGCTCAGCTCATGCAGCATCTGAGTCTGAGAGCTTACTGCTCAGTACATTCCTTCATTCAAGGCAGGCAGCCTTATAATTACCAGAACCGCTGCTGCTGTCTTCCGAGTTTGTTGATACACCAGATACCCACCAATTCCACAAAGCAGAAATCCTGTTATCATAAATCCAATTATGTACGCGTCTTCTAGGTTCTTAACAGACAATACAGACAGACACCATCTTCCACTGTCCCCAGGAATCCATAGTGTATCCAGCTGCGAGTGTCCCTTCAGGGCATGAGGGCTCTCCTTCGCCCTGTCTTCTTGTCAAGAAAATTGTATCAAAATTGTATCAACCAGCTGACCAGATCCATAATTTACAGTGTGGAGGATATGTAGTGAGAGGCTTCAATAGGAATTGCAAGACAAAGAGCAAAGCAGGAGAGAAAAGAGTCCGTCTTCGTGAAGAGCAAGCAGGAGGAAGAATTTTACAAAAACTCCTAACCTGCAGCAGTGAACTTTGTACTTTCTAGCATTGTACACAATCAATGATAAAACTATCAAGTGGCATCAACAACTTTAAATTCATGGAATATGTCATTTTTTTGTGAATTTTACTCGAGGAAATTGCCATGAAAAAAAACTTTAGGTTATGTCATTAACTTTTTTTTTTCAGGCAGAAACATTTGGTGCTTTACCATTTGTTCCATGAATTTTTTTTTAATTTCTCCATATTTTTTAATTCAAATGCTTAAAATTTTTAAAATGTCTGGTTCATGACAAAGTTTTACGGAAAGATGTCAAGCAATTTGCCAGCCCTCAGTGTGTGTGTGTTGAGGATAACTCAAAGTTATGACCACACCAAATTGTTGCTCAGTATCTGTAAGGTTGATAGAGTTATGAACATGTTTGTGTTTACTTGTTGCTTAGCTGTGAATATTGAAATGGGGTGACTCAAAAAGTTCTACTTAAATACACATCGGATGGCAATTTTCTGAGACTTTCATTAAAATCTGTATCGTGGTTTGTGAGAAATTTTGCTAACAGACAGCAAAAAAACAAACCCACAAGATAAAGATACCATTTTTTGATTTAGTCATTTATAAAAGCTTTTTTTTTTTAAATGCATTTGTTTACTTGTGTTTTTATTTCTTAGTGAAACCATTTATCTCTGCATCACTGGCTGAGCTAATCTTTCATGTTTACATGGAATAGAGATTTTTAGCTGAACTTACTGATTGATTTAAATCCTCTGTTTCAGATTAATATGTTGTTGTTTTTTTTATTGACCATTGCTGACTTTTATGAGTTATATGTGAGTTCTCTCACAATGAAAGCAGATTGTTACATGTTTAAACAAACTAGTCTTTTGTTTTAACTCATCTCTAGTTTTGTATTCACTTTGAGTTGCTCCTGTCTGCAGCTTCTTGGCATGGCACAGAATGTGTGTGTTCTGTGCGCATGTGTGCACCTGTCTGTCTGCAGCCCTTCCACGTGGGCATGCTGGTTTATTTGCCATATGCCAAGGACTCTTTGGAACAGCGGCACTATTATCCATTCATCAGGCCTGCAGCATCAGTGTCCTGCCAGCTTTCCATGATCTATAGCCCAATTTACAGCACCAACACCGACTCTCCCCATCTTTAAAACCACTGTTGACACAAAGCTGGGTTCACAACCATAAATCTACACATGTTGCACCACTGCAAGTCCCCCCAGTCTGTCTGCACGTGTTTTCAAAGGCAACAGCTTTGCATCGATCCGCTGAGCTACTGAAAGACAGATAAAAACCCTTGGATCAGTAAACCACAACTGACAGTTTAAAACTTTAGGTATTTTACACTAACTGTTATTTTAAAGTTTACATTGATAAGCAGCTGTGACAGGGCTGCACAGATAAGAAAAAAACAGTTTTTTTTAATGCAACAGCTGCAATGAGATGCCCTTCAAGTCTTTGTCTCGCCTACTTTCATTATCTCTCTTCCTCATTTCCTTCATTGCCCTTATAGCAGCTGCTGTGGGAACCAGGTATCGATTGTATGCCGAGGACTAATAGCCATGAGAAAAGTGGTGTGAGGAGGCATGCAAGAGAAGGAGGGGGAATGAGGGAGAAGCAGATGAATAAGACAGGCAACTCTGCCGTGCCATTCTTAAAATAAAAGCTACAAAAGAGAGAACAGAAATCCAGGAAAAGATGTGGAAAATGCATATTTCCACTTCTGTTCATGTTTGAGTGTTAAATGTCTCATGATGAAACGGAGTTAAAGCTGACAGACCTCGTCAGTGATTGTCATGTGATATTGTGAGATGTGTTAAGACAAATTATACAATGGGGACGGCCATCTGCTACTACCACACCAAATTTAGGTCAATATTTGTAAATTTGACTAAATTATAACCATTTTTGTTTTGGCTAAAGTCAGGTGGCTGTAGTGACCATCTTGAATTTACTTCACGCCAAACGTTAATTGCTTTCAGATACATTGATAAATTTCTGAGAGCTTCAATAAATTCTGTTCAGCGGTTTTTATTATATTTTGCTAACAGTATGCATGCAGACATACAGTAAAAACACAATGCCCACCTGTGAAAGGCTGATAGCAAAAGTGGAAGGATAATAATAAACATGACACCTCCAGGACGTAAGATCAATTTATCAATTACATTTTTGTAACATCTGCATGTTAAAAGCAGCAAATCTGAAAGATTTGTGTTGCTCATTCAGACACAAAGTCTTAATTTTGTTCCCGTAACTTTAAACTTTAAACAAAGTTACGCATTTCAATGTCTTGAAGAGCGGTCAAACAACTAACTAAATTTTAAAGAGGTTTTTTTTTTCTTGTAATGATGATCGATGCATCCATTAATTTAAAATTTGTAAGCAAACTTTGCCAACAGCTGCCATACCATGTGTTTGTTTACCTACAAAAACAGCCCAAGTGACTTAAAATGGGTCAACAATGGCGACTTCTATGGACGAACTGTTTGGGATGGAGAAGTCTGAAAATGTTGATGCACTGGTTCATATTTAAATTCACATTTGTTGAGTTAAGTATGCAGAAAATGTGCTTTATTTACATTAACATTTACATTAATCAGAATTTGAATGTGTTTTATGATTGTCTACTGTTGTCAGCACTATTTGTTAAAATCAGGTCTCTCTTGTAAATCAGTCCCCGAGGCTCACTGGGATTAACCTGTATAAATAAAGAATGAATGATTGAAAATACCAGAATTTCAAAAATACCTATAAATATATAGAGAAAACAGGTGTAAACTCAAATTGCACCATTTTATATAGTTCAGGAAACCCGTATTTATGTTTGGAGTTCATAGTTTGCATTGGTTACCTTTAAAATCATCTTTAAGGAAAACTCAGTTGCACTTTGACAAAACAAGGTACTGAGATTTTTTTTTAGCACTTTAATAAAATTTAGCCAAACTTTAAAATCTTGAAAACACACAAGTAAATTGTATGCGCTTGTACGAACCTTGCATAAGACCGAGCTAAACTTGACATTGATTCAGGACAAAATGTCTGAGGTTATTTTCTTTGAAGATGTTGGGGATCGTTGCCATCCCTGAACCTTTTGACTTCACCCATGCCTTCTTTATCCCACTGATGAAGACTGCCTTTAGCCTCCATGCTGCCCACAGGAAATCATTACCCTCACTGCGAACTCTCCACCAATCTTCTCCATCCCCTGAGCTCTACCTTCTTCTAATTAAAAGGTTTCTTCCATTTCTGAACTCATTCCTTTATACTCCCAAGGTCTTGGGATTGAATGCCAATTAGGAGTTCACCACTTGGCTACTTTAAACCTATGCGCCAAAACAAATATTCTATATGAACACTGAATTTTGCATCTTATTGATGGGTTTGTAGTTTTTTTTAACATTTTGGAGATGCTAATGGCGCACACTGTAATGACCAGGCAATGTTTGTTTTTTGTAGCTCCTACCTTTACATATGGCTTGTGGTTACCTCCAAATGAATTTGCAGTGTAAAAGCTGAATCTCTGCAGGGACCTAATTTATCAAGCAAAAGGTCAGCCGTGTCAAAATCATTTCCCTCTGAGATGCAGCCGCACAGCAAACAGCTCAATGAGGCTTTAACGTGCTTGGTGTTGCCACGAAAAGTTTTATTTTTTCTACTGTGGGAGAGCGAAGGTCAAATGAAGGGGACAGGTATGATGTTACAAGTCTCATATCACAGAGAAATACAGATTTTTTTTTCCAGCTTGTGACATGCGTCTTTGGTGGAGTAATTTAAATGCTGTGCTGTGCCCCTCAAAAATGTGCTGTTATGAGATTTGCTTTGAGTTCTATTAAAATGTTATCACTATATTAATGTTTTCTTTAAGGGTATGCAGACTGTTAGTTATGGTTAGGCCTATCGCAATAAACAATAAATCAATTAATTGCATGATAAATGAAAATTATCAGCCTAATTTTCATTCATCGGCTTTACCGTTACTTCGTGTCTCTCTCTCTTTCTACTGAAGACACTGGATGACAAAAGGTTCAACTCCGATGCTCTTCACTGACCCCTCCTTTTCTCTTTAAAATACGTTTTAACGGTCCAAAATCATGTTTTTGTATCGTTAAAGGCAACTAAGCTGAGGCGCTAATCTACGAGCTAAGCTAACAGGTCAACCTTGGTAACAAAAAACGTCCGTCTTGTCCCGTGCCTTTGTGTAAAAAGTTGTTTTTCTCTGCAAAAAGAAGCAGAGAACTTGTTTTCTGATATTTTTATTAAAAGCTTTGTGTGAAAAATGCTATGATAAAGAGCTCAAACCACACTGAGCGTTTGCCATTTTGAGAACCAAAGAAAAACAGCCCATATGACGTCAAGGGACCTCCCTTCCATTTTCCTTAAAGAGACACGCTGCTCACTCCCTCACTATTCATCCTTCAGTTCAAACAGTCTTATACTGGTGATCAAAAAGGTACTACACTCCAAACAAATTAACCAACATTTCTTCTTAAATATGACAATAATTACTAATTATTATCAAATTTCAAACAATATTATCGTTTATCGCAATAATTTCTGAGACAATTAATCGCCCAGCAAAATTTTTTATCGTGACAGGCCTAGTTATGGCATTTATAAAACTTATCTTCCAGCAGGTCTGCTTTCAGCTGTACTTTAATATCTACAAATCTTTAACAGAGACTCACATTAAAGTGGACACTGTTCTTAGCACCACTTGCAGTAAATTTATCACAGCCTTACTGAAGCTATTCCCCGAACTCATGTCAGCCAAGCAGATTTAGTTCTTCAAGACAAATTTGAAAATGGAGCAGACGCCAGATGTTGGGGCGGTCAGATGAAGTGACCAGCATGGCAAAAACATTCCCTCCAGCGAGATCATAAGCAGCAAGACCAGATTCCCTCCTGTGTCTTTGCCAGATTTTCACACTCCTGCTGATCAAACAGAAAACTTGGCGCCTGTCACTCGCAGCATCACCACTGACAGTTGACAAATGGACGGGCAACTTTTCAGAAACGGAGCGTTGAACACTTTAACCTTCCACTTTTTACCTTTTGTAAAAGTTTGATTTCTCATAAGATGATGTTATTTCAGCCTTTCTACTTGTTAACTCTGATTTCCTTGTTTATGACATAAAAGCAATAATTCCTGCTGAATTGTAAATAGTGATTATTTACTTCTCACGACTGTTGGCTGGTTTCTGAAACAAGGAGCTAACTGTCGATTGCTAATGGCCGAGCTTACAGCTCAATGAACAAACGGAAAAAGGAAAAAGACAGAGCATATCTGGATGTGTGTGTGAGTGTATGTATGTGTATGAAAAGGCAAACAGATGTTGCTAATGCATCTTTTGCTGAGCTATTATAACCACCTATAAAAGATAAAAGACACATAAAGGCAATTGACAAGAGCACATACAGGCAATTTAACAAGCCGAGACATTAAAATGTCACAGCTCATCAACTGAGGCCCCATCGTGGACAGCTTTATCAGAAGTTTTCTTTTCATCCTAGTAGAGCAAACTTTAGAGCAAATCAGCATCAAGTCATCTTTCACACACACAAAAAAAGTGTGTGCCAGTGTATATGCGCACGCCTTTCTATGTTTAGGGAGTCTGATCATGCTGACAAGCTGTAAGTTTTACCTCAGAATGCAACCAAGGTGAAGGCCTTTCAAGTTAGACCATCACAGGTTTAAGGATATGGAGCCTGTTCAATTAGGCCAGCGCTGGGGAAAGGATGCTCCTCATGATCAAAGGTAAGACTGAGGATAGTTTGAGTGTTTGCATGTAGCAGAAAGAAGGGGAAATGCATCAGCAGCATCTTTTCATGCAACTTTAGAGCAAATCAGCACGTTCAAGTCATCTATCTCAGCAGCAACCTGATCTTGGGACAAGCAGGAACTGAAACAAAGGGAAAAAGAAAGTGCAAAAGTTCCAGAGCTGGACTTGGACCAAAACACATTTCCAGTCTAATTAATAAGAAGGCATTGAGATGAAATGAAGAGGAAATCAAGGAGGAGGCTAAAACAGAATCGGCTTCTTTGATCTTTTGCTCCAGTGAGACTTTGCAAACTCAAAGCTGCAGCGAGCACTGTCGATCACACCATTTTCCACAACCATGTAAATGAGATGGAGGCTCGCCATCAGCTGGTAAGTACGTCCATCACAATCAGAAGAAGATTGCAGGGTAGGTATTATCTAATGCATATGCTTCTGGTGCACTTAAACAGCTCCATGTGCATCTTCTTCTTCCTTCGGCTGCTCCCTTCATTAGGGATCACCACGGCAAACTGAGTCGTACGAAGACTTGGCAATTGTTTTTATGCCGGATGCCCTTCCTGACGCAACCACAGACCACCAAGCTACCACAGCCCTCTGTGTGGAGCAGAGAGCTGCTATCTAGGGCACCCAGGGGAACAGATGGTTAAGGGCCTTGCTCAAGGGCCCAGAGTGGGGCATGTGCATGCTGTGTGTAAAAACAGTGAAGCCGTGACCTTCTCCTCTCAGGAGCAATCAGAGCAGTACACACACTACCAATCTGTGGTCAAAGAGTGCACTGCAGTTCAGCAGCCCAGCGTGTCTTTTGTACCTCATGTGGGGAATGGACAGATTAAGAAATGCAAAGATAGGAGACGAACAAGAGAGGACAATCATTCTCAAAACGCGAGTGAGCCAAGGGCCATAAATTTGATTATTAGTGTGATGGGAGAGCTCTGAGTCAGGGTATGGATGACTGTGATAAGAGCCCGAGCTAAATATGAAGGGACAGCCAGCTGTAAATTGAGTGTTTTCTCCACAGTCAGTGAAGCAGGGGGATTTGTAATGACCCACAATGCAACAGGAACATCGTTGTGTCCCATTATTGAGGCTCATTTTATAAATATTGAATGCTGTACCTCAAGGATTTTGATGTTTTTCAACTATTTTCTTCATCATGATGAAATTATAACCACTAATATTTTCTGGATGGTTGTTTGTATCAGTCCAGCTTGTTGCGGTTGGATCGTTGGAGCTGAGGATGGGGTCTGTTTTCACTTACTGGCCTAACAGACCACTTCCTAACAGAAAGCTAATTGTTTTTTATCATTTCTCCTTTTGACCTTATCACACTTTTTGCTACCCAAAGAAACTAAAGTATGAAGAAAAAAATAAAACCAAAAAGGAGAATAATAATAAATGTTATTATATGTGTTTGTCGGTTTAAAAGATTTCTCAAACACAAATCAATATTCTCAGTTCAACAATTTTCAGTCAGGTCATCTGGACAATTTCTTTATTTTTTTGTGCTGAAAGCACAAAAAAAAAAAAAAAAAAGGAAACTGTCCGGATGACCTGACTGAAAATTGTTGGATTGTATACCTGGATTATTGAGCATGGACTTTGTTAATATTCTCAGTTATTTTTAACAAAAGGAAACAGATTTCCTGCCAAATTTGTCAGACTGGGAGAATTTGTAAGGGATTTGATGCATGCAATCCTTCTCTTTGATTGCCTAAATCACATCACACCACCTTCCACACCAAATTTTAAAAGTATAAGACCATCCTTAGTTGAGAAATGACACAGTTGTAGTTTAATTAGTCAATCCTTGAAAAGGACATTTAAACTGACTGTGGCAGCCATCCTGAATGGAATTGATCCTAAAACGTAATGAGTATGATTAGCTACTTTCTGCAGAAATCAATAAAATTTATTATTTTGGTAACAGACTGATACATGCATGCAGTTGGTCCTCACAACGTAGTATAAGTTTGAAAAATGGGCCTTACAAAGTAACATAAACAAAGACACACACAGAGACAAAAACATTTTCATCCACTTTCACCGTTTTGGTGTCAGGCAGTAATAAAGTTCACTGACTCCTTCGGCTGCCTTTAGTTATTGATTGAGTTTTTTGTTATCAGAGTCAGAGTTTCTTTATTTGTCATTTGAGCAAAATTTTGTACACAGGGTCCCAGTTACATCCAACAACAAAAAACAGTAATAAGATCTAAGATATGAACTAAGAGAAGTAATAATTAAAAATACACTAAGCACTAATAGCATAGAAACATTACGCCAAACAGCAGCACGACCATGAGTCTGTGTGAGCAGATGAGCATGAATGAACACAGCAACATGAAACAGATCAGCAGCAACATGAAGTAGATCAGCAGCAGCATGATATGATTTTTCACAGTGATTATCAACCTCCTTCCTGAGGGGAGCGGGACAAAACGTGTGTGTGCTGGGTGAGTGGGGTCCTTCATGATGCAGGTGGCCCTCTTCCTGCATCTGGAGGTGTAGATGTCTGTGATGGTGGTGAGACTGACTCCAACAGACTTCTGTGCAGCCTTCACCACTCTCTGCAAAGCTTTTAATCTCAGTTCAGTCTAACTTCTGATTTTTATCTAGATTGTAATAGTGATATGTACTGTGTATATAGGCTATCATTCAGGTATGAAATATTTATTTTTAGTTAGTGTTTTACTATAAAGCCAGCCACTTTAGAGGAATGATAAAATGTTCACCATTTCATTTATTGTTGGTTATCTTTTGAATAAAATGGTGAGATTACCAAGAATGATTGGCTGCCTCGGTGCTTTAGGTTGAAAAACAAGAGAGTAGAGGTGAAACGTTTGAAGCTGAAGATTACTGCAAATGCTTCAGTCAGGGAACATTAAGAAGCTACAGGAGACAAAGTGAAAGAGAGTCTGATGGCTTTTCATCACAGAGAGCAAACTGACAGTAAAGCCTGTTCCCACCAGAGACAGAAAGCTCTCAGAGAGCTGTAATTTTTATTTCGCTGATTCGGTACAGAGATTTTACTCAAACCTCCTTTTCCTTGTAAATCATGCTCCAATTAGAAAAATTCTATCCAGAAAAAGATGCAAAGCTGACGCCTTACCTATCCTATTGACTTTTTTTTTTTTTTTGCATCCATTGGGGTTCCTTTCTGTGCTTCACAAATAAAACCTCTCTTCCATCCAATCCCCTCCGTTCTTGCAGCAAGCACTTTATCTTCCTGTCTACAGGTGCAGCAGACTAAACACACGCTGTAATAGAAGGTGTTTTCTCTCCAAGGCAAGCCTGTCAGCAGGCAGCGGGGCTTGGATCTACTGCGTCTATATATTTTTAACAGCATGCACACTGATCTGAATAGATAAACATCCTCCTCTGAAATGCCTTGTTGCGCAATAACACAGGTAAACCTTTATTTATGTCTAGGGCTGAAAAAAGAAAAATTCTTGCGTTAAATGGGAAACTTGTTTTCTCTTCTCGCTTAGTCTGGGAACTTTTAAAATACTTTGCCAGTCAAACACAGACTTGTTATTTTAGACAGAAAATGAAAAGCAAACTGTATTTGGAAATAGTTTGCCATAACTTTGGTAGTGTCCAAGAATGTAGACAAAATTAGCAGCATGAAAATAAATATATGCGATCAACGGGATTGTGGTGAAACAAATTAAAAAGCATGTTTTGTAGCTCTTTCAGACATACTTCATGGTAGAAACATCATTCAGAATTTAAAACAGGGCACAGAAAGTTGGATTTTACATGTCTGAACTATGTATTTTAAAGTTTTTACACAATCACAGTTGAAGTTTTGAGTTTTATGAGGGGGTTTTTTTTCTGACAGTTGATGTCACTAGCTTTTGAAATGTCTGAAACTGTCAAAAAACATTGCAAACAAACTCTTCTTACACAACTTTCTGGATATATAATCATGAATAAATTATACATCAAATTGTAAGGATGTTTGTCTTCTTTAACTCAATGTTTCTCTAACTGCTACAGGACTTGTGGCCTTTTTTGCCTAAATCAACCCAGAACATGGAGTACACACCAAAGCTTATATTTGAGCTCAAAAAAGTTATCGTGGAAGCGAGGGGTCTTTTCAACTTGTCAGATCTCCTACGTAAAATAGAAGCATAAAAAAAAAAAATTAACTCATATGAGCATCAAAGCTTTCCACCAATCAGTTCAAGAACGTGTAAAATCTGATTTAGTTCTTGCACAGTGCCTGTTTGTTTGAGGCATAACCTTCATTGTGTTTCTTTTTGCCTCTCTTAGGTTTTATGTCAGGGAGTGACAGAGACAGGTGAGTGGTTACCATGGTGACTGTAATGAACCACTCTGCAGCTGAT
>NC_056498.1:56072266-56087888 GCF_014905685.2 Nematolebias whitei | reverse complement strand
ATGTATATACATACACATTATACGTATATAATATAATCGAATAAGTCTTGAATTTTCTCCCACTTTCAACAACTGAGCTGGACATTTTTACTGCCCGGATCCAACAAATTCAAACGGAAACAAATAAAAGTGTGAAATTTATTTGACTAGTCTCAGTGCCAGTGGGACTAAAGAAGACTGCTGCTTTGTCACACAAAGTTTAAGAAGTCATGCGGCACTGGTTAAACATTAAAAAAGCAGACGGGGTGTTATTTGTGGTGCATGTTTCTGTAATTTTCTGCATTTTGGGTTACAAAGACCAGACGAAATGCTAAGAAAAATATCACTAATAATGGAATCTACCATGATGTTTTTAACCATTATGTTAAGTCTTAAATCACGACCATGCGTATCAAAGCTCAATTCTGCCCTCTTCTGGATTTCAGATGAGTCAGAGATGATAAAGTGAAAAGTAAATAAATAAATAACAGCAACAATTAAATTTTTTTGTTCCCATTAAACAGCAAAATAAACCAGCAGTAGACTGTCTGAAAAGACTAAGACAGTAACATTTTCACCATGATTTAAGTATGTTGACAGAATCACAAGATTTCCTGCTAATCTATTTAAAATAATCAAAGACAAGCTAATTGATTCTTGACTTTAATCAGTGGGACTTTGATCAGACCACAACAGAATATTTAGAAGCTTTCCTTAATAGATATGTATATTAAAAAAAACAAGATTGATGTGAAAAGCATTGTATTCAAAATGGAATGAAACAATTTAGGTAGATCTGAATAGAAAACAAGAAAGTCCAACATTGATTTAATTTTGTTTTTAAAAGTAATTTGCATAACACTTCTCTAACTTGTTTGCTTCTGCCAAATGGAAGCCTTTTTATTCTATTTTTTAAGAGTCTTAATGCATAATTTTAGCTTCAAACCGTGGGCTGTATAAGTTTAAATTGGCCAGCAAAGTACAAAATGTGTCTTTCATAACAGGAAGACACTGAGTCACCACTGAACCTTTCACTCCCATTCTAATAAATGTTCAATCTTATCAAAACTAAACACAACTGCACTATATTTGTTGAACTTTAGAGTTAAAACTGGTTTCCATAGTTACATGACTTGATTTAGCTGCAAAAACAACTTTATAATACCGTACCAAAGCAGGCCTAAAAGAGGAAATTGGCACCGTTCCTCTTTTTTTTTTAATCTAGCTTAGTGTTCCTCTTTAGCACCTGCATTTTTCAACTACACTTTTTTCTGTTAGGAAATGTGGAACAGAAAAGGCAACAGTTGGTTTTCATGAAAATAGTGTTTTTTTGTTACATTTATTGATTTAGTTTTGCTCGATTTAAAAGATCAGAGGTCACATTCAGTTAAATGCGAACGCCATCAAACATGCTTGAGACAAATACACTTAAACATGGGAAAACAGCCAAACGTTCAATGTGATTCTTGGTTTTTGTCTTTTCTGCTGATTAATATAGTTCCTATTGATATCATCAAATGCTTAAAGCAACTGATGTAATGTATCACAACCTGAAAGAAACGGTGAATGTTTGGTCTGTAAGCTAATCTTTACATGCCGTCACAAAAACCTGACATTTGAAAGAAAATATGTTTCCTGGGAAATCCCATTAAGAAAGCTGAAAATATCAACAGCAAAACAAAAAAAAAGGCACCCAAATAAATGACGTACAGTGAAGTGATAAATAGTCCTGGCTGTGCAAGTACTGAGTCATCATTGTGGCAACACGATGGATCGGTGGTTAGTACTGTTGCCTCACAGCAAGAAGGTCCTAGGTTCAATCCCTGGTTGGACCTGGGCTCTTCCTGTGTGGAGTTTGCATGTTCTTCTCGTGCTTGTGGGGGTTTTCTCCAGGTACTCCGTTTCCCTCCCACAGACCAGAAACATGCACATTAGGCTGCTTCAGGTCCAGGCCTCCCTTGCAAAAGAGATCTCAGTGGGATTTGCCTGGTTAAATAAAGGTCAATAATAATATTTTTTATATATTTTTTTTTTTGCTTCTGTCAGACTTTCTTATAATCTTTTGAAGTGGCTTTGGTCAACAATTCATCTTCTTTTTTCAAGGTATTTCATCGTTTTGGACAACAATTTCATTCATCTCCGCGCACTCATTTTTTGTTTAATTCCCTTTCAGGGAGATATTTTCCTCACATAATGTGTGCTGTAACAGAATGACTCCCAAAGAGCTGTTGCTTGAAAATTTGACCTACAGAAGATGATCAACTGCAGGATGATGCATCTCTTTGGTTCTGTATCAGGTGTTTACTGGATTTCCATAGTTGTTCTCTACTTGTCCACTTTTCTCATTTTTAAGCACACTCTGCTCCATGTGTTGTCATGATCAGAAATAAGGGAAACGGGTCAAAGGAAGACTTGACAAGTTAACGGACCAACAGGGTTGACTAGTTAATGATGACATTTTAAGGAAACATCTCACAGTAGCCCTTGGAGTATGTGTTGTGGATGACTTTAAGGTAAAACCAGACTAAATTAAAATCATTATTTTCTAAATTGACTAAGTTGCAGCCATTGTTGTGTTTTCACAACAATGGTCGTCAGGCTGTTGAGTCCATCCTGAATGGGATTAGCTTCTAAAGTTAATCAATATGATTTCTTGAAAGTTTTGTTCAAATCCGTTCAATAGGTTATGAAATATTTTACTAACACACAGTCTTGACTCAAAATGGTTAATGGGCTTGAGCAATCTGTTAGCACTCCAAATGTGAGCTGGGGTTTGCTCTCAGCTACTACAATACCAAAAGTTAACTCGGTATCTGACAAACTGACTTAGTTATCTAAAAAAGTTAAGTCTGGTCCTCTGGACATTCAAAAAACAAAACAAAAGAAATTAGAAATGTTCGTCTTTCATCTTAGTTATAATATTTTTTGTGTGTTTTCTAAGGTCTGTTGACTGTGGCAGCCATATTGAATTGGGTTGACTCCAGAAATAAACAGTTGTAGCCTACATGTAAATGCATTACTTTCTTCAAGTTTTATTAAAATTCACCCAGTGGTTCATGATATATTTTGCTAACAAATGCACTGACAGACAAAGCAGCAGTTTATCTTCTTTTTTTAAAAGCTAAACTTTATTTACAGATAAACAATATCCACAGGCAGTAATAGTAATATGCTCGAGGTGAGGGAGTAACAAATACAAAAGGATTCATGAAACAAAATAAAAGGATACAAATCAAATTCTTCACAAGTTTCATGGAATTGGTGCAAAGTTTTAAAGAGTCCAAAAAGCAGTTCAGGTAAGTTTTAAAAACAGTCAGGTTGGACGTGTAGCATATTTACTGGCATGTATGTGGAGTTTAGCCAACATAATAAGAAAGTTAATGACACTCTATCCCAAATTTTCTAATATATAATACCAATACAAAAAAATATATATATTTAACATTCAATGTAGCAAGTTTATCACATTTTCTGTTAAAGAAGATAAGGTCACACAAAACGTTTTAGTAACACTGCAGTCCCAGAACAGGTGAGTCAATGTTTCATCTTCAAGATGACAAAAGGATCAATATTTGGAATATATTTAGCCAGTACTGAATTTACAGTAGTAAAATCCCGACAAAAAAAAAAAAAAAAAAAGTATTGACAACAACCGTCTGTTCCCAATCATTATCAGAAAACAGATTGTTCCCAAAAAAGCAGTTTATCTTCTAGAAAGCGCATCTTTGCTGACCGGACGTCACGCGCTCGGCTCCTCCTCTTTATGCAAATCACGCGCGATATCCGGAAATCAACAATCCCGTGACGTTAGAGGAATGTTAGCGCAGCGTCGGAATGAGTGCAGTGCCTTTCTCTGTTTGCTTTGTAAACTTTTTCAGCTGTCTGTCGCTGTCAGCTAACAGTTCAGCTCCATTATCGTCTTTTTAACCATGGAACTAGCAGAGCCGAAGGCCGCCGGAGGATGTATCCTTCCGCTCGGACTTTAACGCTTCCACCGGACCCTAACGGAACGCTTCAGTTAGCCTCGCTGGAGCACGGAGGTCAGATTTATGAGCTACACAAACTTGCTAGCAGGCTAGCTGAAACGTTAATATGTCGCGGTTTGAGTTGGAGGAGTTGTCACGTTTCGGGGACTCCGCGGACAACCAGGAGCTGACGGACATATTAAGCTCGTCTAAGGAGGAGCACTTCAACAGCCTGTCGGATGTTCGTGTGAGCCCAGATGGACGTCACATCCATATCATCCTCCGCAACCCTCAGGTCGGTCTTATGACTTATGACAAATACGAAAGACCCCTGCCGACTCAGAACCGCAAGAAACTGGAGTTGTTTTCTCCACAAACTGTTCCGGTCGTGGATATTTGCTACTTGGATCATTCCAACAACCGCAGCCGAGCGGCGGTCGCTGCAGTGATTTATGAGAATGGAAAAGCAGAGTTTTGGTGCTTTCAGGAGAGCAAGGCTGGCTGGCGTCTCCTGCAGACATCAGATCTGTGCAACAGCCCCCGGGCCAGAGTTGTGTCTGTCTGTGCTCGCTCCAGTTTTATCACCTGGTGTGAGGAGAGACCCCCCTCAGAGAGCTCCACGAGGAACAAGTTAAGGTACTGTGTTTGCAGACGTGACTTTGAGGTCGAGGAAGGGGCTGTCATCTTGGCAGGGGTGAAAATTATCCTTCACAACAATCCTAAATTCGCTGTGATCAGCTCGGGTGAGAACGTGCACCTTCTTCCTGACCTGAAAGCGAAGCCGCTGTCGTGCATCTTTAAATTCTTCCTCACCTGGTGTCCTCATCACGACTCCTTCACTGTCAGCGCCGTGGGTAAAAACACCCCCATCAAAAGGCTTTCATCCAAAGAGTGTGACTTTAAGAAACTGATCACTGACTGTTTAGGATATTTATCGGCTCTGGAGCCACCTGAGATTATCACTTTCGCGCCTACGGACTGTGGAGGTCTGCTGCTTCTCCTCAGCAATGGCTGGCTGTGGCTCCTGCAGAAAGACGGTACAATGAGACAAGTGCACAAACTGCCGGAGAACTGTTTGGTGAAACATGGCACACATGCCAACATATGCGCGTACATAAATGTTGTGGCGCTAATAATGGGGCAAAACCTGCATCTGATAGAGTTGAGTTGTGGCAGGGAACTGCAAAGGATTGTGTTGAAGAGAGGGGGTGTTTTATATGCAAACCAGACCGAAAGGCAAACTCCACATCTGCTCTCAGAAACTGGACTTTTTGTGGTAGTGGACACAAAAACAGACTCCGCAGACTGCAGTTTTAAGCTAAAGCCTCCTGGTTTCAGTATGGTTGAGAGTGTTCATCCTGGTGCCCTCTTGATAGAAGCGGTTTTTGAGGAGGCTTGTAAATACTACCAGCAGAGGAGCCTGAGCAGCACCCAGCTCACCGTGGACACGTTAAAGAAAGGAGGAAGATTCCAGGCTCCCATCTCTTTAGCCTCCATCCTCAGGAGCTTCCTCAGCACGGGTTTGACGAAGAAGGGTGCAGAGCTGCTGCAGAACGGAGAAGGGGAATTTATTGCAGGTCAAGACAAGCTCATGGCCTCTCTGGAGGGCGAGCTCAAGGCCCTCGTTTCTCTGGAGGAGCTGAAGGGGAGTTTAGTGAGGGGAGGCACTAAAGAGGTAGAGGTGGTGTGTGAGACTCTAGTGGAGAAAGAAGTGGTGAGACTGCTGTCATCTTCTGAGTTGGATAAAGAGGAGCTGCTGTACCTTAACTCAATCTTCAGCATCTTCCCCTGCCAAGCATGGAGGGCTGTCCAGGCTGCACTTCAGCTGCACTGCAACGGGGAGGGCTCTCTGTCCAGCAGGGCTCCGTCAGACGTGTGGAAAGCTGTCCTCAGTCATCAGCTGTCCAGCCCTACAGCCTCCCGTTTGCTTCTAAACGGGCAGCCGAAATTCAACCACAGCCGTAAAGGTGATCATACTTCTAAAGGCAAACCCCCCACCTCTCCAGCTGTCCTGCCGGTGTTTGAGCTCCTCTGTCAGTCAGTTCTTCGCTTCCAGCCCACGTGGCTCCCCAGAGTCCTTGAGCTCGCCCAGCAGCAACAAGGCTCCGCGAGTTTGGGTCTGAGCCTCGCTTCTTCCTCCTGGAGTTTTTCCAGTGGGAGAGGAGGGGAGGGCGAGAACAACGTGCCTTTGTATAAACGAGCGCTGTGCGTCTTGTCCGGCATAAGCCGGGACGGAGACCAGCACCGGAACTTGGAGGTGGAGCTGCTGCTGGTCGGTGGACGGCCCAACGCCATCCTGCAGGCTCTGAGGATCCTGATGAACGAGCGGCAGTGGGAGCGGGTCACCCAGGTGGCCCAGCAGTTCTGCAAACAGAGCCCGTTGCTCAACAAGGAGATTTTTACCACGCTGCTCTGCGAGGTGGCTCAGCATAGAGATCTGGACCCTTACCTGGACCTGCTGTGGACACTGTGCCCTGAAGACTTCACCGTCACCACAATCCTTAACTTGGTGCTCAAAAGCCTCCCCTCTCCTAACACTTCATCCCACCCCGCTTCTTTCTCTATGTCCCACACAAACTCCTCGTCTCCTCCTTTTGCAGACCCTCACAGCAGCAGCCAGCTGACCATCGGGCTGTTGAAGCCCCTGCTGAGGAAAGTGCTTCAGAGTGAGACGAAGCCAAGTCAGCGTTACGTTGACATCCTACAATCCCCGTCTTACCCCCCTCCAGCTCTTCCTCGCCAGCCCACAGAGCAGGCGAGCGCCGTCACACACCCGAGCAGAGACTCGTCTCTGTGCAGCAGCGTCACGGCGGCTCTTCGTGCAGAAACACCCGAGCAGCGGCCGTCCACCCACGCCACCATTCAAAGGTCCAGCATTGCACTTTCTGCTGCCCCGCTTGGATTTGATTAAAACTGCACAAACCGAATGTAGAACTCGCGTTCCACACACGGTCTTTACAAAATGTGTGTCGACAATCTTAATGAGAAAAAAATATGAGCGGGTTTCCTCTGTGTATTCTTTACTTGACATATGATGTTTCGGAGCAGACTGTAGAAATATGACTACTAGAAAATTTAACATGACTACTGAACATCCACCCAGTAAATCTACGGCAGGTCAGTTTTAAATCCGATGTGTATATCAGTGGTATTTATCTCTTGAAGGTACTCATTGCAGTGTCATGAAGCACAATCCACACTATTTTTTTTTTTCTTAATTTAATGTGTCCTTAAATATTTCCAAGCAACATTGGTGGCCATCTACCAAATACCACTTTTTTTTTTTAGCAGATTCAGCCCAAATACTTTGTTTACTTTGAGTGTGTACTCACGTTTTATAACTGTATTAATATAAGGGTCTACTGCACCATGTTCAGGATAAAGTTTTTATATTTGATGTACCTCTAAGTGCATGTCAATGAGAATGTTACCGCATTTAGGGAGTTTAACCCCCGACAAGAATGAATAAATAATATTTAATATACTGTTGTAAAAACAGTAAACTAAACCCCTAAATTATTTTCCATGTCGTTAACGTCGTAATAAATGACTGGATAATTTAGCTTCTAAATGCACGTAGATAAGTGTATTCCTGTTTATTCGTATCGGAGTATACACGGCCTACAGTGCTGCTTGGTGGAAAACAAAGTTGATGATGTACAGTTTTGTGAGAGTAAGAAAAGACATGAACGTCTTTATAACGTGGGTCTTTATTTTGAACTTTCTGTTGTGCGTCCGTGCAGAAGTCTGCTGAGAGAATTCAGACGAGCTGCTCTTTGTTTTAAACGACTTTGTGTTTTTTTTAGAGGAGAAGAGGGGTCATGGTTCCTTTGCTGACTTTTAGTTTCACATTTGGCATCTTTTAAGCGTGCTTGAACTTTGACCTTGCATTGATTGATTCCGTTTTAACACCTTATCTTTATGTCGTCTTGTGATTTTTTATTCTTTGAAACCCCGGTCATCGTTTTTCTCTGTAAACGCCCGTCTTCTCTGTTCCTTATCAGCCCAACTCACAGGGCATTCCAGACAAAATTCCCAGTGCAAGTGACTCGCATTGGACTTCAAATTTAATTTCACTGATAATCTTTTGGCGATTCGAGTGTGTGTGAGACGTATTATGACTAGCCCAAGCACCCTGCTGATTGTATAAAGTCACCATTCATCCCGTTCCCCCTCCTTCATGGACTCTAATGTTGTTAGAGATGACAAGCCTTCTGTGTTCTTGCTTATGCACTTGTATCTAACCAGACAGTATTGTTTGAACCACACTTTAGCTTTCTTCCACAGATTTAAGTGCTGCCAACAAAAGTGCCTCTTTGTGTTTTGGTTGTGTTTGTGCCAAGCGATGTGGAGAAATATTCATAATTGATTTTATTTGGGGAAAATCCTTGAAATAACTGTCGAACCTCTTCAAGGGTGAGGTTTAAAAGTCCTTCTATGTTTGTGGTGACAATCAGACTCCAAAATGCTGCAGAACGTTTAGTGCCTCTCGCCTTCATTGACAGGGCGGTGTCACATTTCTGCTGTGTCTCCTCTCATCGCAGAGAGACCCTGAAGTGGATCTTTATACCAGTTCTCTGTATTATTCAATACAGTGTTTAATTGCAGCTAATTCTTGACGTTTAAAGCGTTTTACCTTGAACTGGATTTTTTAATTTCAAGAAGAAACTTCTTTTATGCTTTACTTTAGTCTATCGTTCCGTTGTCTACTCTGAACCGTGAAACCTGCTCAGCTGGGTTCGGATCGCTTCACTTTCACGATGCACTGATTCACTGGGAACCCCCCGACTTCCCCAAACAGAACCTGATTCTATAACTGTCTGTTAAACATTAACCTGCCTTAAATCGTGCTGCACTAAATGTTGTAACTATTTGCTTTTGGCAATGCTTAATCCAGGAAGTATTTTAAAAGAAATCTATGAGTATTTATAAATGCATGCTATTAAAGGAAAGCTTAAACCTCTGTTAGCTGTGTGAGTTTGTAATGTGATGCTGGATTTGAATCCCAACAAGATGAAAGTTTATCTTTTTTTTTTTGGTAAGACTGAAGTTTGCTGCCAAAAGGTGAACGCAGATGGTTATGACTTTTTTTCCGTGTGTTTCTGTTATGAATCACTGGATGAATTTTATGAAACTTGCAGTAAAATAACCTGAAAAAACTCCCAGTTCAAGATGTTAGCTGATCTCATTTTAGTTCCAACACGTTTTTTTTTTTGTTTTTTTTTATCTGAATGTGAATCCAGTGATAGTTTCATTAAAAATAAAATGGGTTCATGTGATATTTTGCTAACAGCGTTGCTTCCACTTGTTTGACACAGCTGTCAGATTATACATTGGTTTGCTGTGGCAGCCATCTCGATCCAAGCGAACTACAAACGGATGAACGCAGACAAAAACTTAATCGCTCTGGTGACGAGCAGTGAATAAATGTGATCTAAACTTTGTTTTAGGTGTCAGCTTGCACAACACCGTCAATAGTCACATCACTGCCACGTTATTATCGCTACCATGCACCGACTGTGAAGTATTTCTGGTTGGTTCAGCTCTTTGTTTCTTTCACTTTGCCGCACAACAACAAGATGAATCACACAAGGTTCAACATAAAACAGCTGAAATAAATAACTTGTTCAGATTTTTACAGCTCGTTAAGTCAAATTTTGCACACATTACTCTCCGCTATCCCCATTTCAGCTATGATTCAATCCACCCAACCCTTCAGTTGTGTGTAATCTAGAGAAAAGATTTAATCAGTTTTTACACGTTCAGCCCTCTAATTAGAGCAGATGCACGTTTGGCGCTCACGTCTTCTTGCTGCATTAGAATTTAAAGCTGGAATCGCAGCAGCGCTACAAAGTTCTGTATCTTTGTTGGACAAGAGTTTTACAGAAACAAAGGGAGGTGCTGAAACCTGCACAACCTGACCTTCTCCCTTTCACTTTCATTGGATTTTTCTTCTCATTTTTTTTATCCTTCACATTGATTTTTCCTGCATCCAGCATCTCCCATTACAAGGTTTCAGGTCAGGCTGGTGCTGTAATGCGGTCGATTCGCTCGCTCTAATTATATCTGGCACTACGGTTCATCTAAACGAGGCGCCGGTTTCTGCCACTTCGACCTCTGCTTGCCTTTGAGCAGCTGGATAATCCAGAGCAGCACGAGAGAGAAGAAGCACTGGGCTCACGTGAAATGCTTGCAGGGTGTAGAATACTTTGAGTGAAGGTGATGAATTTTAAACATTCCAAAATGTTGTTAGTTGATTTGCACGTTGATTGGCAGAGCATTAATTATGCAAACTAGTTCAGGACAGTGATGACAAATGTACTGTTGAAAACGGATAGAGAGTGACGGCTCTGTTATTCTGTTATTGACCAACAATATGTAGCAACTGTTGCTTGTAAACAAAATTAATCGTCACACAGTTTCTTTTTTAATTCATTCATAAAAATATCCACTCAAAATATCAACAAAAAAGCTTCTTAAGTGCATTGTTTTAAATTTTTAATTATAGGCCTCTATTAATATTTAATTATATTAGTCATCATTTTAAAATGTTAAAGGAAAATAAAACCAAAATAGTGTATATCACCCTCCCTCTCAAGCAAATAAATAAATAAAACACTCTGCTGAACCTAGTTTTCCACTAAGGTGGTTCCACTTCACTTCAAGCTCGAGTCTTCTACCAGGGGCCTGGGAGTTTGAGGGTTCTGCGCAGAACCTTAGCTGTTCTAGGACTGTGCAGTTCTAGACATAGATCTCCGAGGCTGTTCCTGGGATCTGTTGGAGCCACACTTTCCAGTCTGGGGCACACCAAGTGCTCAAATGACCACTGGGACTGCTGGCAGCTTGACTCTCCACAACTTCTCTACTTCTTCTTTGAGCTGTTGATTTGCCTCCAGCTTCTCGTGCTCCTGATGTTACAGTCCCTTGGGATTGCTACATCCATCATCACTGTCGTCTTCTGTAGCTTGTCGACCTCCACAATGCTCGACTTGTTAATCATCACCTGTTTGTCAGTTTGGATCTGGAAGTCCTGCAGCAGCCCCTCCATTCACCAACACACTTGGAGGAGTCTCCCACATTGACTGTGGGACCTCCAGTCCACACTCGACATATAAAATACATAATTATGATACAGATACTGTACTTGGAATAGTTTATATATACACGGTACACATATACTGTATGTATATGTATGTATGTATGTATGTATATATATATATATATATATATATATATATATATATATATATATATATATACATACATATTTATACTGTATATATACATGTGTGTGTGTGTGAGATAGATATATATATATACATATATATTTATACATATATACATACATACATATATATACATACATATATATATAATATACATATATACATATATATATAATATATATAATATACATATATATACATACATATATATATATATGTATATATATATACAAGATGATCATTTTTTATTTACATATTTTTTAATATCATAATTTAACATTTTAACAAATAAAAATGTTACTCAGAAAAACCAGTGATTAGTTAAAAAGCAATTAGAGTCTTCTGTAATGAAAAAAAAAATCATTCTCAACAGTATATGATCTGAGTAAACATGCAACTGTGCATGTTTTGTTTTTTTCATTTGGGAACAATTTGTGCCAAGGCAAAAATAAAAGTAATAAATGTTGTGTTACTAAGGTGCTTTTAGAAATGCCTTCATGTTTTGTGAGGATAATAAAATAAAACAGAAAATTCTAGTGATGGGTGTGACAGCTGCACGGCAAAGAACAGACGACTCGCTGAACTTTTGAATAGTTGTCTCTTGTTCATAGTCGGAGAAACAAACAGAAATGTTTAACCTTTTATATTCACATTGAACAAATAGACTGTGTAAAGTGCTGTGTAACAAGAAAACACAATCTACTCCATCATACAAAGTTTTAGAGAAAAAAATAATAACGAGGAGCTTCAGTCAAAAAAAAAAGTCACAATTTTTAAAAAGTGATTAAAAAAACAGTTATTTAAAAGTCTTTGCAGGACAAATGAGTGTATGATTTGAAGTTTTCAGGAAATTGTGTTTCCAAATATCAGTGCAAGTCAAAAATAGTATTACTACAGCGTCAAGTTGCCAAACAGACATTACAGAGCATCCATATTTATATAAATGTCTGAATTTCTAAATCAGGCTAGTGAAGCATATCGACAGCAGCTCAGTAAAAACTTGAAACGATATAGGAAACATTAAAAATATATAAAAAATAAACTTTAGTTGTTTTTTTGTTTTTTTTTACTCTGGTGACTTTGAAAAGTGCTATGTGAAATATTATGATATAAAAATATTTTATGGGTTAATCTCTTCTCTTGAAGGGGAGAACTGGAATTTAAAAATAAATAGTTGTATCTTTCATTTTGCGCCACACAAGTGCAGAGTGACTCCACAGGCTTTTATTTTGAAAAGTTTCACCTCTCAAGTGAGTTTCATCTGAGCCCGAGGGATGTGGTTCATGATGATGAGATTGCTGCAAGCAGAAAAAGGCCCCTTCAGTCACTCACGTCAGTCGTGTTATTGTTGAGCAACGTATGGAAATCTTTTACTTTTCTACTTACTCGTCGTAGCAATCCGAGTATTTCATTCTCCTGTAGTATTTGGCAAGTTTGATGGAAAAGATGATGCTGGGAATGAAGAACATCAGGCACCAGCCCAGACTGAACCAGAACGCATTCTTAAAATGAGAGGAAAAACATAGTGAGGAAAAAGAAAGGAATACACTAAAATGTAAAAAAAAAAATTAATAAATTTAATCAGTAAAGCCTAGCATTTGTAGTGCATGTCGCCCACCGCATCTAATGCCAGTTTTAAACTAAAATATTGAGAAAAGCACATGGTACCACACAAAGTATCTGCTGGGTATGATTCTCAGCTACTACCACATCACTAAATATCTAACTGTTGTAACCATTTTTGCATCAGCTAATGTAAATTAAATATGGTGGCCATCTTGAAATTGGTTAATTAGTTGTGAATGTATCGGTAATGATTGCTGCTCGGTGTATTTGTAAAGCCCATCTAGTTATTTATGAGATATTTTACTAACAGACAGAGTTGCTGTTTAATATACCATATTATTTTACATTATTAGTGTTTAGCATTTATCGTGGATCTTTTGGCGTATTGTTTAGCATATATCTTAGATCCTTATATACTGTTTCTATTTATACTTTGCATTTTGCTATTTTTGGGTGTAAATGGGACTTTGAGTACACAGTTTCGTTCCACCTTATGTAGCACATGTGATGTGAATGACAATAAAGAAACTTGAGCTTGAACTTGAGTTGACTCTAAATAGTTGATGCAAAATTTGAAACAAAGATCTAGCACTCATAATTTGTGTTGGGGATCAGTCTCAGCTACTATAATTCCAACATCTAGGCCAGTATTTGTAAAACTGATGAAGTTATGGTCATTTTTGTGAGTTTTAAGGTTAGTTAGCTGTGGCAGCCATGATTTTTCATCCAACCTTTATTCATACAGGCTAGTCTCATTGAGCCACGTGGACTCATTTACAAGAGGGACCTGTTCTTATATTATATTTCATTATTATTATTATTCAGCCATGATGGATTAGGCTGAATCTAAAAGATAATCAACTTTAAATGTGCGTCCAGTGAATACTTTCTGATAGCTTCATTAAAATTATTCTAGTGATTCAAGATATTTTAGACATGCACACAAACACTCCAACAAGAGCAAAAACATGATTGCCTGCATTCGTTTTTGGCAGCAGGCGATAAAAATGTTTTTACTCTCCAGAAAAAGAGTTAGTGGAGCGGAAGGTTTGACTTCTGATCCTCACCAGAGACTCCACTATGTTTGAGCAGAAGGTGACCTTGACTATTGAGTCCACAGCTCCAGCCAAGGGCCCACAGCGCCCAACACGCTGCGTGATCTGAGGAAAAATACACACATCACTGTAACAATACACATTTATTTATCAAAAGTGCCCAAAAAGTGTCTGAGCAGACTTTACCGTGAAGTTGGCCCAGTCGGTAAAAGCAGTGAAGTATCCCATCTGACAATCTAAAAACCTTCTGCCTTCCTACAATGAACAGAAAAGAAAATGTTTCCTGTATTTATTCTTATACTTTAATTGTTTTAAAGTCAACAAAGCCACATTGAAACCGCTTTTCTTCTCAGAACTTCAGAACAGCAGCTTGATAATGATCAGAAAACACGAGACGTTTATCCGCACAGCGTCTTTCTTCCCCAAAGTCCAAGTGTTTTAAAATTTAATTAAGTCAATCATCTCTGTTGTGCACTTGTAAAAAAAAAAAAACAGACTCAACACTTTAAAGGACCCCAACAAACTTTAGTCAGGTCATCTTTTGTTGAGATGTTTTGTCCTTCATCCAAAGGACTTCATCTGAAGTCCTCTCCTAGAAAAACTTGAATAAAGAAGATTTTTTTACCTGGATTAATGAGCATGAACTTTAATGTTTTGGACCAGTTTGGCTATGACTGCCTCAGCCATAGCCAAAGGTTGGGCTCCAAAAACCTTCTTATTGCCAAGAAACTGGTTGGTCCACTATGTGGGTTTGCTGCATGTGGGACTCAGTTTGTTGTGGCTCTTCGAACTGATGAAGTTCTTTGGATGAAGGATGAAACGTCTCCACAAAAAATAAATCGTCCAACTGACCTGACTGAACTTTTTTGGAATTTTTTACCTGGATTGTTGAGCATGAACTTTGATACATTGAAGGACCTTCATATAGTGGCGTCAGAAGCATTTGTAATGTGTGGGTTTGAAGGGGTCTGTGGGTCCTCCCCCAGAAAATCTTGAATAAAGTAGATGCCATTTCCTGCGTTCTGGTGTATTTTAACGGGTTGTTAAACATCTACGTTTACCCACATAAGTAAATATTTGATTCAATAACTATTTTAGAGAGCAACGAAGTAGCCTGACCAACAGCTCTCCCTGTGTGAATAGAGCACACTCCATTTCTCTCACGCATCCTAATACCCCCCCCCCCACACACACACACATACACCGCGGTTGACAACTGCCGGCACTAATGTAGCGCTAAGTTAGCGGCACACAATACAGACACGCTAGCTAAGACGCTACAGACGTAGCGCTCTGCTTCTCTCATAAGGTAGCATGATGCAACACAGAAGTGTCTCCCCCTTCTCACCTCGCCCCGGCAAGTGACCTCTGGGAAGCGCATGCGGTGTGGAGTTGTTGTAGGTAACCAGAAAAACCCGGAGTGGACTTTTAGTAGTTTGAGTAATTTATCAGAGTCAGAGTCAGAGTCAGAGTCAGAGTCAGAGTTTCTTTATTGTCATTCGCACCTCATGTGGTACATGTGGTGGAGCGAAATTATGTACACAGGGTCCCAGTTACATCCAACAATAAAATGTATAAGAAAAACAGTAATAACATCTAAGATATGAACTAAGAAAAACATCAACTAAATATACACTAAGCACTCATAACATAAAACATTGAACATCACCACAAACATGAACATGAGTCTGTGAGCAGATGTGCACGCATGAACACATCAACATTGAAACAGATCAGCAGCAACATGAAACAGATCAGCAGCAACATGATATGGTTTTTCACAATGATTATTCTAGTTAGAGATTCATGAGTCTAACAGCCTCAGGGTAGA
>NC_056498.1:56044431-56062266 GCF_014905685.2 Nematolebias whitei | reverse complement strand
TCTACCCTGAGGCTGTTAGACTCATGAATCTCTAACTAGAATAATCACTGTGAAAAACCATATCATGTTGCTGCTGATCTGTTTCATGTTGCTGCTGATCTGTTTCAATGTTGATGTGTTCATGCGTGCACATCTGCTCACAGACTCATGTTCATGTTTGTGCTGATGTTCAATGTTTTATGTTATGAGTGCTTAGTGTATATTTAGTTGATGTTTTTCTTAGTTCATATCTTAGATGTTATTACTGTTTTACTTATACATTTTATTGTCGGATGTAACTGGGACCCTGCGTACATAATTTCGCTCCACCACATGTACCACATGAGGTGCGAATGACAATAAAGAAACTCTGACTCTGACTCTGACTCTGATTAAAATGCATGCACTTGTTAGTGTGATATTTTGATAACAGACAAACAGGATGTTTCCGATAGTTAATGCTAAAGTTTAAGCAAAGATCTGGCCGGACGAGTCATGCTTAAGATATGTGTTGTGAATGAGTCTAATCTATAACAATTCCAAGTTTCAGCACAATAGCTGTAAAATCGACCACAATATAGCCACATTTGTGTTTTCTAAAGTCAGCTGACTGGGGCAGTCATTTTGAATTGGGTTGGCTCCAAAAGTTTATGAATTGTAAATGTACATCCAGTGATTACTTTCTGTAAGTTTCATTAAAAGGTATCTAGTGGTTTATGAGATATTTTGCTAACGGACATGCATGCAAACACTCACATGCAGGCACAGGCATCGACCTTCACCTTTCGGTAGAAAGTGATAACATAAACAGCTTTACTGTTTTCTGACAAAACAGACTAACCATCATTACCTCAGTGGGGACAAACCCCTTACTTCACATTAAATGGCATCATCTTCAGTCAGAATCTGTCCCAGTGTTTACTGTCTGATGTTTTGGTTTGTAATTCTCGCTGACCTCATTTATTTTGGACTTGAGATCCGCTTTGATGACTTCATCCACTGCAGACTGAAACTGATGCAGACTGGTGATCTGGGAAACGCACACGCAAACTGTGTAAAACCAGTAATGTGTCATTACACAGAAAATACAGCAGAGGGCAGCAGAGTGACGCTCCTCTTGTCAACATAAAAATCTCATTTTAGCTTAAAATAGCATTAAAAGCATTTTAATTGTACAAGTATAGAAATAAAAAGAAAGAATAGGAAGCCAGAGGAAAGAAATTTATCAAGGATAGAAAGGAGTAGGAGTTTTGGAAGGGGTGAGGAGTTGAAAAGAAGAGGAATTAACTCTTCTTTTAAAAAAAATATCACACTTTTCAAGCTATTTCAACAAATCATACATCAAAAGGTTCAGCTCTTTCAGGAGAATACTGCTATAACTTTTGGTATTGGTGCAACTTTAGCTTTTTGAAACATTTAGCCTTTTCTGCCATTTCCTCGAAATTAATTGAGCTCATTTTACATCCTTCAAATCTTTCGATCTGTTTACAACCTTGTACTGCTCGCTTCACATGTTGTTCTACTTCAGCTTCTTTCAGCTTCCTTGTGCAAATTTAAACTATTTTTCAGCTAATTTCAGCTCTTTTTTTAGCTGTTTTGTGCTCCCATTCTTTCTGCAAACTACAACATTTTTGTGCTTCTTCTAATTTATTTCTGCTAATTTCATCTTGTTATGGTCCTTTCAGCTTATTTCTACAAGTTTCAGTTTATTCTGCTATTTCAGCTACTATTTAGTTGTTTTATGTTAATTGTAGCTTTTTCGGCTAATTCTACTTTTTTTGCTCATTTCAGCTCTTTCCACTTCCTTCTGTTAGTTTAAGCTTCTTTCTGCCTTTTCACTTTTTTTGTTGCTAATTTCAGCTTTTTTTTAGCTAATTTTCTTTTTCTTTTTTTTGTAATTTCTGTTTATTTAAACCTAATTAAGCAATTATGTGTTCTTTCTGCATTCTTCTGCTAACTTAGGCTTGTTCTTCCATTTCAGCTACATTTCAGCAAGTGTTTTTAGCTAATGTCAGCTGTTTTTCAGCAAGTTCTTCTGCAATAAGCATTCACACTGCATTTTGCAATTTCTCTAGTTTACTGATGAAAATGTGCCTGAGCAGATTCTCTGCCTGCATCATGTAGTCAAAGCTGACTCGTCTCTTCAGTAAAACACTTCAGCTCACAGGGGTGAACGTTCAGCTCTTGTTTTTTATTACTTTTGTCACGAAGCCATTCGAGGAACCAGTTCACCCAATCAGGAAGAAAAAACAAGAATGGTCCATGTGCAGAATTCGTACTCACAGAGATGTTGGTGTCTATCGTTAGTTTCTGCAGCTCTTCACTGAGGCCGTCACAGCCGGTACAGTTCGGTTTGGACAGCGTCTGGTTGATCTGGGTTTTAACGGCTGTCACGTTGGCCTGGACCCGGTCCATGCTGGACTGTAGCTGGACCAGAGACGAGCTCAAGTTGTCCAGCTGAGTTTTGATGCTTAAACTTTCTGCTTGGTCAAATGAAACACACATTAAAACTAATCAAGAAAGAAAAAAATACTAAATTTGATATCGCTAAACTAAATTTTGATATTGAAAAACACATTAAGGAAAGAAAAATAAGGTAAAAACTATAAAAAGGTTATCACATTTGATTATTTAAATTATTTGCTGTTGAGTTTTTACTAATTATTCATATTTTAAATAATAATTTCTTGTGGCAGAATCGACACATTTTTGTGCATTATGGACTTTTTTTATTATAAACTTGACTGTGTTGGACAGCTAGGTGTTAAAACTGAAAATAAATGCTGATCACTGCAATATAAAATAAACTATTTTCAAGAAACAATGTTCACCCACCCTTTAGAAAAGCAAATCAGATATTTCCATACCTCTGCCGAGTCTGCTAAGAAACTTTTTTAAATAGAGGAATGTCCACAGGGGTCAAGTTCCAGTTTCACACGATAACACTTTAATATCACCAGACAGGAAGGGGTGATGTCTCAAAAACTATCAAATCCTTTGAACTCGGAAAATTTATTTTTAAATAAATGACTGCAAAACAATTATAAGAAAAGAAAAAGGAGTCAAAGTTTTTGAAAACGTTACATATTTGGGATTTTGATGAATAAATCATTGCACTCGATGCAGAATTTTGACTTGTCAACAAGTCACAGAATAATTACTTGATGATTTGACTTACTGATTTTTGGCTCGTTTATCACTTAATTTAATTTATTTCTGTCATTACTTGCATCTTTATATATTTGCACTAGAAAAATAAAAGGTCACTCTTTTTTAATACAATCAATTGGGACTTTTTAATTTTTAAGATAATGCCAATGCAATGAAAATGTACAGGTGCATCTAAAAAACATTAAATATCAAGAAAAAGTTCAAATAAATTCTCAATCATTTTCAGAAAGTGAAACTCACATATTATATAAATTTATTACACATGGAGTGAAATATTTCAAGCCTTTATTTCTTGTAAATTTGATGATTATGGCTTACTGCTATAAGATCTCTGCCATCTGTGTAAGGCATACAGGCCTGAGGCCATAACACAAATAATGAAAAATCAAAACTCAGTGTCTCAGATAATTAGAATATTCCACAGCCAGCTTTTGTTCCTTTGTCAGTGTGGGCAGGAGACACGTCCTGCTGGAAGATGAACTCAGCATCTCCATAAAGCTTGTCAGCAGAAGGAAGCATGAAGTCTCTAAAATGTCCTGTAGATGCTACGTTGACTGAGGACTTCAAAAAACACAGTGGACCAGCACCAGCAGAGGACATGGACCCAAACCATCAATGACTGTGGAAACTTCTCTCTGGACTTCAAGCAACATGGATTCTGTTCCTCTCCACTCTTCCTCCAGACTCTGACCTTGATTTCCAAATAACGTGCTAAATTTACTTTCATTTGCAAAGAGGACGTTGGACCACTGAGCAACAGTCCGTTAAGCAATTATATGTTCAGTTATAAGAAAGAGAAAAAAATCTCTTTCTCCTCAGCAGGTAAGATGCTTCTGATTATGTCTCTGGTTCAGGAGTGGCTCGACGTGAGGAATGAGATATTTGTAGCTCATGTCTAGGAGTTACCGTATTTTTCGGACTATAAGGCGCACTTAAAATCCTTTAATTATCTCAAAAATCAACAGTGAACCTTATAATCCGGTGTGCCTTATGTATTAATTTTGGTTGTGCTTACTGAACTCAAACTAGAGTTGCATTCGGGCCCAAAAAATCTGATGCGACCCGGCCCCAGCCCGCAGTCATACAGCTCGCGGTGAAATGGCTGCGTGCGGCTGGTGGGTGTATGGCAGGCCATGTTATCATATAATTAGACTGCAGCTGATCCTGACCTAATTAAAAGCACGAGACCGGCCTGGCCCGCCCATGAATCACATTATAACGGCTCAACCCAGCCCTAATCCGGGTCGGTCCGGGCTTCGGGTTCTGGTTATAAATGACAGCTCTACCTCAAACCGATTTTATGTAGTACGACACGGCGCTCAAACATCTGTCAAAATGTTTTAGTTTCACTTAATGCCCCCTATAATCCGGTGCACCTTATATGCCGAAAAATACGGTAATCGGCTGATTAGGGTGTGACACTATGAATTTTTAATATTGAACCTCTTCACAATATTCTAACTTTCTGAGACACTGACTTTTAGTTTTTCACTATCTGTAAGACATTTATCGAAAATAACAAGCAATGAAGACTCACTTTCACTTTTCGATATGGTTGACAAAAAATACGGAACTTTTTCCACAATATTCTCTTTTTTTTTTTTTAGATGCACCTGCTGCACGTGACCTTCTGTGAGGCGAACACCTCAGCAGAATCATATGCAAATGTGCATGCAAGCATTTGAATGATCGTACCGGTGCAGGACGACAAACCATACCATTGTTCAGACGTCTGATGGACTGCAGGGCTGGGTCGAACGTTCCTCTAAAGCTTTTTTGGATTTCTGCTCCCATCTGAGGTCCAATCTCTGCAATATGCAGATAAATCAGTATATAACGATCAACTGAGTCACGAGGGAGGAAATAAAATGCTTCCTGTTTTGACACTACTGTTTCCCAGTTCTTACCATCCAAGTTTCTGGTAACCTCTTGAATGGTTCTGAAGCTTTCATCCACTACGTCATTTATTTGCTAAAGAAAAGCGCAAGAGAAAAGCAAAGTGTCACGGCGTGTAATGTTGATATCACCTACAATAAGTCCCATGAGTAATGATGTTTTACAGGCAAACATCCTGAAACACAATCTCTTTCTGTCAACCTTTCCACACTCTTGTACCTTAAGATAAGGACATTGACACAACAGAATAACGAGCTGCGCTTAAATCCGTGGACTGGTGGGAATTATTTTAATCTCACATATAAATGGGATGAAAGCATATTATGAGGGAAGCACTTGTAAAACAGCTTCTAATTATTATAGTTTGTCTTGCCTGCGGCACAGCTGTGAGGAAGGTGTGGATGTTGCTTATGGTGTGGTTGAGCTCCCGTGGACCTTTCTCCACGCTCGTTTTAAGAGCTTCGTTGCTTCTGAACATGCAGATATTACCAGCGCTGTCAAAATAAAGAAAATCAACCCAAACTGTTCATGTAAAAAGAGTCAAATTTGCTTGATGCACACATTCACACACACTTGAACCAATGCAAATGCATGCAGGCTGTCGAGCAGTCCAGTTTGAGTAAATGCATCATCTTGCCTGTCAAAACTACAAGAACACACACGTGCAGTGATACTCACAAGATAATGATTGTGATCGCGAACACGCTCAGGTAAAGAGTTCTCCTGAGACAGTGAGTGGAGGATGTTTGCTTCTGGTACATCTTCCCACCACAGTTGCCACAGCAGCGACAGCAAGCCAGGAGGAAACCAACGATGGGCATCAGGACGATGTACAAAACACCGATGGCAACACACACCAGGAAGCCCACTTCGTAGATCAGAATCTGAAAGCAGCACACAGATGGGGTTACAATTAAAATGACATAAAGGCCAAGATGGCGGTTCTTTGTGACCTACTTTTATATCTGTTTATTGACTTGTTAATAATAGATATAAAAGTAGGTCACAAAGAACCGCCATCTTAGCCTTTATGGCATGATAATTATCAAAAATTAATTAACCGTCATTAACACATTGAACACAGTAAAAATAAACTATATACTGATATCTTGTTAATAATAGTTTATTTTACTGTGTTCTGTGTGTTAATAATGTACCACGTCTTAACGGAAGAAATATGAAAACCCTGCTGAAAGATTTTGCTGAACTCTACTGAAGAAGCTAAAACTGAGAAGTTAAAGCTAAAAGGAGCAGGACACAAGTGCCATATTTTTCGGATTATAAAGGCGCATTAAGCGAAACAAGTTCATTTTGACAGATTTTTGAACGCCGTGTACCACATAAAATCAGTTTGAGGTCAGTAAGCACAACCAGAATTAATACATACAGTAAGGCACACCGGATTATAAGGCTCACTGTTGATTTTTGAGAAAATTTAAGGATTTTAAGTGCACCTTATAGTCCGAAAAGTACGGTAAAAAAAATAATAAAAAAGGCAAAACACTAACTAAAACCTAAAAGGAGCCAAGTAGTACCAAGAACGTGAGAGGGGCCAAAGAAAATGTAAAAGAAGCAAAACATGAACTAAAACAGAAAAAAAAAAAAGAAGCTAAAAGCTAATTGTACTGAAAAGCTAACTAATGCCCCTTTTCCACTGTCCCACGCCATGACAGTGGAAACCGCATCAAAAGTAACTGTACAAAAGGCTACTACCTACAGCGGGACCCCCAACCCCCCAGACCATTTAGACCCCCCTCAGCTCTTCTGTAGGCGCACCCTGTTAGGCTCCGCCTCTCCAAAAACAACATTCCTATAAATGGATATTTTGTATCTGTTGAAGCCACTTTGCTGCATTTGTGACTTCGCCTTAACATTTTTCCATGAAGCCCCAACGGTTTTTTTATTAAATCTAAAAGTGGATCAAAGAATAAAGATGCCTTGATAATGAAAAAAAAAAAAATGTACAAAAGGCTAGCTAAAAGTACCAAAATGCTTACTAAAAGCTAAAGTAGCAAAATGTCAAAAACTCATAAAAACCAAATGCTAGTTAAATAAGAAAAGGGTTAATTAAAAACTAAAAATACCAAATAGCTAGCTAGGTAGGAAAAGGCTAGATAAAAGTATTAAAAAGCTTGGTCAAACCTAAAGTAACGTATCTGAAGACTAGCTAACAGTGAAAGTAGCAAATGGTAAAATAGCATAAAGTATCCTAAATAGTGAAAGGAGAAAAGTAGCAAAAGGCTAGCTTTTAAAGTAGCTAAAAGCAGTGCAACAGTAAGTAAAATGTTTAAGTAGCATAGCAAGACCAAAAAGTGTACTGAAGCAGATTTCAGCAAGAACAATGGTTCTGAAGGATGCATTTATTTCAGTGTATTTTGATGAGAAATACTTTTAAATAATTTGAAAAGTATAACCGTAATCCTACAAAAACCAAATGTCATAGCACCCATCTCCTAAATGAGCTGAACATTTAATGTTTGAATGGCTAAAACAGCACCAAGTAGGCCAAAGTAGTTAAAATCAAACATTGCACAAAATAAAAATACAGGAAAACTGAAGCTGTTCTGTTTTTACTGAGTGACTCAGCTTTCACACTTTCACAGGGGACAAAGAAGTTCTTGAAACTTCAGAACACTGAGAATTATCCACACAAAGATGCTCTCAGGTTTCCAGCTCAAGTGGCTTAACGGACAATTTCCTTTTTCTCACATCCTGTAATGCGCCCCCCCAACAGTTTATAAATGAAACATATAATTTACTCACTTCTTTCACGAATTCTTGATCTGACTGTACATTGCCAGAAACTTGGAATAGTTTCACGAATAAATCTAGAAAGAAACAGAAGAATGAGTTGCTACATCCTGTTTTGTGCGAACCGTATTGACGCGGTTCCACCCGTCACAATGTTCAACGATTTAACAACAAAAAATAAAATCAGCTGACCTCAAACACAACATGTCCTACCCCACATAAAACATGGCATCAATTCACATTGTCAGAAAGGAAATCTGACACCAACATCTTACAGTTACTAGGAAACCAGGACGGCCTTGTGGTGAGATTACAATGACAGCCTGTCATTTACGCTACCTGGAACCCTGCTATTGTGGATTTTATTCACGCAAACACTCCCGGTAATGTTTCTTTTTCAGTCTGTGTGACATCCAAAAGCAAAAATGTTTTTTTTTTTCCTTTTATACATTTTCAAACATTAATTCATTTATAACTTGGAGGTTAATAATTAACCGTCCTCCTAACTGACTGACTGCACATGTTTGTCTTTGAGTACAAATGAAACTTTTCACTATACTGTACATCAAAAGTTGTGTTTCTTAACATCAGCGACAAATGACTAATGGCGAGTTTACAATAAGCGTGATGGTCAAAGGTTGTCAGGCAGGTTTTTGCATTCATAAATCCCCTCCTTTGAAATCCGTATTAAATCGTAAGGGATACGCGGAATAGAAACGAGTTTATAGGGCATTTACAGAAAACTGTGACAAACATGAGATGAGAGGTGTGGTCTTAGAGGGGAAACAATCGGCCTAACAACTTAAAGGCACATAAAGGTTAATGGTTGACCAGGCCAAACACAAGAACTCCCATTAACTTACTGATTTATCATGTTAGCTTTGCGTTTTGTTTCATCTTGTCCCAGTTCTGACCCTAATATTTGCACAGCGACGAATCCACAGAATTTTAATGCGGTTTCAATTGCAGCCGATTGTTTTCTGGGCCGGCAGCAGGAAATCCACCAACAAAAGCTGTGAAGAAAGAGCATCAGCAGCACGATTCTGCACCACTTATGGCAGTGGTTTTCAAACTGGGGTCCTCGGACCATGAATTGGTGCTTGAGGGGGGTCCACTTTTTTATTTTTTTCATTTTTATTACAAGCATATAGATGTTTAACAACCCATTCAAATACACCAAAATGCAGGAAATCACACATACTTTATTCAAAATTTTGGGGGGGAGGAACCTCAGATATCCCCCCCCCCCCCCCCCCTGCTATTTGCGTTCCGGCATCAATCGGTTTACAAATTAATCCCTGTTACTGGGTTTGACGACTGCTGTTATGATTCTGTTCAGTTTTATGTAAAGAGTTTAAGAAGTACATTTATTATGTTCCTTCTGTGAATACGCAAAGTCTCAAAGTGTTTTTGATGCTGTTAATTTTCTCAAAACTGTTATTTTTGGAAGTTGAAATTAAAATTTTTGTTAATTAAGTGTGTCTTGAATGAAAAATACTCCACGTTTAAAAGAAAGTATAAAAATTGTATTAACATTATTAAAGAACAGGTCTTACGTATTTATGTTACACAAATATTTCCATTGCATTAAAGAGACAAATTAAAGAACATTAATGAATAAACATGAGGGCTTTGAGGTGTCCCTGAATCTTTTTCTCTCCTGTAAGGAGTCCCTGAACACAGAATGTTTGAGAACCCCTGACTTATGGTACCTACCTTCAGGAAAAGGGCGAGGCTGAACTGTGTAGAGGAAAGACTGGACAAAGGAGGTCAAAAAGTCCACCCCGTTGTGAATCTTGGCCAGTCCCTGATACAAAGGCTGGGTGAGGTTCTGCTGGGTCTCGCCTGCTGGGCAGTTCTGAGCCAAGCTGAGCCCCAGCAGCATGGCTCCTATCAAACCTCTGGATGTTCCAGAGCTGCCCCTCCATCTCCAACTCCTCATGTTCACACATAACCCCATGTTTGTGAGTCAGATCAGGTGGGGTGGTGTTGAACAGGAAGAAACAGGCTTGTGGAGTGATTAACTCATGACACGAACTTTGCTTAAAAGTGCCTGGAAGCGAGAGAAAGAGTATAAACATGATGACACAAAAAGAAGAAGAGGAAACGTAAAAATTCACAGATTGAGTCAGTCAGGGAGTGTTATGAAACAGTTTCCTACAGAGTCATGATGGAAAAAAATGCTGCTATGTTTGCATTAAGCTGCTTCCTTTTCATTCTGTATTTTTCTGGAGATTTTCACGGGCAGTGGGAGGCCACGACGTTTTCTTTTTCTTTGAATTACAAGAAAAGTCTGGAAAACTTCAAGAAACCTGACAGTGTTTACAAAGCAAACACACAGAAGTGCTGCTTCCACCTCAGATACCTGCATTAACTGTGTTTATCCCGCACCCTGTTCGTCTCTTCCCATAACCAGCCAGAACAAAATATAATTTTACATCACGTTAATTTTCTGGGGTACTCAAAACTTAACTATTTGGATAGAAAAAAGGCCACAAACGACATCATTTTATGCTGATATTTAAAAACAAATATTGTTAATCATTGAGGAGACTTGACTTTGCCTACCAGCACTCTGGATGTAAGGTGTCCAAGCATGTCTTCAAGGTGTGGACTCTGAGACCAAAGAAGAGAGAGAAGGTGAAAAATCAGCAACAGATAATAACATAAAGAACAAGACGAGCATAAAGCAGTGAGCAGGTAACAGTTTTCTTTCAGTCGCCTCACCTTTCTCACTGGGTTGGCTCAGATCCAGCTGTTTTAACATGTGAACCTTTCAGAGCGTTAGAGTCCGAAACCAACTGCTCCTGTTGTAAAGTTGTGTGTTTGCTGGCCAGCACACCACTGGCACTAAACAAGGAGGGAGGGAGGGAGAAGAGGGATTGGAGGAGAGACAGAAAAGGAATGGGAGGGACTGGGAGGCAGAGTTAAATGACTGACAGACCTGCCTTCAAGCAATTGGGATTTTTCCTGTGGTTTTCCAAATGCTGAAACGAGTAAGGGTGGAAGTATTGTTGTTTTGTTTTAATGCTTTATGACCCTCCAGCAGAGGTCAAAAAAGGAAAAGGAGCATTACCGCCTCTCTCCTCCGTCAACTTATTTGTTTACTGGCTAAAAAAATCAATAAATCACATTTAGTTGTCATCCAGTTCATGCAAAGCGAGCCGACCCTGCGACAGCACCGCGTCCAAATAATAAAAAAAAAAGTGGCCCAAATATGCAGAATATGGGAAGGAAACTCTAGGGAGTGGGAGTTTGTGCAAACACAAATATCTACAGGCTGCCAAAAAACATCTCTGAACTATTTTAGCAAGCTTGCTCATGTTGGAAACAGCTGAAAAAAAAGGCCTCATGTTGTGACCCTGCAGCCGAGCGAGTCAGCGCTAGATTACAGCCATCTCTCACGGAACAACAGCTCTTATTAAACCTGACTCAGACGAGGCTCATCCATGTGAATCACTGGTTCTGGGGTGTATTTTGTGGGGAACAGAGACTTCGTGGAAAAAAAAAAAAAAAAAAAAACATTTTCTGTCGTGTTTAACATAAAAAGTGTGACTCTGATGCCTTTTTTTTTTTTTACTTGTCAGAGAACTGGAGGGAAACATATGAGAGAGTCTAACAGAAAAGAAGAGTGTTTGTTGTCTTGTCTTCTTAATCAGGAGCACGCTCGCTGGTTTACCTCAGCTCTATGTCTTCAGTTACAAGATAATCCTTTAAGCTACCAACAGAACATTTAACAAGAAGCTTTTGCACGTGAACCACAGCCTTACCATGCCAGCGTACAATCAACACCCTAAAATATTCTGTTTTTAAGACACAACAATTAGCCTATTTCTTATTTAAAAAAAGTGATCCGGCTTTGTGTACACTTGCAACATTCTGACAAAGCCGGGGCATTAAATGTAAATAAAAACAAAATGCAATGACTTGCAAATCGCATTAAACCTTTTTTTTTGGGTCACAATGGAACATGGATAATTAGCAACAGGCCAGCAGGAGGACTGTGTGTACAAAGAACATTTCAGAGAGGCTCTCAGAAGTAAAGATGGGCAGAGGTTCACCAGTCTGTGAACAACTGTCTAAAAATAGTGGAACATTTCAGAATAATACTCCTTAACAGATAATTGGAAAATCGTTACATATCCCATTCTGTACAGTTCACATCATCAAAAGAGTTCAAGAAGTTGGAGAAATCTCTGAGCTCAAAGGACAAGGCAGAAAGTCAGTGTCTTCGGGTCCCCAAGCACTTGCATTAAAAATAGGTCTGATTCTGATCCGGACATCCCTGCATGGGCTCAGGAACACAGAAAATCATCTGTAAACACAGTACATGGTGCCATCCATAAATACAGGCTAATGCTCTGTCGTAAAAAAGAAGCCATGTGTGAACGCCTTCCAGAAAGGCTGCCATACTCTGTGGGCTAAAGTTCATTTGAAATACACTGAAGCAAAGTGGAAAAGAGTTACTGGTTAAACAAATTACTTTTTAAATTAATGTTTTGGAAACCATGATCAGAATGCTAAAAAGAAGAGAGACCATCAGGCCTGTTAGCAGGGCACAGGTTTGCTTCTCTGATGGTATGTCGGTGCATTACTGCCTTTGGTATGGGCTGCATGAAAAGGCACAAGCTATGCATAAAAAGTATATACATATTTCAGTTCAATTCAATTCAAAATACTTTATTAATCCTAAAGGTTGTTAGATTGTTTTTGAGTGGCACTAGATGCATTTTTACTCTTTTTTTAATTTTTTAATCTGTCTTAACTGTAAAGCACTTTGGTCAGCTTTTGTTGTTTTTATGTGCTATATAAATAAATTGACATTGACATTAAAGGGAAATTAGGTGTTGTCGTAGCTCATCATCCTGGTTTCATTCAAGAGTTGTAATAGATGCTGTGGGCAGGAAGGATCTCCTGCAGCAAATCCGAAGAATCTGGCCACAGATACCGATCCATCCACCCGGATCCAGCTTGCTGTCAGATCCGGGGGGCCTCTTGGTCCTTCTGAGCAGCAGGACTGCCCAAATGCTGGGAAGAATTCCTCACTAAGCGATGGTCACTCCTCCCAGCAGTCTGCCAAGCTCCTTGTCACCACAGACAGACAGCTGAAGGTGCCGGGGGATGATCCCTGTCCTCCCATTGTCACGAGCCGAGTTTCCCACCAGTTCCAGGATCTCTGCGGTCAGGTACTCGAGCACCGTCATCAGGTTGACGGGAATTCATCCACGACGCCTCCTTTTCAACTCATTTTGGGATTTGGGGCTGTAGTTGAGGTATTTGAGCTTTGAGATGTTAATCAGCTGCTCCCAGGTATAGAAAAACCTCATTGTTGCCATGGTTACGCATCATAACAAATTCTCAAAAGTAAAAAGGTTTCAGTAAAAATCCTTCCAGCTGCACAGCTTCCGATACCAGAGGAAACAATCATCCGAAAAAAGTGATTTGCATCCAGAAAAAAATAGGAATTTAAGTTTTCAAAAGCCAAATCTCCAGACGAATGTAACAAAGCTACTCCAACATGCAGCCACTCTGATAGTCGCAATTCTAGGACAATTCTAGAATCTAAGCTCCCATCCAAATGATGAATTTTATGGGGAACATTTTGCGTATTTCAGCAAGACAATCCTGAACCACATTACAACAACATGGCTTTGTAGTTACAGTCAGGATGCTGATAGCCTGCCTTTGGGTGCACCATGAAACAAAAAATACAACCAAAAGGACCTGAGACTGTTGAAAAAAGCTGAATAGCTAATGAAAAGAAGAAAGTTCCTGGAGAAACTTTGACGGGGACTGCCATGTGGCAGCTATCCTAAAATTTAGATGACAAAAATGATCAAGTTTTGATAAATAATATGTTTGTGTGTCTTAAAAATGTGGTGGTAGGAAGAGATTGTTCGATGACGATGACTTACTGAGTTTTGTTCAGACCTCTCCTCTCCTCTCCAGGTCATGTGACCTCACTGTGGCAGTTAGAAGCTTCAGTGTTTTTCAATGAGAAAAATGGCTTCTTTGCAACTTACGTCGCCACGGTAACTCAAAATGCAAATAAAAGTAATAGCACATATCACGCCTTTAGGTGCACCATGAAACAAAAAAATAAAAATAAAAAAATCCAACAAAAAGGACCGAAGACTGTTTAACTGCTAGCTAAAAGCTAAATAGCTAATTAAAAGTAGAAAGTTCCTGGAGAAACTTTGACGGGGACTGCCGCGTGCGTGGCGGCTCTCTTAAAGTTTAGAGTACAAAAATGCCCACGTTTTGATAAATAATATGTGTGTGTATCTTAAAAGATGTGGAAGAGATTGTTGGATGACTTACCGAGTTTTGTTCAGAGACCTCCCCACTCCAGCTAACTTCTAACTGCCACACTCGCTGTAGCTGTTAGAAACTTCTGTGTTTTTCAATGAGAAAAATGGCGTCTCTGTTTGCAAATTACGTCGTCATGGTAACTCAAAAATGGCAGTGACAGTAATATTTGCAGGGTGCACAAAACACGTTGCGGTTCGGGCCGCATTAAAGAGCAACTCTTTTCAGGTGGATAATAATAGAGGGCTGCCTTCAGGAGGTCCCCAAAAAGAAGAGGGGGTGCTTCATGGCTCTGTTCAAAATTTAAAGATGTGTTGCTGCCAACAAGTTCACCTGATTTTATTTTATTTTTTACCAAAAAAAAAAACCCCACAACTTATTGGGTTTTAACACCATATGAACAAAATATGGGTTTATGAGATTTGCAAATCATTGCATTTTGCTGTCAGAATTAAAGTTGTAGAAGAAAGTTAACAGGATATTCTTTATCATTATTATTATTATAAATTCATTGTTGGCCAGTTTGCAGCTTTAGTTTGAGCTTTTGGGGACGTGTGTCAATCTGTTTGCTTTCTGAAGGCACAGCTCTGTCCAAAAGTTAGCAGAACTGGGTGATACTGCATTAAAATCCGTCGTTTCAGACTATACTGTCTCCAACCTTTGGTTTTTTGTTGTTTTGATAGCATTGTTTCTGATTCTCTCAAACCTCTGCTGTATTTTTAGCCATGCTGAACAGAAGCTTCAAACAAAACTACCATTTTATGCAGCATTGTTCGATGATTCAATCACAGGAAACTTGCAAATTAAAAACAAACACATCCTTTTTTGTTTTATCTATATGCCAGCATACAAATGTACTAATGCATGTTCACAAAAAAAATAAAATAATAATAAGAAGAAAGTTTTTTGGTTTTGCTGTCAGGAACTTTTAAATAAAATGTCTTTCCACTGCCATTATTAATAATGATAAATAAAAGAAATGTTTCACTGTGTCCATATGAGGGGTCTCTGAAATATTCTATTCTTCAATATATTCAATTTTTTTTTAAATTAATTCTATCTTTATTTATACAGGTTAATCGCATTGAGCCTCGGGGACTCATTTACAAGAGAGACCTGAATTGAACAGAGTGATGACAACAGTGGACAACAACGACACTAATAGACAATCATAAAGGATGTGTACAAATATATGTATATATATATATTTTTTTTTTTAACAAGTGAAAATAAAATGGCAATTAAAAGGATAATTAAATAAGGAAAAGTAGCAAAAAAACTGTTAGATTGTAAGGCGGTGTAGAAAACTAAAAACAGAAACATGTCTGCATTGGTTTTTGCCAGGAACTATATTTATATTTAACTAGAACTATATATATATATTTTTTATTTTTAAATCATAAAATGATAAAAGTTAAGATGAAATGTTTCACTGTTGTTTAGTTTTCTCTATAAATTGGATTATTTGGAGTTTGATGTGGTTGCCTCTAATCTGAAAGATTAATATTGTACGCATAAAGTTACGCTTAATGTAAAAATGCAGTACACAATAGGTGGCACCGTGGCAGTTAAAAGAAATGCATTTTAATGAACGCCATACAGTATTTAATTTCCTTTTTCTTTTTTACCAAATGTGCACATTATTCTTCCTTCGTCAATGCCTAGCCTTCATGTTTTCACGTTATATGTTCATACTGCTGTGGGGTTATTTGACATCACGATATCTAAAAGTAATAATTGGTTTTATGCTACCAGCCTACATGGCTTTTCCATTTATTACAAGTAAAAAAATACTTTAGGGCAGGGCTGTTCAACTAAACTGCTCAGGGGCCACAGTTACTGAAAGGCAGCAGCTCAGGGGCCAGACATCCAAATTAAAGTCATAGTGTAAATTAACCACGTATTATAATGATCTGTTACCTTTTAAATTGGTTTATTTTATTGCACTGAATCAATGCAATAAACAGAACCCAAAACAAACCCGAACCCAGAAGACGCACACAATTTTTTTTTTTAAATGAACTCACTGGTGGGCCAGATTAAAGTCACCCACGGGCCAGAAGTGGCCCGCAGGCCACCAGTTGAATGTTAATTTTCATTCATAAGGTTATTATCTAAGAAAACGAACATAAAAAGAGAAAGGCAGTGGTGTCCTGGTTATATTCATTTATACAAAGAGAAAAACAACATTTTCAGTGAAAACTTCTTTATTGATAACATACATGAATTATCAATGACAGAAACCTGGCAAAGAAATATATATAAAACCACCCCTGTGACGAGGTGCTACAGGGACCAGCTACAGGCGTGTTTTCATTTCTCACACACCTTTAGATTTCTTACATCAACCGAGAAAACAGGGTGTTGATAAGTTGACCCTGGATTCTGCGCAGTGTCCGCCTGCTGAACTGATACGCCACAAAAGAAGTGAAGCACTAAGAGGGTGCTGGAGACAATGACGAGGATTTAAACAACAGCTTGCAGCTCAGTGTGGATTTACAGACGGCATTTCTGCCAGACGTTAATGAAGGAGTTTCTGACAAGCTGCTCAGTCTGGTGCTCTGCAAGACCCCTGCCGGAAAAATCTGTAAATTACTGTCAGCCGAGGGACCATTTCATATTGTGGCGGTATCTTCCAAGTAACATCTTTTTTTACATCATGTTGCTATGCAGAGCAAATAATGCTCAGAATGTGGGGAAAAAAAATTGTTTTAAAATCAAATAAAAAATGTAACGTTTCATTTTTATGCAAGTTGACCAAATGTGGTATTTTTAACAGGAGATAATTGAAGTACAAAGGATTTTAAAATATTTCCTTAATTAGGAAGCAACAGTATGAGCTCTGGGCTTAAAGAAAAAGAAAAAAAAAAAAGAATAGACTCTTTTAGACTCAGCAGCGCCACAAATTCCTCCACAACAGATTATAGCATGAGTATTGTACAGGTTGACCTAAACAGAACATCAGTACATAGAAAAATAAATAGTTTGCTAAAATGAGGGTAAAAATTCTTTCAGTGATTGTACCATAAATCATGTAAAAAAAAAAAAAAAATTACACGTTTCTTTTTATCTCTTTACATTAGATTGAGTTTCTCATAGATCAAGGGAAGGATACATAGAATAACTTTTACAGAAATGACTACCTAAAAATATACAAGACACAAACGTGAGGAGTAAAGCCAACGAAATGAGTCATCAGAAAAGATAAAACAGCGCAGCGTTATCAGTCTTTACATGTCTTGGTCTGCAGCTTACTCTTTCGGGATTTTAAAACATGTTTGGAAAGCTTAAGTAATTACAAAAAACTTTTTTAGTTTACACTCCAGTTAAAACTTTTTAAAATATATTTAAGTAGCAAATTCAACAAGTTTTCTGTTGCTATATTTTTTTGAAGACGTTTCAAAGCAAATTGTTCGCTTACGATAAAACAGATAGAGAATTAGAAGAAAAACTGCTTTGGACTCGCAGCAAATAAAATGTAGCAAATAGTAAAAACTGTTTGTGTTTTTTTATTTTTATTTCTTTTAGCTGAACGGAGACCAGTGAGCCTGCAACAGAGTGATGTCTGATGATATACCAAAGCAGATGCTTACAGGAGTTATTACATCACAATAAGAATGATTAACAGCAATACTTTTACATTAATATACTGCAGGTCTCAGATGATTTACACTTACATAAGCAATATATATATATATATATATATATATATATATATATATATATATA
>NC_056498.1:56019433-56044331 GCF_014905685.2 Nematolebias whitei | reverse complement strand
CCTGTATTTTTATATATATATATATATATATATATATATTAAAAAAAAAACAATACAGGTCAATTTTATAAGAAAAATAGATTGCCGTTAATAGTGGAAAACAGTGCAAAGAATATTCTGGGGTGTTATTGTTTACTTGTCTATTTTTACAAATACTTTACATAAAAAAAACCAAGTTTAAAACAGAAAATAAAAAACACACTTCTGTGGCATCTGGTGCTTTTGTCCAGACACGCTGCATACCACCTCCCTCCTGCACCTCACTGTTTTGTGCCACAGACGTAGGTGAGTGTTTGTTAGTGTATGTGTGTGTGTGTGTGTGTGTAAGTCTGCGCTTAAGATTTTGCGTAGTGGTTCTCAACTCCGGTCCTCAAGCTCCGGCACTGTACAGGTTTTTGTTCCAACCAGGTCCTACAAAAACAAATAATTGAGTTTTTACAAACTGAACGTTTTTTAGGTGCACACACACACTTTACGTCAAAATAAAAGCATTTCTTCCTAGAGACACGAACAGAGCAGAAACGACGAGGTGCGTCGTCAAGGAAAACGCACGAGCTTAGAGACCCGAGGTTGGAACAAGAACCCACTGACACTGATGGTGAGCACTCAAGACGTCAGAACACGTCAACTCTCGCTGCAATCTGTGGCGAGAAGGCGAACACAGAGCCACCGCTGCTTCAAGAGGTCTAACAGGAGCCAAAGCAGCAAAGGGCAGAGGCTGAGCACCACTGAATATGTGCAACAATATGCAGGAGTGGGATTCTTTTGAGCTTCCCTTCATGTGACAGCATTGAGTCCCATCAGTCCATCATGCCTCTGCTTTAAGACTAAACATTTCGGTTATAAACAAACACAAGTGCTCAATGTTGACCTCTGACTCATCTCGTTCACGTGTTGGGCTCAGGCAGATGCCGATAAAAGTTTAAGAGTTTTAATTTTCTCGGCCCTCTACTGGGATGACTGGGAGTTGTCATTCTTGCTCTCCTGACTGGAGGGAGCCTTGTTGTTCCAGGGCGTGTGCCCCCAGTGCAGGCGAGCTGGTGAAACTGTCCTCATCGTCCAGACCATTCGCCCCATCGTACTGCGTGTTCTCCAGCCGCGTGATCAGACGCTCGTCTTCGTCACCAAACTCCCCTCCCATCAGTGTGGGCTCTCCCACCATCATCACATCCTAAAGGGGACAGCAAGGGCCGGTACACATTATCCCCACAATACAGGGGGTGTGTGGAAAGTCTGACTGCACAGACAAGTGTTGGTGTTTTTTTTAACATAAGGCCATTCTGGGTTCAGTTTCATTGTTTCAAATTGATCTTACTAATACAATATTAAAAACACAAGCAAAGTTTATAAAACCCATTAACAACAAGAAAAGGTGTCAGGGCATCCATCCTGACTGAATCCCTGCTCCGTTTCAAAAACCAGTGCTGAAGGGCTCGGCCAGCAGTGGGCATCCTTGGAGTGCTGCATCACAATGGGGGGGTTCCACCTCGGGTCTCATTCGCTCAATCAACCAAGTGAGCAAAAAACAGCAGGGCTGTGTGAATCATTTGCTCTGATATACTTGATGCTAACAACCAAGTCAATGCAGAAAACCCAAATGTCCTAGAGAGGAAAGCAGAACAAGCTAACCCTACCCTATGCCCACAAAATATATTAAGTTCTACTGAAAGAGAAGGTCTTCTGTATATAAGCTGATTAAAGTTTGGTCCTGGAGGACCAGGGACTGCCCCCGTTACAGCTAAACAGAAATGGTCTACTAAGTTAATCAACTTATTCTGCATAGAATTACAGAAATTAAAACTGAATCTAAACCTAAGAAACTTCTCAAATCTGTGACCTCTTAAATGCACAGCCCCCCCCCCACCCCCACCCCACAAATGTCTTCTTAACCTGCTCATCCCCCTTTTCAACCCCTCAACCTGCGGTCGTTTTCACCTTTGCCTTTTTCTGCTGCAGATGCAGAAATCTGTCAAGTAGGTGTAATGCTTCCAGGTACCTGGCTGGAGAGTGAAAAGGTGTTGGCTGGACTCTTCTTTTTGCTGTTGCTGTTACTGCCACCGCCGCCGGAGCTCACCGTGCTTCCCCCGGACACCTTCCTTTTCCGCCGCTTGTTTGGAGCTTGTCTGGCAGGTTCGGCTACAAACACAGACAGGAGAAAAGCTAAGTTCAGTGTCCCCAAGTATTAAAACGGGTGATTTCGATGTCATCTGTATATTAGAAATCATCACCTGATGACACTTATCAGTTTATAGATACGCCACAACTTTTAGGGTTACCTGGAGGGGCTACCATCCTCTGCCACTTCTGGAAAAGACAGGTTTTCAGACAGTCTCTGGGGCTCAAACTGTAGGTTTTATGTCTGGACATCAATTCTTGCATTGGCTCCAGTATCACACATAGCTATAGGGAAAAGAAAAACAAAATGACCAAAGGTTGGGTTTAATACATTCAATTCAAGTAACTTGAGAGATATAAAGTAGTCCCTCGCTACATCGCGGTTCGTTTATCGTAGACTTGCTCTATCGCGGTTTTTCAAAATAAGATTGGACATGACACACCATTGGCTGACTGATGGATAAACTGCACCATCAACATGGAATTTTTATTTAAAATGAATTATTTTAAATTATTTAGCACCTCCTGCACCTTTGTGCAGCCCTTACTGCAGGATAAACTTCCTGCTGCAGCTGATCTGCTGTTCTCCATGCACAGCGTAGAAGTGGGCGTGGCCAAGAGCGCTTGCAGGTGGCTGAGAGCAGCGGAGCTGAAATCATGACATTCTGTGCTCTTTTAAAGCATTTAGAGTTTAGAAACATTGTTTAGAATATTGCAAGAGTATGGGAAGAGATTAAAACGCCTTAAAAAATAAAATAAATTAATTAAAAAATATATAAATACTACTTTGCCGCTTGTCACTTTATCGCGGGGCTTCAGGGTACGGATCCCCCACGACAAACGAGGGACTACTGCAATACAATCAGAGGAAAAACTTGCTTACACGGAGGTAGTTGAGCGTGGAGTTGGACAGCCCACATCTGGTGATATTTTTTGCCAGCTGATCGAGCATCTGGGGATCCTGGGTGATTGGATTATAAAGCATAATTAATCAATTGTAAGTAATATGTCATTTGTTTTAGTCGTTTCACCCCAGTACTCACATGCATAGCCAAAATGCTCCTCGGTAGGACCTCTCTGTGTTGTCTGATACTGAAGTGCCATGTCTTGATCCTCATCATGTCATCAAACATGAACTCTAGGTACAGACGACCCTCAACACACACCTAGCCAACAGGAGAGTTAACGGGGTAGACGTTAACTAACAGACGAGAGGAATTAGGTGCCTTTTTTAAATAGATATAGCTTTAGAATGGTCACCTGTGTGAACATAGGTTTGCCGTTCTGAGTCACCATAGTGCACTGATCACAGTCTAGGGACACAAAGTTACTGTGGAAAGACTCCTTTGGGTGCTTCAAAACATAAAACAACTCTGTTGCGCCTCCCTCAAAAATACTTCTGAAGTATCGAGGAATCAACGTTCTGCCGATGGCTGCAAAAGTGACGAGATTTAAATTTTATTAGTCGCAAAGGAAAAACGAGGATGTCAAGCATGCTAAAAATCAACAGCTGAAACTTTGCTCTCACTGTATCGTTTGGGGCCATCTTCCAGACAGAAAGTGATGGTGAGCATGGCATCGTCCTCAAAAAACTCTGTGGTGAAGGCATCCCACCAAATATTATCACATTCCTGAAAGCAGAACACAACACCTAATATTAATGATTGCATGAATGGTAAAAATTAAAAGTGGCTTTTACAGAGAGTAATGAGGAAGAAATACAGATTATAGGTCAACTACCTAAATATACTGCAACCGTTAGAAATTGAAGAAGTGGAATATTTTGTTTCCTCATATATTCCACACATTTAACCTTTCTACAGTTCCTCTCAACAATGTAGTTAATCCAACACAAGCATCTCCTCCTGATCATTTCTATGGATGTTATTTGTTGGGTTTTATTTGCAACTACAAGAGCAGATGAACGATCAAACTTTATAAACTAGAAACATCAAAATGTAAACAAGGATAAAACTTTCACTGTTGATAAAATCCCCACAATATTTACAAAGTACATGACTGTTGTTGCCGAGTCGTCATACTGTATGTTCTTCAGTTACTCCAAGGTCGTCTCTTATGCCAATAAGGGTGTGAAACTACCGGTATGTATATTTATAGAGGAATAGTCCCAACTACATTATTTGAATGTTACTCCACCTTTAACAAATTGTTTGGTATGACTTAGGCCAAACTAAAATGTTTACAAGATGTTTAGAAAGTTCAGTATTGGTCAAAATCTGTGATTCAAAAGAAAAACTCACCTCCGTCCAGTTCTGTAATCTTTTATTCAGCTCATATATCCGGTAATCTGTCTGATTCCCGTACGGTGTGGGTCTCCTGAAATTAAAAATGAGAGGTGGGGTGTCAGTGCTCAAGTGGCTTTTCACAAAGTATTAAAGACAAACTGATTAATCAACCAATTTTAATGAGCCAATGTTTGCAACTTTTTGAAAAATTGGCAATCAGCCTCTGCATACTTAATTACCAAGCAGGAAAATGGAGCTGCAGCAGCAGCGGCTACTAGTTTACTGTAGCCAACAAATTATTTAGGTCATAATGTATGTCTTTAACACATTTAAAACCTACCATAGTTAAACAATATTATTTACAGGGTAACGGTCAATAACACTCAAAAAACTTCTATAAAACATTACGCATAATAAAGCAAACGCAAAAATGAATACATCATTTAACATGAACTAAAAAAACTTGCTTAACTAGAACTGACAGAATGACAGCTACTCACTCTTACCCACAATGCATGCTTGTTTTGCCCCCATGCCCTTTAGGGTTAAGATGCTACAATTAATGCGGCTCAAAAAGCACCAGTGAAACATCAGATTTTTATTGGGCTGCCTATTTTTTTTTTACTGGCCTTAACTAAGCCATTATATCAAAACTCAGAGAAATTCGAAACATGTATCTGAGGGAAGGCAACACATTAGAGCAGTCGTCCTCCAATGCAAGAGTTGGGGGTTCGATTCCACCAGCAGTTACACGCCGAAGCGTCCCCAGAACTGATTATTCTTTGTACAGATCTAGTGCTGTATGAATGGGTAAATGAGGGCACAAATAGAAAGGCGCAATACAAGTACAGTCCATTTACCATATATCTAAATGACAGCTAATCCCATCAACTACGATTATTGCCTAAAGTGCAACTGAGTTTATATTGTGTAATATGTGCTAAATAATATTATGATAGCAAATAAGACACTAAATTCAACTTGTTGTTTTTTCGTTTTGTTTACAAACATTAGGCCAAAAAAAAGCAACTCTGCTGAATTTGGCAACTAGGCTTTATGCATTACTGCCATCTTGTGGTGTTGGTATTAGATTTTCTAAACAAATGACTGATGAACATTGTCCATCCTTACTTTTCACAACTGTAGTTCAAACAGACCAAAATATGTGCAAGCCAAAACTAATAAAGTATGAGCTTTATGGTTAATTTTTAAATTGGAGAATAAATGTTTTAATTAATATCTTCGACCTTTATCAAACCACACAGCTCCACACAAAGCATACTCACCCCATTCCTGGCTCCATGTATGACGGTGGGTACATGGGTGTAGGCCTATAAAAATAAAAAAAATAATTAAGGCAGAAGACACAAAATAAAGCTTTTTTCCCCCTTTACATACAAATATAGGTCACAACATGGCTTTGCTATAACAAATGTTTGTGTCGTATGAATTTAAAGGCAACAAGAAAACAAATGGAACGGCTGTATAATGTTCATTTATAGGCCAAATGTTTTTTGAATCCTTTAATACCCAGTTTTAGATCATCCAGAAAAAAAGACAACAGGGAAGTATAAATACTGCAACAAAAACAAGCACTTAAAACCCATCTGCTTCTTTATATTCTTGCATTACTACAAAACTTAAGATTACTCTGTAAAGCACAGAAAACAGAATATTGACCAAAAAAGGTACAGTACTCGTATAAAAGTCAAGACAACCATTTATACGATCAAACTTACAGCCTAACGAGCTTGTTCTGTTGACAGAATTCAATGAAAGGGGTGCCCTAGTTTTCCACATCTCCACTTTCTCTTGACAAAACAGCAGACTTACCCCACATCTCTGTCCAGCATGGCGCCTGGATGGAAGGGGGGAAAGCTGCCACCGTTGGGGGGCTCCTTAGGAGAGTACAGTTTGAATGTTTTTGACGAACAGCCTGCACACAAGCCCAGAGCAAAAGATAAAGAGGAGCGGGGTGGGGGGAGAGAGCAGAGAATTAAAGGAGATTTAGATTACTTTGGATTTGGTGCATTCAAATCACAGCATCGTCCAAGTAATCTAATGTTGGATGATTTTGTTGAGACTCGCTCAGATCAAACGAGTGCCGCCAAAAACAATTTTCTGCTGCTTTCATTATCGAATGCATCTTCAATCTGCTAAATGGGCAAGAATTCAAATCATCATGGAAAAAAAGGGCGATATTTATTAGCCTGAGAAAACAATCAGTGGAGTGGGTGGTAAATATGGTCTGCCATGTTGTATTTTTGCACCACTTGCATCATTACAGGCAACCCCTGTACTCTGCATATAGCCCTATGTGATTCCCAAACATACCCCTTTGCATTATGTGTGCATGTGGTGGTCTCCCCCTTCCAGTTGCCTCCTCTACCCATCCCCCATCTTCCTGCTCTGGCTGCTATTAACCCTTGTTTGCCCTAACAACAACATTTCAAACATCTTTACCTTGAAGGAACATGCATATAAAACAGCCCAACACAAAACCTTACATTATTGTTCTCAAGAAAAAAAACTTTAAACACAATCAGACTATGCTGGATTAAAGAAAACAAATCATGAAAATATGACCCAGACTGGGTGGCTTAAAAGAAAAATCCATGTGGTCAATGCAAATGTATCTAGAATTTTGCGTATGTGTTGCTGACACATTCAGAATCCAATAAAGAGGTTGTCTAATAAGCTTTTTAAATCTGGTATTTGCAGACAGACACCTGAGGGCAGCACAATGTTAATTTAATTCACAATTTATACACAATAGTCTGCTTGGCAAATGAAAGCAGCACCAGACCTAATTAAAACCAGCAGGGGGAAGAAACACTCCCAACATGGGCAAAAACTAATGTAGGCCCAGACCTAACAGGGATGTCATTTCACTTTTAGTGATAAGAAAGGGGCACGTTAAAAAAATGATGACAAGGAACACATGGAAAAATTAAAGAAAAATAAAACAGGGGAACTCCAAATCCAGCTTCTTGAACAAATACCACTCCATTTACTTTCAACCTTTTCCTCCTTTCTTCTGCAGACCCACAAGAGTCAGGTCATGTTCTCTCCCCCATAATAATGAAGGTGAACCAGAACAGAAAAACCCAAAGTGTATGTCTATTGTCTACGCTTTACATCTGACCTACACACCCCCAACACCACTGACCTTTGGCCTCAGAGTACATTTACTCCTTTGTTCAATCAGATGTGTGAAAGAATTACCCACTACCAAACAAAAACACCTCTGTGATCACAATCTTCAATAAATATGTAAGAAAATTTGCCCTGGATTAAAAAAAAAAAAACAAGTTCACAAAAACATCTGCACATTCTGATATAGCATTTAAGCAATCTACAAAAACTTGCAACTCATTGGATCAGACCTGGCAGAAGCATCAATAAAATTAAAACAACTCAATACTTAATAAAAAGCTATGACCAGAGAAGCATGTTGTGTTCAAGCCATTACAAATAGAGATGAACAACTCCATCCTTTAGGTACTTTGTAGCAGATCACTGAGTTTAGGTTTACTCCAAATACAGACCTGCTCAGTGCAATTAGTCCGCCCAAACTCCTCACTGCAAACAATAGAGCTGCATCCACAGGAAAGCCCCCAGCAAATAAAACGTCCATGTGCAAACAGTCAACATACTTGCACTGCCTGTGGCTCGACTGGGTCACGTTATTGCTCCATGCGTGCAGTCTTCATGTATTAATGCTCAGTTTAACCCAAAATAAACATGAAGGCCGCTATTCTCCAGAGAGAAGGCGGTCTTTATCACCCCCTCTTTTTAACTTCTAAGTGGCTTGTTTCATTGTGACCCAGCGGTGCTAAACAAATAAATAGTTGAAATTACCTGCAGAGAAAGGTTCAACGAAACGCGGTGTCGTTCCAACACCTTAGCTCGGCGTTTTTGCCAGCTAGCTAGCTAGCCTCGCTGCTAGCCGAAGCGGCTGGATGGAGAAAGCTCCAGCGTTTTACCGATAATTCACTCAATAATATTAAAACAAAAAAAAAAAAAAACGGGAAGCGACTCAAAGTGTAAAAAAATAATAATTCCGCTATGTCTGCTGGACTTGCAAAGACGAGCTATACGTTTTAAATGGCATTTGTTAAGAGGACTGATACTTCATACACTACAACTACTGAACCCTTTGTTCCTGCCAGCCCGAGACACGAACAAACGCAGGCCCCGCCTCCTCCAGGCTCCTCCGCCCATCCCGACGCTCACAGACTCGGACAAAAACAGGCGGACCTCCCGCTCAGGGGCCCCCAATTTGTTTTGTCTGGAAGTCATCAAGGCTACGAGGTGGGTCCCCATATGGAGAGAAATAAACGCTTCAGATGCTGTATTTGATTGATTTGATTGCACTTTCATTAAAAATAAAACTGGCAGGTTGTAGTATTTGGATGTGTATTTACAACAGGATTCAAGATGGCTGCCACTGCCAACTGACATTAAAACACCCTAAAATAGCTATTCTTTACAGATATAGATCTAAAACTTTGTGTGGTAGTAGCTGAGGCTAATCCCAAATAGGCCTGTTGCAATAAATCAATTAATTGCATGATAAATGAAAATTATCGACCTCATTTTCATTTATCGGCTTTATCGTTTCTTCGTGTCTCTCTTTCTACTGAAGACACTGGATGACAAAAATCTCAACTCCAACGCTCTTCACTGACCCCTCCCTTTCTCTTTTCTCGTTAAAATCTGTTTTAACGTCCAAAATCATGTTTTCGGATTGTTAAAAGTAGTGCTGTTCGATACCAGGATTTTCTGGTCCGATACGATACGGGGTAAAATTCATGCGAGTATCGTGGTATCGATGCCGATACTGATACTTTTTGCAAATACGCCTTATGTGTCAGGTAAACCTTAAAAAAGCAGTGTATTCAAATCGAAGTTGCATAAAGAATGCAAGACAAAGAAATGTATTTATTTTAAACTCAGGAGTATGTTGATGCAGTGGCCTCATTTAGTCAGAGCTTATAAAACAGGACATAATACAAAATATGTGAAAATTGTTTTTCAAATAATAAAAAGAAAACTATTAAAATAAATGATTAAATATCTATTAAATAATGAGATATGTTTAAGATAATATGTTATATTTTTATCCACATTTTTGTAGTATATATTTTTCAGTTAACCAAGTCTGTTTTATCTCCATTGCTCTGCATAATTTGATGAAACCTGGTCCATGTAATCCACTTAAAATGATCTATTCTTTATGAAACCTTACCTAAATAAATCTAGGCTTTTGTGCCCATGTCAGTGATACACATATTATTACTCCAAACTGAACTCTTGCAACTATTTATTGAAGCATGAATTTATTTAGTTAATTATTTCATAACCATATGTATTAATTTGAACAACTCCAACTGCAGCAGTTCTTAGCACAGCTAAAGCTCCACATTTCCTCCCTCTGTACCTGGATAGTCCTGTAGCCCTGAAGGACTCCTCCAGAGCAGCAGCACCTGACTCTCCTTCTCTGTCCACCTCATCAATGCCTCATATTCTGTGATGTGATTTAACTGGAAGTGTTTTACAAGGTTTGTTGTGTTGCTACAGCTCTTTGTAGATTTTCCACAAACCGCTTCTTGGCTGTTTTTGGAGCTGAAATAGCTTCACACATGACTCTGTTAAACTCCGCCGCTGTGTCCACAGACTGAGAGACTGACGCTGAAACGCATTTACTCAGGTGGAAGAAAAAGTAGTTCCCTCCAACCGCGTATCATTTAGACAAGATCTCAATAGTTTAGTTACTTTCCAGCGTCTTCCGGTTAATGATATGCATTACCTGAAATGACTGAAGTATAAAAAATATCGATAGTTTGATTTAAACATCGATTCTAAAGGAAAAACTTTCTGGGATCGATAGTATCAATATTTTAGTATTGATCCGCACATCACTAGTTAAAAGCAGCTATGCTGAGAAGCTAAGCTACGAGCTAATCTAACATGCCGAGCTCGGTAAAAAAAAACTGTCTTGCTGAAGCTCCAAAATTCACTGTTGAAACTCGTGCCTTCATCTAAAAAATTGTTTTCTTTGCAAAAAGAAGCTGAGAACTTGTTTACTGATGTTTTTTATTACAAGCTTTATGTGAAAAATGCTATGCTAAAACGCTAAAACCACACCGAGCATCTGTCATTTTGAGAACCGAAAAACCGGAACAGCCCATGTCACGTCAAGGGGCCTCCCTCGCATTTTTCTTAAATACATGTTGCTCGCACCCTCACTATCCATCCTTTGGGTCAAACAGTCTTACACTGCCACTCAGTGGTCAAAAAAGGTATTACATGCAAAAATGCACCAACATCCATCCATCTTTTACCCGCTTCTTCCATTTTGAGTCACGGGGTCGCCGGTGCCCATGTCCAGCAATCACTGTGCGAGGGACGGGGTACACCCTGGACAGGTCGCAAGTCCATCACAGGGACGCATAGAGACAAACGAGACAAACAACCATTCACTCTTTCACTCACACTTAGGGATAATTTAAAGTTACCATCATGCATGTTTTTGGTCTGTGGAAGGAAACCGGAGTACCTGGAGAAAACCTATGCATGCACAGAGAGAACATGCAAACTCCACCCAGAAAGGCCCCCGGATCGGGATTTGAACCAGGGACCTGCTCGCTGAGAGGCAGCAGCTCTACCAGTTGCGCCACCGTGCTGCCCAAATTAACCAACATTTCTTCTTAAATTTTACAATTACTAAATATTGTCAAATTTCAAACAATATTATCGTTTATCGCAATAATTTCTGAGACAATTAATCGCCCTGCAAAATTTATTATCGTGACAGGCCTAATCCCAAACATATTCTGAGCACTGATCTATTGCACAAGCTATTTGTTAAAATTTTAGACATTATCTAAACTCACATCAGTCTGAGTATTAGTAAAATATCTGATAAATTACTGGGTGTGTTTTTCATGAAACTTTATGACATTAAACAAAAATGGCTACAATTCAGATACGTTTACATGCATTGTGCTGGAATTTGATGTGGTAGTAGCTGAGAGTCATTAACAACACAAGGTCTGAATGTGACATCTCAAGATATCAGGAGTTTGTGTATAATGTATCTTTTTCCTGACTTTTCAAAATATATTCAGTTATTTAATGAAGGGTAAAGTCATTATAATCTTTTGTTAGATGGTTCAGATTGAGCTTCAGCTGAATTATTTTGAATTTTATTTTCCAATCATAATGCTGCAAAGTTATAATTAGTAGTTATACTTTTGTTTGTCATCGTCACTTAGGCCTGTGAATGTCACTTTAGTTATCAGTCTTTTGTCCACGTGTCTCAGCACTTTATTTGCACTGTTTACACAATTAGTTTAAAAAGAGATTGTTTTATCTGAACGTGATACGCTTTTTAAAGTGAAGTTTTCAAATATATGCAAAACTTGTTCCATATTTCTACAAACGCATACTGGCATGCCCTATTTTTGTTTAATTCTCATTTTAATTTTAATTGCAATACTACAAACTTGACCTTTGTAAAGCAATACTATAATAAGTATTAATCTATCGCTTTCACATTTTGCACGTCTGTTTTATTCTTGACTTTGTCTAAAGAGGACGTCAACGTTTTAAACACGAAAACTAGGCCTACTTTAAAGGAGCAATCTTTAGCTTTATATTTATATTAAATTTTTAAAGTTTTGCTATTAGCCATGGGCAAACGTCTGGTAGGATTATGTCATGTAAAGAGCGTTGATGTGTGCTGTTTGGTCTGATTTCTCATTCGTCATACAAAGTCACGAAGGGTGATTAAAAAGTATTCTGTTTACCATTTAGAAATTCTATGATTAATATGATTTACCTAAGTAGGTCATTAATTCAGGCCAACTTTTCAGATGCTTGTTTAAAACAATTGACTCGGTTGATCAAAGCCTCATATTCATTAGACCGCAGCTCTGAATCTGTCAAAGCCTCAAATTATGTGAGCTGATATAAACTGCAGCCTCACTTTCAATCGATAGCCGCTCCACTGTTTACAAGCAATATATCTAAAGGCTTGAAAACCTTTTTGTGGTCTCAAGGTGCGTTTAAAGCTCGTTTGTTGAGGCTTTCACTTTAACTGACAGTCCGTTTGTGGGTTTCGTACGAGCCTTGAACACAGCTGAGGGAAGTGAACAGACATCTCGTCTACAACAACCTGTCCCACTGAATAATCTTCGTTTGATTTAAGACACATTTACAGTTTGTAACCATCCTATAACATGTAACTAATGTTTAGGTAATAAACCATAATGTACAAAATAATTCAATGTAATGTATAAGAAAACAAGTGAAATATTCTGTATTTCAATCCCTTGGCTGTAACCAAGGAACTCTCAGAGCATAATGACTATTATAATGTGCATCCAACTTGAGAAAGCCCAGAGGAGAACTTTCCTACCAGATAAAAAGTTAGTTTTGAGCTCTTGAATACAACTCTAGCAGAAAAGAGGCATAAAAATGTACAGTATGTCTGTCATGTACAAAAAACAATCAATGGTATCATGTAATTATTGTTCAGGTTGGAGAAAAATGGCCTAAAACTGCTGATTATTACCTGTCGACTGCATTATAACTCCCGTTAGTTGTTTTTTTCATGGTTCTATTATCGTTTTAAGCTGTGTACCAAGACTTCAGGATACAACCTGCATAAAATCAGGCTTTTAATCTTTAGAATTACTGTACATGATTTGTGCCTGTTTCATGAAACTTACGGCAATAACATAAAAAATAATAATATATGCAACTGTTAGTCTGCCTTCAGGCCCAGGCCTCCCTTGCAAAAGAGATATGTGATCTCAATGGGATTTACCTGGTTAAATAAAGGTTAATAAATAATAAAAATAATAAAAACTATCTGTTTTTGTTGTTTTGTTGTTGTTGTTTTTTTGTATCATTTGGGTAAATTCTAAAAAGTAACTTCACATGGGATAAATTTTCAAACATATAAAAATAGATGCCTTTAAATAAATTCAAAGGTAATCTTTTTTTATTGTTCATTGTTTTATCAGTTCACTGTTTACAGATGATTGGCTGCCATGAGAGGTTTATTAGTGCAACATCTCCCTCTGCTGGTGAGTTCTGATAACACACCTTTAGCTTCAGAAAGAAGTAAATGAAAAAACAAATACATAAGTTTTGAAGTTTATTATCTTCAGTACTTAAACCGATAATATAACTGTATATGTGTGTTTTTTTTCTGTGTTAGCAAACTATCTCACAAACTCAATGCAACTTTGGGCTACAACTGATTGATTTGTGGAGTCAAGCTGACACACCTGCACAGCTTGACCTTAGCAGAAATGGCCATAAATCAGTCCGTTTTACAGCTTTTCAGTTAAAATTTGATGTGGTAGTAGCTAAGAGTCATCCCCAGCGCACAATACGAGTGGTAACAGATTTAGCATTAGCTGTTGGAGCCGACTCTATATGTCTGTTAACAAATTATCATTAAGTGGATGGATTTTAATGAAACTCTCAAAGATTCATCACTGGACAACCTTCTACAAATTCTTAACTTTTCAAGTCAATCTAATTTACAGTGGCCACCACAGCTAATCCAATTTAGGAAACAAATAAATGTTTATAAGTGAGTTCTTTTTACATATACTGATCTAAAATTTGGTGTGGTAGTAGGTAATAGTCACCCCGATGACATACTTTAAGCACTAACAGGTCATGCAAGACTGTGCAAAACTTTGACATGCAAGACGATATGCATTCCTTTAAGCAAAGCTACCTTAATAATAATAGTTTTAATTATATTTCTTTTAAAAGTCAGTCTTTTATTGTTCTTGATTAAAATGTTAAAATCTGAATAAGTATGACGCCATATGCTTTATGGGCATTTAAAAAAAACAACTACTGCCAGTCATTCGAATCAATAATGCTGTTTTTTTTTGTTGTTTTTTTTAAATAACACAGCTGATTTTCTAATATTTAGACCTGGATTAACGCAGAGGTCAGATGTAAACATGCTTTAAAATCCAAAACCCCTCAAGGATCTCAACCCAGCGCAGACTGAGGCGAGTGCATGGACAGGATGTTCAGATCCCTGTTGCTGCTGACACCACAGCGTAAGCACAAGCCTGTCAGGGAAACAGTTGTGGCAGTTGTGATAGCAACAAGGCAAGAACTAACACAACGCCGCACTGAGAGGATGCAACAGTGGGCTTCGCAAAAGGAAGCTAAGCAGATGGTGTATGAGATACTACTAAAATAAGAGACAGCTCTGATCTGCATCCTCACAGAATTGAACAAAGTGTTGCTTCTGAAGTGTCCTGCAGTGATACGCACATACAATCCGGATTCCAAAAGAGTTGGGACACTAAACAAATCGTGAATAAAAACTGAATGCAATGATGTGGAGATGGCAAATGTCAATATTTTATTCGTAATATAACATAGATGACAGATGAAAAGTTTAATCTGAGTAAATGTAACATTTTAAAGGAAAAATATGTTGATTCAAAATTTCACAGTGTCAACAAATCCCAAAAAAGTTGGGACAAGTAACAATAAGTGGCTGGAAAAAGGAAATTGTGCATATAACGAACAGCTGGAAGACCAATTAACACTAATTAGGTCAATTGACAACATGATTGGGTATAAAAAGAGCTTCTCAGAGTGTCAGTGTCTCTCAGAAGCCAAGATGGTAAGAGGATCACCAATTCCACCATTGTTGTGCAGAAAGATAGTGCAGCAATACCAGAATGGTGTTACCCAGCGTAAAATAGCAAAGATGTTTAAGTTATCATCATCAACCGTGCATAACATCATCAAAAGATTCAGAGAATCTGGAACAATTGCTGTGCGTAAGAGTCAAGGCCGTAAAACTCTACTGGATGCTCGTGATCTCCGGGCCCTTAAACGTCACTGCACCTCAAACAGGAATGCCACTGTCAAGGAAATAACAGAATGGGCTCAGGAATACTTCCAGAAAGCATTGTCAGTGAACACAATCCACCGTGCCATCTGCAGTTGCCAGCTGAAACTCTACAGTGCAAAGAGGAAGCCATTTCTAAGCAAGCTCCACAAGCTCAGACGTTTGCACTGGGCCAGGGGTCATTTAAAATGGAGTGTGGCAAAATGGAAGACTGTTCTGTGGTCAGATGAGTCACGATTTGAAGTTCTTTATGGACCACTGGGACGCCATGTCATCCGGACCAGAGAGGACAAGGATAGCCCAAGTTGTTATCAACGCTCCGTTCAGAAGCCTGCATCACTGATGGTATGGGGTTGCATTAGCGCTTGTGGCATGGGCAGCTTGCATGTCTGGAAAGGCACCATTAATGCAGAGAACTATGTTCAGGTTCTAGAACAACATATGCTCCCATCTAGACGTCATCTCTTTCAGGGAAGACCCTGCATTTTTCAACACGATAATGCCAGACCACATTCTGCAGCAATCACAACATCATGGCTACGTAGGAGAAGGATCCGGGTACTGAAATGTCCAGCCTGCAGTCCAGATCTTTTACCTATAGAGAACATTTGGCGCATCATAAAGAGGAAGGTGCGACAAAGAAGGCCCAAGACGATTGAACAGTTAGAGGCCTGTATTAGACATGAATGGGAGAGCATTCCTATTTCTAAACTTGAGAAACTGGTCTCCTCTGTCCCCAGACGTCTGTTGAGTGTTGTAAGAAGAAGGGGGGATGCCACACAGTGGTAAAAATGGACTTGTTCCAACTTTTTTGGGATTTGTTGACGCCATGAAATTTGGAAACAACAGATTTTTCCCTTAAAATGATACATTCTCTCAGTTTAAACTTTTGATCTGTGATTTGTGTTCTATTCTGGATAAAATATTAGATGTTGGCACCTCCACATCATTGCATTCAGTTTTTATTCACAATTTGTTTAGTGTCCCAACTTGTTTGGAGTCCGGTTTGTACAACACAGGAGGCTACATGTTTTCTGGACATATTGTTTTCAGTCTGTCACCATCATCATCATCCTTGTGTCCAGCTCCACTACTCTTGCTTTGAAAAAGAGCTTTAACAGAACAACTATTTTCTTCCGGGGCATTCAGCTTTCCTCCTCCGGCTGTGCAGTCCACATGTTTATGCCATCCCTTCGGCCCACAACAGATGTGACATCACCACAGCCCGGCGCCACACTGCTGCCCCCCCTTCCCTCAATTCTCTGATTCCCCAGCATCTCTCTGTCTCCCACGCATTCCTTCTTTCTCTTTGCCTCTGCACACACAGCCATTTTGATCTCACAAACAAGACCTGTGAGACTCACTTGGGTAAAGAAAGCCAAACAGTGTGAAAGGAAAGAGGCAAAGTGACAAATTAAAAGATAAAAGGGGTGCACGCTTTCCGCGCTGCAAGATAACGCTGAGGCAGTGGTGTTGTTGTGTAACGCTAATACACACACAAAAAAAGCCTCTGCTGTTTGGCTGCCATCTTGCTTTAAGTCACTTTTCTCCAATCAGGAATGATGTGACTTTCTGCATGAGGTAATGCCTCTGTTGCTCCAAAAGGCAATGAGGGATGAAGGAGCAAAGGAGAGTGAGAGAAAAAGAAGGGGGGAGAAAGTGGGATTAGGGAAGGGTTGGAGTGAAGGAGAAAGTGGTGAGCAAAGGGGAGCACATGCTTCAGCTCACAGGCAATCTATTTTTACCATTTAACCAGAACAAAGGATGTGATTGGCTCCGTTGTGTTAGGACAAATCTCCTTCATGCATGGAACAAAGCCCTAAAAAAAAAAAAAAAAGGCTGATTCACAGCAAAATTCTCAAAAAAAAAAAAAAAAGCTAAATGTCATAGGGCTATACAAGAACAAGACAGACAGGAGAAGGCTGTTATTTATCTGCTGCAGGCTAAAATGCTCGGCAGCATTACATCATATTTTGCCTCAGCGACTACAGATTATGTTTGTCCAATCCAGATTCACTCCGGGACAATTAAAACAAGCCTCCTTTAACATTGGAATTAAACGTCCGCACCTTTAACGATTTACAGCACAAGTAGAAGCTGAAACTGACACCAGTGTCGACTGGTCTCGCTTATCTGCGAGATCTACCAGTCTAAACTTGTCTGAGCAGGCTCCACATGAACGCGTGTGCACGTGTGTGTGGCTGCAGGCGCATGCTCAGCGTTTGCATTGCATGAAGGTGAATTGTGAGACTTTGAATGCTAGTGCGCAGCATGCACATGTCCAATCTCTCCGGTGGACTTTGTTCCCTCTATATATACATCCTCTGACAACATGTGGATGTCATTAAAAGTTTCTGCTGCACGGTGAAGTCAGAAGGAGGTGGCTGAGATACTGGAAAACTACAAGAGGGAGGTTAAAAAGGGAGGAGGGAAATATATGGGAAGGGAATGTCGACCATCATTATATACCATCTGATAGGCAATTGCCAATGAATCAGCGCAGGCCCTTTTCTATTACACTGACACCCTAATTCAATTAGTCCTTTTTGAAATCCCCTAAAGCAGATGCAGCGATTCAGTTTCTGTCTGATACTCTATCCCCTGCGCTTCACAGAGCCTGTCCTCTGGCTTTGTGAGGCTTTTACCGTGAACAACCATCTCTGGAGCCTGCTCGCTCTCAGTAGGATACTGTTAAAGACAGATCGCCCCAAAGGCAAAAACAAAACGGAAACGAGCAGATTGTAGAGATTAGCTTCATAAAAAACACGCCAAAACATTTGAGCCTGCCAAAGACAAATGTGTGCAGACACAAACTGTTCTATATTTCCTTTTTGTCGTTGTCATACAGTAGGAGTACCATTGTTTACAACCCAACTAACTTTTATTTAAAGCTTTAGAAATTTAAATGGGGATGGATGCGCAGTCGCAGATGCGTAAGGAGTCTAGCTCCAGCTTTTTGTTCACACGCTTAAATGTTAAAACTCAAGGAGAGCAGCGTTGCTCTCATGTTTCTGCATCTTAAAGTTGTTTCCTTCAGCTGTTCACTTTTCGTGTGCAGCGGCTTCTACTCGACTCCGTCGTGAAAGGCTTCCAAGTAAACAAGAAGTGGACCTGTTGAAGCCGAGAAAATTCAACAAAAAAAACAACGAGTAAAAGCAGACAGCGGATGAAGCACCTATCAATATGTCAGCGTATCCGGACGTGGTAAAACTCAGAGAGGCATTGATCTGCTGCTCAGCAAGTAGGGTCTGCTGAACAACTCAGTCCTGCAGTGTGGCACACTCAGTCTTGTTTGACGACATGTGTATGGAGACTCTGGCATGACTTCACCAACACACACACATTTAAATGAAACTCACACAGCTTGGAGCTGGCTCCAGGGTGCTTTGCAGCCCTTTTACATTAGTCATCTTTCTGACAGAGATGGAAGAGGGAAAAGAGAGAAAGCACTCACCGGGACAAGCACAACCTCCAACAGACATCTTCTCACATGTTGGGCTCTTCTCTGAACGAAACAGCTGCACTCAGTCCACACGTTGCTCGCATGGGCTAACTGGAAAAAACACACACACACAGAGAGAGAGAGAGGGGTGGGGAGATGAGAGGGAGTGGTGAAAAGCAGGCCATGTACAACACAACTACACTCCTCTCTCTGTCAGAGGCAGGAAGTTGGCAGCGGTGCTGTAGCTGCATCATTAATAGACACATTGCAACACGAGTGGGAGGGCAAAAATGAGCGAGCAGTGAAATAGGAAGAAAGAGCCTCAGCGGCGTGCACGGGGAAGAAGGAAACATGGATCAGAGTGTGTGAAATGGAGAATGCAGGAGGGAGGCAATTAGAGCAAAATAGAGGAAAAGGAGAAAATGCAAAAGGTGCGTGTGGGTGAGAGGGGGGGTGTTTGTGTGGCAGTGATGCATCGTCTATTTTTGCCCTGTGCTGCTGTGGGAGATAAACAGACTCAGTAGGAGCCCAGAGGCAGAGGGTAATTACTGCCAAACAAACACGCGCACACGCTCGCACGTGAACACACGCCGTGCCGCATGTATGACAGATCCCCATCTCGTTGTGTCTCCCTCCGTTTCTTTTTTACTTCTGCTGCACCGAGAACATCGGTGTTAATCACTAAAGACAGGATCGATTAAAAATGCAAAGGCCTCCTGGAGCGCAGGGACACCAGAGGCCCATGGGAGGCAGGAGGCGTGCGCACGTGCTCACAAGCAACACACGCAGCAGGTGAACAGGCCAACTCAGCTTTGTATGTCTTTTCTTCAAAACTTTTTTTTTTTTGGATTGGAGCTCTTTTCTTTTCCTCCACTTTTCCGGTCGTGTTTCCTGTTCATCCCATAATTTCTTTTGACTCGAGCACGTCTGTTCTCCAAGCAAATAATCTGATGAGCTCACACTTGGCTACACAAGCGCGAGCAGAGGACTGAGTGGGTCCTCTGTGGACCGACTCTCAAAGGTTGGATGTTGTGTGTTGCTGTGATCTTGGACAATCGGTTGTGTCATATTCATGCTTTACTGGAAATTAAATTCTGTGAAAAGATTTGAAGAATTTAAGTCTTATCTGACATAGTTTAATACATTTCCAAACAAGGGCACATATATTTCACTTGCTACCTAAAAGGCAATGAAGAAGCTGCCAAAAAATTCTAATTTTATTAGAAGTTTTTTTATTTTTTGAGTCAGGGTTCACAATTTTAGCACTAAACATTATTCCACCCTCACCATCAAAACCTCTTGCTTGATTTTATAACATTTTAACCACTTCACACTGCACAAAAATCTCTTTTTGGTCATTACAAGTGGCTTCTTAACCATAACCCTGCAGGGCAAAAAGTTTTATCCATCTGGTTTAAATGGATCAGACTCAGATTGTGTGCAAACAACTTATTTTTAATTATTCCATTTCTGATAATACTTTCAGTGCTGTGATGCTTTTTTTTCAGGGAGTCTAAGAGTGAGTTTCTGTGACATTTGGACATGTGCTTGATCCAAAACAATATTTATGAAGGTGAAATAGATAACAAGTAAGGACAAAAACATGTTAAATAGTGAACTTTTTAGGATTTACTAAAATACCATTTTAGTTTGCACCAGTTTAGAACATTGTCAGTCACTATTTGACTATTATGTATAATTTCTGTCGACTAATTAACATGCAAAGATTTATGCTTAGTAGTAGGCTGCATGATATTATCGGCACGGTATCGAGATTAGCCGATATTAGACGATACTAGCGATAAAGTTAAATATCGGCCATTCCATCAAAATACTCACCGATATAAAAGGTGCTGTATATATATATATATATATATATATATATATATATATAAGGCACTGTTTTTGTATGACTGTTCGTGTCATTGTGTTAGAGAGAGTAAATGTCATGTGAATAAATTTGACATTAAACATAATCCAAGTTGAAGTGTTACATCATTTTCAGCCTCCTTTTTGGCATCTGCATTTGGTAGCAGACCAAATTAACAAAGACCATGCAGAATAATGTAGTATTTTAATTCCACAGCAGAGAAATCTATGTAGTCTTTGTTTGTAGGTCTAGGGAAAAAAATATATAATTTATTGGCCAAATATGTTTTAACATATTGGCATATCGATATCGGCCAAAAATCCAATATCATGCATCCTTACTTAGTAGTTAAATTGTACAACACAGTCTCCAATTAATTTGGTCCAGTGGTCATTTAGTGTGCTAAAAAGTCCACTCGCTGGGACTTTTGGGCTTACAAGTGTGGCAAAATGACCGCATATGAGATCAGCTCCAACTAGAGGCGCAAAAGCGTCACTAGTTGGCAAAAACTGTGTAAGAGTAAGAGTGTTTGTTGAACTTGTTCACCAAAATGTTAATTGTGCAACTAAAAAATTGTAGTCGCCAACTAGTGGGCAAAAATTGTGCTTGATATCAAATATATTGAATAAATACACAAATGACTTGCCATAAATATCCACATGAATGCCAGCACCAACGATTTGGCAACATAACACATTCAATGATCAGTGTTACTTTACTTTCCAGTGGTTCAAAATCCCGATAGATTGTTTAATTTTGCAAATATGATTGCAAGAAAACAAATCCAAGCAGGCAGAGACTTCTTAACAAGTGCATCTAGAAGAGTTTCCTCAGAAATTACAAAAAAAAAAATTGTTAATAAAGTCAAAATCTCTGCTCAGATCTGCTGCGCAGATTGCGCTGCAGACGGCACCGAACATGTTGTAAACAAAGGAGCCAGAGATGCTCTGCTGGACTATCTTTGCAATAACAGCTGTTTAAATCACCCTAAGCATCTTCTGGTGCATTATGCTCCAAAGGGTAAATGTTTTCAGATTGATAGAAATACCATATTCACAACTGGCTAACAGAGATTGATATATTTGATGTAGAATAGGTTTTGATGTCACGTCAAATAAAAGTAATTGTTTAAAACAGCTTAAATAGTGGGTTCACGGTTGATATAAACATATTTTGAACTGTAGAGAGTGAAACATGATGAGAGAAATGTGTATTTTAAATGACGTATAGAAATTATTGTATCTGCGAAACTCAGTTGTTTCAACTATGTTGTGGCATGTGTATTAAAAAGAGCTTATTTTAATTATTTGTCTGTTTTTGATGGGGCTGTTGCAAACCACCGGTTCATCAACCGCCTGGATCTGCAGCAACAACAAAGCCCCCACAGTTGAGTTAAAACTCAGTTTACCAACTTCACATCCCTGTTTCCTGTCGCTCACATCTTTTGCACTCAAAGACAAAACGGTGCCTCTTCTAAAATCTGAGCTGACAAGCACATTCCTCCCCACACACCAGCGTTCGGGCAGAGGCATCACAGTTAAATGTCACACACAGTGTCAGACACCGCTGTCAGCACCAAGACACAATGAACAACCCTGCGGGCCTCCTCTTCTTCTCCTCTCTTTTCATTTCCCCTTCACAGACAGATACTTTGTTTTTTGTTCTTCTGATGTTTTGTTTCTGCGCACCTTGCGTGGCACAGTGTGTGGGCTCAACATGTACAGAAGCTGTAAAACGGGGACCCCTGAACGAAAGGAGACAGGAAGAACATAGAGGGATTCGTTTTCCAGAGCCGTTAGAGAGGAAATGAAAAGATAAAATGTGGGAGAAGCAACAAACGAGGTGTGTGCATGTTTTTTTTTTTTAGGGAACAGCATCTGTTTCCATGGATGCTTCTGTTCTTTTCTTTATTTTAAGGTGCAGAGATTGCTGCTCTGTCAACACAACAGCACATTGCTCAGAAAAGCTCTCGGAGACAATAATGAATCCCCGTCTTCTGTTTGCCTCCCTCTCTCCGCCGTGGGAACACGTAACAGCAGCAGCTCAATAACAATATGTGACAGACAGCAACGTGCTCGCACACAGACACTCTGCTTAGCTTACAGAGGCACGCGTGTTGTCCTCCTGCAACAAGCAGCTGCGTGTAAACAACATCGTTCCTTGACGTTTCTCTACAAAGCGTGGTATCCCTCGCGCCTCAGACGACTTTGTGCCGTCAGTAGTGACCTCTCAAGTCTTTTGTGTTGTTGATGCTCTCGCAGACGTTCTCAAACATCCGTCATGTGAGTGATTACCTTTGTCTTCTGGCGTCTCTCCTCACGCTCGCTGGGGACAAAAAAAAAAAGTCCCCTCAGGCCAGCCACGCAGAGGAAACCAAGCAGCTGAGAGAGAAATGTCCTCTCTGATGAGCAGATGCAGATAAGAGACAAATGGACGAGTGGGGGGGGGGTGGGGGGGATCAAGCAGTGTGCAAATTGGATGATGACGAGGAAAGGAAGGAAGGACAGAGGAAGAGGCGAATGGGAAAGTGTTGGAGGGGAGGGGGGCTCTCAGCTGCACTGGTATGAATATGACGCAGAGGCAGAATCCAGAGCCACTTCTCTCCTCTCCTCTCATCCCTCCGTACCCGCCGAGAAAGACGATTGAAAGGGGGGAGAGAAAGGGCATTGTAACCATGGCAACGGCAGAGCAGCGGTGGGTAACAGTTTGGGAGAGGGGCACGGTGGCGCTCCTCTTATTTGTCTTTTTCACTCACACGCAGATATGCTTTTGAGTCTCACAGCTCCCGCATGTACAGTGCACGCCGTCTATGTACCGAAGCTGAGGATACGTGCACGTGAGTGTCCATCGGAACCAGGCTGTTTGGGCCTGACCGGACTGAAGAAACTCGGAGAGGAAGCACGAGTTCATCACACCATTAAGGAGCTGCACCACTGTAGACCAAAGCTTTATTGTCTAGCACTGGTTTGAATGGTTAGAGATCACGTTCAAGACCTTAAATGCAGAACAAGATGATGTGAAAAGCTGCAAAAATTTAAACTGTGAACGTTCTCGTGCTTCTTGGACGGTTAAAACGCATGCGCTGGAGAGAAAAACAGTTGGGGTGACTAGAAGTTGATTACTTTCTGAGAGTTTTATTTAAAACCTTCTGTGTGTTTCAGGACATATTTGACTAAAAATACGGACAACAACTGCATTCATACTTACCTTCTGCTGCAAAATGTGGCATTCAAGGACACACCAGATGTGTCTTTAAAATGTATTTTATCAAATTGATCTTTTTTTGAGTTTACATTTTATTTGACATCATTCACGTGTCACTCACCTGCACTGATCAGGAGCAGATTGAGGTTGTTTGTTGCCTTGTGTGAAGCCTTTTTCTTCCCTTGCAACATTACTAAACCCGTTGTTTCGTTTTATTGGTACGGTGCAGTAGAACATGTGCCAAACACCAAACTGTGACCCGACGCATCCCTTGTTTCTACATTGCTGTCTTTGAGGATGCTCTCTCAAAGTTCATCGGACTGAAATTCAAACCAACTCTATTCATTACACACAAGAGTCAAACTGTTAGTCCAAAACAAGCTGCCACAAAGTACGTGTGTGCTTATAATGTGTTGCTTGGCCAACCGCTAATCCATTTTTGACCAGAGGGACACAGGGAATTATGGCTTTTTAAGCCATGCAGCATGAGTTGTAATAAAAGATGCATGTATTTGAACTACTTTATTCACTTCTTCTTTATGTCACCTTCTTTTTATGTTACCTTCCCTACATGTTTCACTTAACTAAACAAGCACACACACAAAATATCCAATGCCCTGTATTTCTAGCACAGCTTTGAAAGGAAAGGATTTTTTTTCCACCTTCATCTCATCATCAGTCATGCTCTTTTTGTGCAAATTTAAATTAGTATGTAGCTTATTCTAAAGAGCATGTATCAGGATTCTTATTCTAAAGAGTTAAATGAATGGACTAAAATTAGAAAATAAAATTACTCCCAAGTTTTTTTTTTTTCCTAGTTCAGTACCATTTAACAAAGCCTCAAGGTCTTTATGAATTAATACCATTTTCTTGGTTGTATTTAGCTGCAGATGTTCAATAATACTCTGTATAATAACAATAATAATAATTAATTTAATTTGTAACGCACTTTTCATTAACAATAATCTCCAAGTGCTACAGAGTGCAACTAAAATCAATGATAAAATCAACTAAAGGTTAAGGTATAAGGTTTGGTGTAACTGTATGTGTTGTGTGACCTGACTGAAAATTGTTGGATTGTATACCTGGATTATTGAGCATGGACTTTGTTG
>NC_056498.1:55965588-56019423 GCF_014905685.2 Nematolebias whitei | reverse complement strand
AAAATTGTTGGATTGTATACCTGGATTATTGAGCATGGACTTTGTTGTGTGTGTTTTTAATTTTCTAGGTGAAAAATACATAAAAGCAACTTGTTTAGGTATGTGTTTTCCCAAATATTCAGGTAAATTATTTTTTAAAAAAACTGTCAAAATTTGAAATGACAACTAAAATTGTGACATGTGTTTATAAGAGAGTCATAAAGTCATCAAACTGTCCCATTAATGACAAAGTGTTGGCATTGTTCTGCTAGAAGCTATTATACAATCAGTCTGTCAAATTAAAAGCCCTAATTATGTTGCTGTGTCTTTATATAGATTTATCTCGGATAATACGCTAAGACACACAAACACACACAAATGATATCAGTAATCCAATGTTTTCTTATTTTGGCTTCTCTTTGCTTTTAAATTGTAATTTCTATTTTGTTTTAATATTCTATGGTGTTACAGTATATCATTGGAAGTTACTATTATCACTGTTTAATATTTAAGAATATGCTTCAGAAAAAAATCTGCAAAAGATGTGCAGTTTAGAGAAATGTACCTTGTGTGCATTTTTTGTCTGTTTGTTTTACAGTAAATATAAAAATGTTAGCTGCTACTCAGATTGTCACACCATTTTCAAATCGTATTAAGATAAGAGAACTTTATTGATCCCGCAGGGAATTGTGCCAGAGTTTCAGTACAAGGAATCACACACACAAAAAAATTGCTTAAAATTATAAAAACTGTGTACAAAAACTCAAGTATGTTAACAGCACTGAGGTCATTGCAACCAAGAGGGCAAAATAAAGCTAATAAACAGAAGAAAAAAAATGAAATGCAGAAACATTGGGATACTTTGCAGCTGTGAGATGATGTTAGATTTCTGCAAAAATAAAAAATAAAATAGAACATTTTGATGTTTGATAAAACTAAACTTTTAGAAAGCGTTCAAAATAGTAAATATGACCGAATATTGGAAGCTGCTGTTCGGCTGGACTATTTTTAGTATTATTGCCATTGTTGTTCATAGAGATAAGTTCATGTACCTGTGTAAATTTATACAAGTAAGAATGAAATATAAAAAATTATTTAGAATTCACATAATTTAGACACATTGCGCAAAAAAAAAATAAAAAAAATATGAAAATCCCCGATTTTTTTATTTAAATACCTTGAGAAGAAGAAAAACTACAAAGAACTACAAGAATACGAGCTTACGCAGCACTTGACGCTTAGCGTCATTTTGCGTCACTTTTGCCGGGAATGTGGAACCACGTGTCTATTACCGGCTCGCCTGGCTGATTCACTACTTTATCTCTCCGTAACGAGTCCAGTCAGGGAGTGGGATTGTAAGATGGCGGCGGAGGAGACGATAGCAGCGTGCAATATGGATTTATTCCCGATGGAAACACTTGGCGAGGTGAAGAACAAATTCTGCACTTTATTTTTCTGCTCGTACTATCTTTTATCTGCAATTTTTTTCCAAGTCGGAAATAGTCTGAACAAGCTGTACTCTTCTTTCTGCTCGTGGAAAAGTGACACGTGGATGCAACAGTAGTATTTTTTACTGTCCGTTTAAAGAAAAAACAACTTACTGTTTTGTGACAGCTGTGCGTAGTTGTTCGAAATTGATGCGGCAGGTGTTCGTGTTGTTTAATTTCTGTGAGAAACCGCTTAGAAGCCTTTTTGAATGGGTTTTGTGTCATGTGTCAAGACACAAACGTCGGAACACTGAAATATCTTGTCGCTTTTACTTTACCAATTTCCATACAGGATGTGTGATCCTAATTTTAAATCTTAACGTTGTTTGGTGCTGCCTGATGAGTTGCCGGTGAGTAAATTATGAGTTTTGACACCGGTCGCATTGCAGCAAACGGTGTTATCAGCTCTGTGTTATACACATTATAAGAGCTTCTTAATTTATTACAGAGTAAATGTTGTTAGTATACATAGCATATGACTGTAGGCTTTCAGACTGCTTCATATGGGCGAGTTTTCATTCAAAACCTGTGTGTGTAAAGCCACATGTGGTGATTCACATGCGGGTTTGTTTCACGCATGCGCAGAAGAGAGTTAAAAAAATGTGTTGTTTAATCTACAAGTAAACGACCCTGGACGGTTTTAGAATAACAAATGGTAGTGTATCAAGAGGTTTATGACAAAAAGACGCTATCCTAGTAGTGTATTTTGCTTTGTAGACTTCAAATTATTTAGTTTGTTGTAGTGTGTCTGGTCTTCCTGTGTACGGCGAAAGGGAAGGGTCAAACATGTCTGCGTTCTGTAGCCAAACACGTGGGTTATTGTAGAAAAAGACTGAAAGCTTCTAAAAGTCTTTTTTTTTCAGCATACAGTATTGAAGGAATGTTGTTGCTTCTATTTACATGATTAACATTTTAAGGATAAGATAATAATAGCCGTGATTTGTACATTTAAATGATCAAACAATTATCAACATTTAAAATGTTTGAGGGTTCTGGTGTTTATTTTAGTATTCATCATTTAAAATTACTTTAAATCCACTTGAATTTAAAAAATGTTATTTCTATTGCAGTGATCTACATGTCCATTTAGTCTCCTTTGTTTATTTTAGTGCGTAGGACACACAAAAAAAATCTGTTTTAATTCTAGCAGGAGTCAAAAGTTTATGTAATTACTTGTGTCCTCTTTTTGTGCTAAATAATAAACTTGAGCAAAGATGAATTTGTAGACTTTTACCAGCACTAAGCTCACTTCAGATCCCTTTGTGTCTGAATCAGTGGAAAGCCGACTTGTTTTGCACCTTTTTTGTTTTGTATTAATGTTTTCAGTGTTGTGTTTGTGGTGGCCACTTTTTCAGTTTTTAACAGATTCACGTCTTCTTCTTGGTTTATTTGCCCAAACAAAAATCTAAAAACTATATTCTTTTCTTTTAGACTGGACTCCGCTCAGGGGAAAGTCTGGGGGCCTTTCAAAGCTGTTTAGATCCCTGCATCCTTTCTATGTTTGGGGACACGTCAGCACTAGAGGCAAGACAGATGTTACTTTTGTATTTAAAATCTGCTCATTTTCATTCATGCTTTAATCCTAATCCCTTGTTGCGTATGTGTTTGCGTAGACTAAAGGGTTAGATGAAGAGAGTGAGACCACACTGCTGACAGCCCTGACGGAGATCTTGGACAATGTGGATGATGAGAACCCGTCACCATTCGACATGCTGCCTGACTCAGACTTGCTGTCTAATCAGAAGAGCAGGGAACACTCTCCGGTCAGTGCCCGGCTGTTACATTCAATCGACCAGACAGCTCCTGTGTGACATTTTAAACTTTTTTTTTCCCCCATTTAATGATCTAATCTAGTAATACTGTACCATGTCTTCTCTAGCTCAAGAGAATCCTGTGTTTGTCTCATTCCCTCCAAGACAAAGATACACTCTTTACCACCAGATCATCATCATCTGAAAACGTAGGGTTAAGGACTTTTCTCAACCTGTGTAAATTGCAGATATATGAAAGGTTGGACTGAATATTTCTCTCTCCATCTATACTCAGAGCTTATTCAAGATTCAGACAAACTCTTTCCAGAGGAGCGATGGCGAGGAAGAGGAGGATGGCTCCTTCACCCTGAGCCCAGACAGACATAGCTTGTCTCCTGACATCGATCTGTTTGGTTGGGAGGGTCTGGCCCTCCCTCTTCCTATCACCTTTGAGCAGGAGGATGAAGATGGTTTTTCAGTAAACCTTGGAGACTTAGTCAGGCAAATGCACCCATACTGTATCCCCATATCTGTAGAGAATGAGGAAGGGGAGCACCTGTTGCCTGAAGGAGGCATAGTACTTGAAGTTGTGGATCAAGGAGAAAATGGAGAACCCATCTTGGCCATCCAAAACATGGGTCTAGCTGACTCTGGGCCTCTCAAAGAACTGTGTTTGGCAAATCAGGAGAACGTTTCAGATGAAGCAGAAGAGGAGCCTTCTGACGGCTCGGAGCATATTGTAGTAGATGATGAAGATGACGTGCTGCTTGGAAAAAGTGAAATTGCTGCTACGGTTACTTCAGTTCTTCCTTCAGATACGGAAAAGCAAGTCATCATTCGGAAACAAAAGAAAAATAAAACAAGAAGTCCCTCGCAGAGAAAAAAGAAAAAGAAATGCAAACAAGAGCAGCCGCCTAAATCTGTGGAGGGAAGGGTTCTGAGGAGTGGTACTATCACAAAACCAGCACAGGAAATGCAAAAAAAGCCTGACAGAAAGTCGGTCAAAGAAGAAAAGAAGCAAAAGTTCCCCTGTGTTTCCTCAAATCCACCTCCATCTCTTCCAAGCTGTAAAGAAATACGGCCTTGTGAAACTAAAATGCAAACAGAAAACACCACTACAGCATCACTGACTGTAATAAATGAGAACGCTGCTCCATTGTTGTCACCAAATCTGGACACTGTTCCATCCAATACTCCCCTTGATAAGATTCAGCCTGAATGTTCAGCCAGTGCAGAACGTGCCCAGCAGCCCTGTGGTACTCCACAACAGCCCATCACACCTTGTGTTGAGGCTGAAAGCTCACCAGCAGCTTCCTCTCTTCCCCCCTCCTTGGTTTCTTCTGAAAGCGGCACAGCTGCTCCAAACTCTGAGGTTCCTGAGATCACACTGCCTGGTGATGCTGCCCTGCCAGTCCCAGAACCTAAACCCAAGTCGCTCAGTCTTGAGGAGTACAGGCGCCTTCGACAGCAGAAAAAGCCGGTTCCAGTGGAGAAACAAGACAAGAACAGCACCAAGTGGCCCACCCTTCCAGAGCTTCCCAAAGAGCTCACCCCCATACCGTGCCTGCCTGACCCTAACCCCAAGGACCTCAGACGTCCCAACACTCAGGTAGTGGAGGAGGTCAAGCCCGCTTGGCAGCCGAGGGGCCCAGGAGCTCCACCCACCCCTGAGGCGCTGTTGGTGCCACCAGCCTACATGATGTCTTCATCCAACAAGGTTGCATCAACTGCTGCCGTTACTAAACCCCAGCAAACACAAGACCTTCCCAAACCCCCTCAGAAGCCCCAAACTCCTTATTCTGAGAAGAATTTGGCTACACGTCCACATGCAACACCTTCAAATCCTACAGTACCTTGTGTTCCTCAGACTAGTGCATCTCCAGCTTCTTTAAAACCTGCAAACCACTTTGTGTCTTCAGAAGATGGAAAACATTCTAAAGTTTCAGGTAAACAAGATGGAGCGAACGTCCTCACCAAGTCACAGCCCATATCTTTAAAACCTGGAGGTCAAACTCAATTATGCCCCGTAACCGCTACAGATGTGACCAAACAATCCGCTGCTTCTGGTTCTGCTCCAAGCGCCCCCCAGAACAGCGCCACGATTTCTCAGAAGTTACCCGAGGTCACTGCTTCTAGCAAATCCTCCGACTTCACAGCCAGTAGTGTTAAACCTTCTCCTGATGGTCCTCTGTTCAATAACCGTAGTCCAAAAACACAACCTGTGGTGCTTGAAACTAAAAAACCAACTAGCCAAAGAACAAAGGATGCCACGCAGGAGTTGATTGAGGCGTTTGCCAGTGAAATAGGTGAGCTAGGAGTTTCTGTTTTATTGCCTGCATTTTACTAGTGGAATAAGTAAAAATCTAACTTTTTAATATGTATTAATAGTTGGTATATACTTGCACAAAAGCTGGAACGCAGATCAACTGCCATCTTTCTTTGAATACATAAATAAATGTTAAATCAAAATACTTTTCTCTTTGAAGGTATTGAGGCTGCTGATTTGACCAGCTTACTTGAGCAGTTTGAAGAAACCCAAGGTAATTATTATTATTATTATTATTTTTAAAGTCTTAACTGCGTCATATCATCAAAGTGATTTATTTGGTGTTTTATTTTTCTTTCCAGTTTAATTCTGATGTTGTGTGTTGATGCGGATCAGTAGCGGAGTGGGTCACATTTAGCACTGAGCTAAATGTAGCCACAGAATCCGTTTCTAAGTTTTGTCATGAGGAACAATATTATACAGTCGTCGGTTAGCTGTAGTGGGTCAGAAAATGGAGAAACTTAAAAAAAAATGTATATTATTAACAAATGATGCATGCAAGGTTTACCATATAACTTCAATAAATGTCTCAATATATTTTTATGCTATTTCTGTGATGCAAAAACTTCCTTCCAATAAATTACTGTTCACACTCAATGTTTTTTGGGGTACTTCTAGCTATTTCTGACAAGATTGAGCTCTACTGAAACATTTCTCCAGGAGTTAGTCCTGCAGGGGGCAGAGAAGCTTCTGTCTGCTCAGCTGCTGGAATTTTGCCTCGTCTGCAACTTCATTTATCTTTTACTCTGCAGGCTTTGTTTGGATGGATGTACAAGGTCCGGCACAATATAACAAATGGTTGCTCTGTCTGTACCAGTTATAGACATGTCGTGTTTTTGCTTTTATTTACAATTTGTTCATATTCCAAGAGAAAATCTGGAAATGTTATAAATGCAACCATTTGCTGACAAACTCAGTAATGCTCTTTTGGTTTTCCCGTCTCTTCTGCTGGTTCTTGTGCTGATGTGCTTTTATCCGTTCCCTCTTCCATCAGTGAAAGACAAACGATGTGTGTCGGAGGTCTCTGGTAGAGCAGCAGCTGTAGGAAACTCGAGGTGAGTTACCCTACAGCCCTCACGCTGCTCTGTATAAGTGACTGAATGACAAAAGTCGTCATAATTGGAAGAATAAAACCAGTTTGCTATTGTGTAAATGTGCGTGTGACTGGGGGTGACACAAATGCGCCTTTTGCCAAGACCTACCGCAAAAGCTCTGCCATTGTCTGGCCTCAGTACTGACCCTCTAACATTCATATTCAGTCGAAAAGATCACAACAATAAGCTGAGGGTTAATTCACCCTGCTTGCTTTGCAGAACTGAACCGGTTCCAGAGAAAACTGCCGTAGAGCGTCTAAAAGCTAATCTTTCAACCGCTGCAGGTAAATCAGTTAAAACGTTATCAAATAAGTTTTTTTATTTTTTTTTAATATGCTTTGATTATTTCCAATAATGTGCCTCTAATGCAACTCTGTTCAGTAGATACGTTTCCCTAAATTGCGAATGCTGAGTGGCATTTTTCTGGTCTTTCTTTCCCTGTGCTTTAGCGCTGACCCCTCCAGCCACACCTCCCCACCAGCTGTGGAAACCGCTGCCTACTGCAGCACTGCTGGCAAAGAGCAAAGCTGCAGAGACCTCCTCCAAGGTCATTCAGATCGAAGCCCAGCCTCTACCCTCAGTTTGGTCCCGTAGTAAAGCCACTGCTGCTGCTGCGTCTGTAAGTCCTGATCTGGCATGCATGGATCATGACTATTGCCTCCCCAACAAAGGCTCCACCACTGAAGAGCCAGCCAAACGCTGGAACGTTAGACAGCAATCGCTTATCACGATAAAGCCCATCCAAGCTTCAACCGCTACGCAAACGCCCCCAGCTGCCATGGCTCGAATCCAACCTGCTAAAAGTCCTGTGATTCCTGTCAAAACGCCAAGTTTTCCACAGACTGAACCCTTGGAGAAGAAAACTGATGGGGTGGATGAATGCTTCGTTCTGGAGACTCCAGATGCTTCACCAACCCGGCAGGAATCCGAATCTTCATTTAAAGTCAGGAGCCCCAGAAGAGAGCCCTTGAAAAGGTCCTACCGTCGGCATGCTGCTTCTCGCTCACCCAGTCCCAGATCCAGTCCCAAAAAGGGAACAAGTGGGCGGTCGAGAAAAAGATCCCATCGTTCTCCTAGTCCTACGCCTAGCTGCTCAGACTCCTGTTCATCTAGGTCTCGGTCCAGATCGTGTTCCCCAGCAAAGAAAAGGTTAGTCCTTCTATCGAAACATTAAATTAGCTCAGTCGCATCAGTTTCAGGAGTTTCTTATTTGTATTATTTCTTTTGATCTGTAGGTATCGATCCCGTGACTCGGATAGCAGTTCCAGTTGTTCATCACGTTCCTCGTCTCCATCTTCTCCCTCCCCTCCCAGGAGACGGAGAAACTCTTATTCTTCTTCTCGCTCTGGCTCCTGGAGTCGGTCCAGGTCACGGTCCCCTCAAAGACAACCACAGTGGAACGAAAACGGACGATTGTACAGGTATAAAACAAATAACCAGTTCTTATTTTAGTTAAAATAGCAAATAATCATACCTGTCTGAACTGAGCATCACAAATACTGACATTAAAAAATAAATAACCAACTTCTTTCTTTCTTTTTTTTCTCCCCAGCCCTTCATACAGGCCCATATATCATCATAGCACAAATAGAAGTATGGAAGAATCAAAGATGCGCAAGGAACGAGCCATTGTAAGTTTATGTTCTCTAAAAATATCGTCGTATTTTTACTGCATCTAATGTGATCCACTACTTTCCTAGGAGGAGCGTCGGGTTGTTTATGTTGGTAAAATTCGGGAAACGATGACCCACAAAGAACTCCGAGAGCGCTTCTCTTTCTTTGGTGAAATTGAGGAATGTACCCTGCACTTCAGAGACCACGGGTTAGTACATCTACAGCTGGAGTGAAACAAGCATGTTTCATTCAGTTATATTGTTCCTGCTCTAAGGATTTAATGAGATAACGGCACCGCCTTTGAACCTATGGGTCTTTTCTGTGACCTCTGAGGGATAGCTACAGTGCTAAAGCAAACTCAAGCTTGTTCATAACTGGGGCTTCCTGGCAACACATCCTGGCTGCTCTTTTAAAAGCAAGCTACATTTTCAAAAGTATGGACAAGATCAGTTGCTACTTTCCCTGGACATATTTTAAACCTGTTGACGCAATCGTTGTTTTATAATTTTCCACAGGGACAACTACGGGTTTGTGACTTTTTACGACACCAAACATGCTTTTACAGCCATTGAGAATGGGAGTAAGCTGCGCAAACCCGATGAGCTGCCATTCGATCTCTGTTTTGGTGGAAGGAGACAGTTCTGTCAGTCCAACTATTCTGACCTGGGTGGGCATGGTTTTAAATTTCAGATGCAACAAAAGTATTATAAAGTTTTCAGTTTATTTATACATGTCTTTCCCTACCTTCTCATACCAGATTCGAGTAGAGAGTACGATTCATTACCTGCTAAAGGCAAGTTTAATGCACTAGACTTCGACACTTTACTGAAGCAGGCTCAGCAGAATTTGAAGAGGTAACAGGAGGCCTGCACCAGGAAGCCGCTGAAATGCACCTCAGTGGATGGGTTGCTCAGCATCCGCAACAGTCTTTATGTTTTGGTTGTTGCATTATTTTGTTTCTACAAGTTTACACCTTCTATTGAAGTGAAACTTTATAATAAAACTGGTAAAAGTAGTAAAAAAAAAAAAAAAGACTACTTAAGATTTTTGTTTTTTAAAAGTTTATTTAAATGTACAACTACATTAAATTGTATGGAGAGAATAATTTTAAAATGGAATGGAACTCCATAAATATTTTGGAGAGCATGTAATACATTGAAATGTAATACAAGCCTAAATAAAAAGTATTTTGTCTTGCAACTTGGCTGGTTCTTGTTACAGTTTTTAAATGTAAAATGATGATGCTTGTTTATTTGTATTAATGGTAAATGGACTGTACTTGTATAGCGCCTTTCTATCTTAGCAAGATCCTCAAAGTGCTGTACAATACAATCTGTGGTCCTCATTTACCCATTCATACAGCACTATCTGTACAAAGAATAATCAGTGCTTTATCACGTTCTTGCATTGATTTAATCTGTAATAAAGCGAAGAATTTCTAACAAGCATGATGCCAAATTTGGCTTTGGATATACAGGTGCTGGTCATAAAATAAGAATATCGTGAAAAAGTTCAGTAATTCCATTCAAAAAGTGAAACTCGTATATTCATTCATTACACAGACTGATCTATTTCAAATGTTTATTTCTTTTAATATAGATTATAACTGACTAATGAAAACCCCAAATTCAGTACAGAAAATTAGAATATTGTGAAAAGGTTCAATGTTGAAGACACCTGGTGCTACACTCCGCTGAATAACTCAACACTTGCAAAGGCCTTCAAATGGTCTCAGTCTAGTTTTTTTTAGGCTACACAATAATGGGGAAGACTGCTGACTTGACAGTTGTCCAAATGATGACCATGACACGTTGCACATTGAAGGCAAGACAAAAGGGTGAGGGAGATTAACAAAGAGTGGACTGCAGCTGGAGGCAGTGCTTCAAGAACCACCATGCACAGACATATGCAAGACATGGGTCCGATGTCGCATTCCTTGTCAAGCCACTCTTGAACAAGAGACCGAGTCAGAAGCGTCTCACTTGGGCTAAAGACAAGGACTGGATTGCTGCTGAATGGTCCAAAGTTATGGTCTCTTGCATTTCCTTTGGAAATCGAAGTCCCAGAGTCTGGAGGAAGAGAGGAGAGACACAAAATCCACGATGCTTGAGGTCCAGTGTCAAATTTCCACAGTCAGTGATGGTTTGGGGTGCCATGTCATCTGCTGGTGTTGGTTCACTGTTTTCTGAGGTCCAAGGTCAAAGCAGCCGTCTCTCAGGAAGTTGTAGAGCACTTCATGCTTTCTGCTGCTGACCAACTTTATGGAAATGCAGATTTCATTTTCCAACAAGACTTGGCACCTGCACACAACAAAGCTCCCAGTACCTGGTTAAAGGACCATGGTATCCCCTTAACTGGCCAACAAACTCGCCTGACCTTAATCCCATAGAAAATCTATGGGTATTGTTGTGAAGAGAAAGATGTGATATGCCAGACCCAACAATTCAGAAGAGCTGAAGGCCACAATCAGAGCAACCCGGGCTCTCATAACACCTGAGCACTAGTGCTACAGACTGATCGACTCCGTGCCACGCCGCATTGCTGCAGTAATCCAGGCAAAAGGAGCCCCAACTAAGTATTGATGCTGTACATACTCATACTTTTCATGTTCATACTTTTCAGTTGGCTAGCATTTCTAAAAATCATCTTTTTTTTTTGGTCTTAAGTAATATTCAAATTTTCTGAGATACTGAATTTGGGGTTTTGCAGGGCTGCTTAGGTCTACATCATGACACATTTTGTCAACAGTACATCAATGTCCCAAGAGTTCCATTAGAAAAAAATAATGGCACACTTAAAGGGTCAAATTTTAGGTACAAGTCTTTGGAGCAGCTCACCAAAGTAAATCACCTGCACTTTATCTTGTACAATATATCATTTCATTCTGGAACATCTCAGTAGAAAACACATTTTCTACTGTGGCTTGATTTGTCTGCTGGGGAAAGGCTTGCTACACAAATGCCTTCCATTTTTCTCTAACATTTACCACCCATTGTTTATGCATTAGCATTTTGTATCAGACATTTAAGTATAAAATAGCATCTCCACCCTCATTCGCCCCACTCTGGGCCCATGAGCAAGGCCCTTAACCCCCCATCTGCTCCCTAAAACAGGTCTCTCTTGAAAATGAGTTCTCGTGGCTCAATGAGACTACCTGGAAAAATAAAGGATAAATTAAAAAAATAAAATAAAATAGCATCTCTGTTCTGTTTGAAAGTGGTATGAATCTTATCTGCATTTTTTATATGGATTGGGAATCTCAAGATAATTCACTGCTCTTCACCATATATTGTTGACTCTGTACTAGAATCACAGATCAGACCACGAAATCTGAACTTGTTATATAAATTTCCACTTACATTTAGCTCTCCTGTTTATATCTTGTATTAGCATTATTTAATTGTACTCAATTCTAAAATACAATTTGTCATTTGAGTCGTTGGGAGCAAGTTGGACAATTTATATTGCATAAACTAATAATAATAATAATTCCACTGACAATATTTAATAAAAAAAATAAAAACAATGGCAAAATATTTGGTGGAAAATTAGCAAACCGACTATTTTAGCATTCGTAATGCAGACATTTGCCTTGTAAGGCGTTAACTATCTTGCGTGCGTAATGCCTTTGCGGTGTTTTGTCACGTAGATCCGGTTTTGACTGGTTTAATCTGGTCTGGTGAGCATGCGCATTCGGTGTAAACAGGAAGAACCAGCGAAAATTAGGGCAAATTTTTACCGTAACGAGGAGAGAATGGTCGCTTAAAAACGGACTAACGGCTTGTATTTTCTTCGTGCATTTAACGACATATATGATGTTAACCGCTTGCTAGTATTTGTATTCGTTAACAAACGAGGGGAATTAAAAACAGATTTACTAAGCTAGTAGACGTTTAACAGTGAGTGACGCGATTTATTTCCTCCCGACAGTCCCGAGTAAGTAGCTCGGTGGATTTGCATGCTAAATATCTACATTTAGCGAGTTATCTGGATTTTGTGAGTATATCGAGGAAAATCACCAACGATGGTTCAGAAAGATAAGACGTTGGAGACTCCTCAACTGGATGTTGAGCCGAGCCCCAGCCCAGTCTCTGGAGAGGCTTGTGTGGAGGCCCCTGGCCCAGTGGCGGCCACCGACATCGGAGTCGAATCGACTGGTCTCAGAAAATTCATTAGTGGGGTTGTTGAAGGTAATGAAGAAATATATATATATACATCTATCATACTGTATGATCGAAGTACTGCACCAATCCTGCGTATTTAATTTATTCATCGAAAATTGTCAATAAAATTAGGCTCGCGTGCAGCTAATTTCTGTCAAAACTGTTCAGTGATCAATATTTTATGCAAATGTATTCTTAAATAATTAAACGTTATTTTTCCACACACGGGTGTAATATTTATGGAGACTTGTAGATTAATTGGATTGTGTGGCCTCATTTTTAAAAAGTTATTCCCAATTGGTCTTAAACATGTTTACATACCTGTATAATTTGAAGTAGCTTTAAAACATAGGCAGGATTTTATAAAGAATAACGTTTATTTTTAAGCATAATGATGATACCTTACCTATTATATTGGAGGTAGTGTGATTACTTGCATGGCTTAAAACATAAACGAAGTCAAAGTTTCTTTATTTGTCATTTGCACCACATGTGGTGGAACGAAATTGTGTACACAGGGTCCCAGTTACATCCAACTAAAGTATGAATTGTAAAGAAACGCTGTAATAAGATCTAAGATATGAACTAAACGCTACGTGTTTATACATTAAGCTTTATATTTGAAAGTATTCCCGGTACTCACACCAAGGGCAAATTGTTGTAGCAGCAAAAATTGCTAAAATTTTAGATAAATGATTCTGTAAACTGCATGGGAACTTATTTTTATTGTATCTTTCATGCAGGCTTTTATGGGCGCCCATGGACAATGGAACAGAGGAAAGAATTATTCAGAAGGTAATGTCTGTTTATAAGGTCTTCTTTAATAAGATTATAGTACAAACATTTGTATTGTGATCCTGGGTTTATACAAAATGTTTTTTTTACAGGCAACAGAAATGGGGGCTGAACACATACCTCTATGCTCCCAAAGATGACTACAAACACAGAATGTTCTGGAGAGAACTTTATTCAGTGGAAGAAGCAGGTGACTATGCTGAGAAGATTTATGAATAAGCTGTTTTAGGGCGAGAAATGTGAATTGTGCCTTCTACCCTTAGCAGGCTCCTTGTGTCTGATGAATTTGAATGAAAACACAAAACTCTATTAGGTAACTTGTTTTTCCCCTTACCTTATTTTGTAGAGCAACTCATGACGTTAATCGCTGCTGCCAAAGAGCATGGAATAGAGTTTATTTATGCCATTTCCCCTGGATTAGACATAACTTTCTCTAATCAGAAAGAAGTTTCTGCACTCAAGAGGAAACTTGATCAGGTTAATATGCAATATTTTTTTTTATATTTTATGTCAAAGACATAGACTTACAGTATCTCCAAGCAACATAATTGCTTACTTTCACCTTTAAAGCTAATCTGACGCCTTCCCCTTTAGGTTTCTCATTTTGGCTGCAAGTCATTTGCCTTACTTTTTGACGATATTGACCACAACATGTGCCCTGCAGACAAAGAGGTATTCAGCTCTTTTGCACATGCTCAGGTTTCTCTTACCAATGAAATCTACCAGTACGTGGGAGAGCCTGAAACATTTCTTTTTTGCCCCACAGGTACGTCACTTCTATATATGACCTCCTTTTTCTATATTCTTTGTTTTGATCTGCACGTTTATTTGTTGCTTTTGTGTTCTTGCCCTTCAGAGTACTGTGGTACTTTCTGCTACCCAAATGTCTCGCAATCCCCCTACCTTCTAACAGTTGGAGAAAAACTGCTGCCTGACATTGATGTACTGTGGACAGGCAAGTTTAAATGTTTTCTTTCAACTGATGAACACCATTTATTATTAAGCCCAGACTCATTTGTCTAATTGTAATTGGTCCAAAATTATTAACATATGCTGTTTATTTATAGGCCCCAAGGTTGTATCTAAAGAAATCACAGTGGAGTCTATTGAGGAGGTGTCCAAAATCCTAAGAAGGTCCCCTGTAATCTGGGACAATTTTCATGCCAATGATTATGACCAGAAAAGGCTTTTCTTGGGTCCATACAAGGGCCGCTCTACAGAGCTTATTCCAAGACTAAAGGGAGTCCTCACCAATCCCAACTGCGAGTTTGAAACAAATTTTATAGCAATCCATACTTTGGCCACTTGGTACAAGTCCAACATGAATGGGGTTCGAAAGGATGTTGTCATGAGTAAGTACCTAATCAGTCATGAACTTGGTTCTGCTGATATTCCAGCACAGCAAAGATCATTTATTATTGTGCTTTATTTCTCTCTTCATCTTGTCCTTTTAAGCTGATGGTGAGGAAAGCACTGTCTCTATTCAAATCAAGCTGGAGAATGAAGGCAGTGATGAGGAGCTGGAGACCGACATGCTCTACAGCCCGCAGCTCGCTCTGAAACTGGCTCTGGCAGAATGGCTCGGGGAATTTGGCGTGTCTCATCAGTACAACAGTAAGAGTGATTCCAGTTTCAAATGTCACTTAGAAAAGAGTGATGGCAATTAGAACAGGGCAGCGCAGTAACATTGTTCTCTTTTAGGCCGACAGGTGCCTCAGAGTGGCTCTAAAAGCACAGCCATTGACGTATCATCGATGACGGCTCCGTCTCTTTGCTCCTCCACATCAGTCACGACTGTGTTCCAGCAACCAATCATGTCTCCGTCAATGCCTCCCCTCTGCTTGGATCCACTGCCACTCCCCATGGCAAAAACACCCCAGGAGGAAGAGGAGGTGTGTTTTAGTGATTCTTATTGTTGGAAAAAGAGAATGCTGCATTCTCTTTTCATTTGAACTTGCTTCAAGTGTATTTTTATGATAAATTTTCAGGACCATCTTGTTGATTCAGTTCCCCTTGTGTTGTTAAAGCCAATAACGATCTCTTAACTTGAGTCATTCATCTGGTTCAAAAAATATTTTCATACTTTGCTTTTGCAGGTGGATGTGGAAAAGAAGGATTCGGATGAGGAACCAATGGAAATGGTTGTTGAGAAACAGGACGAACCAGAAGCCGAGGCTGATCCAGAGGAGAAAGACGTTGCTCCCATTTTAGCTGAAAAAATGACTGAAGACCTGAGACCCATGGATACAGACAAGGAAAGTCTGACAGAGTCCAAGTCCCCTGAAGAGTCGATTCAGGAGGACTCTGGGAGTGATGTTGCCCCTATGCAGACAGATGATCAGCTCAAACAGGTACTGCAGAGATTTGTGATTTATTTATTTTTCTCTTTTATACTTGATGCTTATAGTACAATATTAAAATTCATTTTTAAATCACATTGTTGCTTCATGTGTCCTCAGGATTTGTTTGTGCCTGGACCTGATGAGAAGCCCCTGTTTACAGTGGACCCTCCTTTGCTTGAGGACCTGTGCTTACTCGCAGAGCTCTTTTATCTGCCGTATGAACATGGGCCCAAGGCCTTGCAGATGTTAAAGGAGTTTAACTGGTTAAGAGCCAACAGCAGCGTCGTCAGTGTCAACTGCAAAAGAAAAGACAATGAAAAGGTGGGCTTTTAATTTGAAATTTAAACAAAAAAACCCTTCAAATGAAGAGAATAAGGTCTGTGTGAGAAAACTACATTATTAAATAAACAGGCTGGTAATGGAGCTGAAAACAAAATGGTGGATGTGTATTACCCCTACTGCCCGTTAGGTGGTGTGGTTTTGACTGGATTGTTTGCACTGCAGATTAGTGTGCCATGTTTGTTGAAACTCCATATATTTAAAAAAAATATTCTCCCAGTTACATTTTGACAGTAAAAAAAACTGTCAGAAAAAGTATAAACTGTATAACAGTGTAATGAGTTAAATGTGTATTTAAGCTGAACAAAATTGTTGCTCACTTGACTTGAATATTAGTTTCTTTTATTTTTATTTTTATTTTTTATGTCAGTTTCAACTCTTCCTTTTGACTACTTGTTTTTATTTCTAATCTGTGATGCATTCAGGTTGCAGAATGGCAGTCACGGGCCGAGAAGTTTGAGGAGATGTGCTGCTCCGTCATCCACATGTTCACACGGCTTTCTAATACAGCCAACCGCACCATTCTGTACGACCTGTACCCTTACATTTGGGACATCAAGAGCATCATTTCTATGGTCAAGTCTTTTGTTCAGTGGTTAGGTATGTATACAAGGGAACCCGGGGGCCTCTTTTCTTAGAAAGTTTTATTTTAGCATCAGGTCTTGAATTTAGTCATTTTCAGGAACACATTTTATGAAAATAAATTAAGACGTTCACATTTATTAACTGCGTGGAGGTTACAATAGTTCAGAGCTATGCACTTTTTTCACTAAACTACATATGATTGTTTGTTAAAACATCTGCTTAACAGATGATTTCTGATCAGTAACAAAACACCTCTTACAGAATATTCTTTTCACCAATGAATTTATGGGTAACGCCACTAGCTGTGAGAAATAGAACAATTTAGATTAGCTTAGCACAGATCGAGCCTAAGGCTTCACTTTGCAGCTAAATGCTCTTGTTATTCACACATGTTGATTATTGTTTTTTTTCTTCTTCTATCAGACTGAATGCTGCTTGCACTGTTGGTATCTTCCGTGTTTAAAATTTAAAACGTTTTCATTATTGATGTCTAAACTGAGACTCTGTGGAAACTGTCCCAGCGGGGTTTACTGCTGCTTGCTGTGTATCCAGTAACATCACTGCTGCATTCCCACCCAGATATGCTACTTCCATTTCCCTGGCTGTGAGGATGGGTGCCAGGAGAAAGTCTCATCCCCTTCCCTCCATGCACTAGCGCGCGCGCAAGCTTGGAGAGCAAGTTGACCAAGTGTGGAAGGCCATTCTGGTACATAAACCAAGAACCGAGCTGAATTTGTATTTCGTTAGAATGTGGATGCATGTGTTTGCACCATTGCCTTTCTTGAGTAGTCTCAAAAAAAGGCTGTTGAAGAGTTTTATTCTCCATATTATTAGCTCAATCTGTATCAAGTTTATTCCCCCCTTTTTTTTCTTTTTTTTTTTAACGAGAGAGAGAATGGCTTTCTCACTAACTGCTGTTCTCTTACCAAAACAAGCTGATATTGAGCGCTTGATACAGTTTGAGTGACATTCACTGAGAGATAACACCTCCGTCTTTTTTGGAGTGTTGTTTTGATGATCGTTAAGTACCAGCATGGCCTACTGGTTACTCCCTGTAACCCAGTTTCATTCACAGGTTTCTGTCCAGTTGAGCTACATTGTAAAGCTGGCGTCTCAGCACACAGTACTACACAGCAGGCAGCATTCCCACACTGGCAAAACCACTTCAAAAGTTGACACTTTTGGCCTGATGCATTAGTAAATAGTTATTACTCTGGTACTGTTGAAGAAATCAGTGCCTCACATTTGGACAAATTTTAATATCAGCTTTTTAAATTTTCAATATGCTGACGATTCCTCCTCCTTTTTATCAATACTTTATCTTTCCCCTTGAAAACTTTGCAGCCGGCATTTAGTCACAATCCCCCTAATTATTGTACTGAGAATATTTACTAATCACTATTTTCTACTGTTTTCTCCCCTCACTATGTACAGATGGAAGAATCCACAGTACAAGTTTCTACTGCTACTGGATCGACAGTGGCCGATGTATGCACAGTGCAGGCGTTGTCTTTTTTTTTTTTTTTTTTACTTTGTTTATGTTTGCAATTGGTCTTATGTATTTTTTATCTTAAAACTAAATTCATTCATTAAAAGATTCAATTGGAGGAAAGGAAGCGGCCTCTGGATGAAGTCACATCTTGCGCAGCGATTTGAGTTTGTATTCCAATTGTTAACTCCCAAATTTTTCTCTTTGGCAGCATCTTTCTAACTTGTTTTTGTTTCTGTCAGTAGGCTAATAGAAATGGCTCAGACCAGCGTGATGCACCTACACAGAGGAACTTGTACTTGGCTTTGAAATATAATAATGCAATATGAAATTTGTTTCTGCGTGCAGTGGAGAGCTCAGATAAACAATGGCTGGATCCATGGAACAGGTTTTTAATTGTGCTTCCTGTTGCACATCGATTATTCAACTATCCAGACACGGTCGGTGATTTAAATGAAAGTATTTTCACTCAGTATTGTGGGTTTTAATTTGGCTTGCCAAGTTCACAGTTCCTTCATGTGGGTGCATCTGCAGGAATTGTATTTGATATCATTGTGAGGTTCACACATAAAGCAGGGAAAGTCCTGCATGCGCGCTGCATTTTGCTGGTCACATGACAGGGCTTCTTGTCAACCAGGGTTGGATCTTGCTAGCAGCAGTGCAGCTGGATACACACTGTTAAAAGCTGCGAGTGTTTTAGATATTTGCTGCTGTTTGTGCTTCATAGTAGATTTTAAATTAAGCTGAGAGGCCATTGAACTATGGGCTGGGGTGCATCTTGTTCCGTTTTCCTGGTTTTTAATGACTTATGTTTCTCTGTCATGTGACAAGGCAGATACATTGAGAATGTGACTTCACACAGGGTGCTAAGATTAGTGGGGTGATGGCAGCTAAAGCATTCTGTTGTGATACTAAGATACAGATTTTGGTTTTGGTGGTTGGTGTATTTATCAAGTCCCAACTTTTTAAGTCATAGCCTTAACTGTTGAGGGCAGAGGATAATCAAACTGCACAAAATAACCTAAGATTTGCAGACCATGTTTTAAGAAGCTGGCTGAAAATACTGTAGTAACAGAAAATTTTAAAAGGTGCAGAGCTCATTTATATAAAATTTCTGACTCGCACTTAAATTCTCCAAACATGAGATTTAGGTGCCTGAGCCCCATTGCGTCAAAGATGTTGTTTGAGCGTAATTATTTCGCATTAGGTCCTGTTTGTTTTAATAATTGAAACAAAATTAATTTATATTATTAATGCTAATAGTTACAAATTATTACATATTACCCCCCTTCATTCCCATCTCCCCACTCCTTTCATCTTTACCGGAGCCCCATCCTGTGGTAACAATGTCCGCTTGGCTCTGCTCCTAACAGGGTGTCGTAGTCAGTCCTCAGCACAATTCCTTAAAGGAGACCAAGAGCCCTGGGCCTTTAGGGGAGGTCTAGCAGGAGAGTTCCAGGTATCTAATGCACTAAAATAACGGTAATAAAATGGCAAGAAAAAAAAGTGCTGTGAGGAAAAAAGCAACTGGTAAATATGTGTAGGTATGAAGGGGTTTGGTCTGTCAAAGGTGAGCTGATTCTAATGAGATAACTAGACCTTAAAAATAAATCCTAGTGTTAATTTTGGAAGATTTACAGAATCTGTAACTGGATCGATTTACCTTAAACATGCATTGACAAAAGGATATACAGCCAGAGTTTGGCATGGCTTGTTCTGATTGTTTAAAACAAACTTTTTATTTCAGCAGCTGACCAAGGAGATGCTACTTTTCCCTTGCGCGTGCGGCGCAAGCGAGCATGACTAGGTTTTATTTTTATGACATCTCATTTCTTTGCAGGGAAGCACAGCGTTCAAAATGGCGACCCTTTTCAAGCGCACGCGCGAGCAGTGCAGCGAGAGCATCGCAGCGAGCGCGCAAGCTTGTATGCACAAAGAGAACTCTTAAGATTAAACACACCTTTCAGTGTAAAACTATTTCCCAGCCAAGGCTCACAGTCAGCTTGACAATGAAGTGAGCTTCCATTTGATTTTTCCTTTTGTGTTTTTCCAGGAGTTCTCTGTATTTTTGCGCTAGCATCATTATTTTTCTCAACAGGAGGCTCCTGCGCAGCGAAATATTGCGATGCTTTGTGAAAGGGAAAGAAGCATCTCCTTCAGCCAGTAACACCTTAGTCAGACCAAAATACAACCCATGTATTTCTTCTTAGGAAGGCTCTGTGTAAACTTTGTGTTCCATGGTTAAAAACAAGTAGACTGTGATGTTTGCTCTTGTTGTCTACTGTCAAATCAACAAGGAACACTGTTAATGATGTTTCTTGAACAATAATTGTAACTCAAAACGCTCTTTAAAGTCTTTTAAAGTAGTTCCTTTTGGGTTGATAGTAGCTCAACTTGGCAAATACGCACTGAGGCAGTCAACAAAATCAACTTTTTACTGTGTAACTAAACCTGTTCGCTTTTGTAACCCACAGAGGTTACTGCCGATAGATGGAGCAAACGATCTTTTCTACCAACCTCCACCTTCTTTGCCGACCTCCAAAATCTATACAATAAGGCCTTACTATCCCAAAGATGAGGTAAAATGTTTCTTAGTGTGTTGTCATGTTTGTTCACTCCCCGTTTTTTACAAGAACCCGAGTAATTTACCGTAATTTCCGGACTATTGAGCACATCTGAATATAAGCAGCGCCCACTAAATTTAAAAAGGGATGAAAATAACATGTACATATATATAAGACGCGGGTGTCCACGTTGTAACGAGATATTTACACAGAAAGATATTTTTTAAACTTTTAATTAAATACGCACTGATAACATGCAAACACGTACAGTAAATTATTTTTTTTCCTGAACGGTGTCCACTGTGACCTGTTCAGTAATTTCATTGGTCAGTTGTTGTCGTTTTTTTACCTTTTATTTATACAGGTCGTCTCACTTGAGTCACGAGAACTCACCCCCCAAGAGAGACTTGTATTATTAGGCAGTTATGAGTGCCCAGGTGTGACGAGGCTAAATGTTTTGGCAGCATGAAGCTTGTTACCCTGTCAAAAAAAGAATCCATAAATTAGCCGCAGTGTCGTATAAGCCACGGGGTTCAAAGCCTGTGGAAAAAGTAGCGGCTTATAGTCTGGAAATTACTGTACTCATCAGCCACTGTTCAGCTAAGTATATGTGTATAACCACTACAAAAATGTGCTTTTCATACAGACTGCAGTTTATAAAATCTGTAAAGAAATGTACTGTGAAGGAATGGAAGACGTGCCATTCTCTGAGGATGATGCTGACCTGATAGGAGACAGGTAAAACTCAAAGGTGTCTCTGGCTACAACCTGATTTGTTTTTATCCCCTGAAGCACGTGACCGACCAAATCCTTCCTGTTTGTTTACAGGTTAGTCGGAGGTCTCCTGACACTGAGTTCAGACTACGGTTTCGTGCTGGAGGATGACGAGGGGATCTGCGGTTATGCTCTGGGCACCGTAGATGTGAAACCTTTCATCAAGAAGTGCAAGCTGAGCTGGATTCCTCACATGCAGGAGAAATACAACAAGCCTGATGGTGAAAAGGATCTCTCAGAGGCTGAAGTATGATCCTAATTCATTTATCCAAGTGTCACGACATCAACAGAGACGTCGCACCCGTTGTGTCTGTTGGTAAATAAATTTTACGCTCTGCTCCTCGTCCCTGCAGAAGATCATTCTGAGTTTTCATGAAGAGGAGGAGGGTCTTCCAGACTCCTTTTTGTCCAACTTTCCCTCGCTCATCAAAGTTGACGTTCACGCCAAAGTCACTGATCCCAGTGTGGCTAAGAGCATGATGGGATGTCTGTTGTCTTCCATTAAAGCAAATGGTACGTAGCAGGGTTCTTCAGTTGTGTCAGTGCATTCTGTCAAGAACTTATTTGTCTTAGTTTGAAAACGGGCGTGCGTTTTATTATTGATGTATAAATCAGCCCAAAAATCCAAAAACAAAGGCAAAAAAAAAGTCAAATAATTTATCGCTTTTTTGTGAACTAAATAAATTGATAATCTTTCTGTGGTTGTCCAAACTAAAAATTATTTTTTCCATTTTAGGCTCCCATGGTGCATTCTGCAAAATTCGTCAGACTGATAAGCGAATGTTGGAGTTCTATAGTAAACTGGGATGCTTTGAAGTGGCCAAAATGGAAGGTTTTCCCAAAGATGCCATCATTATGGGACGCAGCCTTTGAAGAAACGTGCTGAAACAGTAACGGACTGAAAAAGATCATGTCAAAACAGCTTGAACGTATTTGTGAGAAAAAATTGTGATGATTTTATACTACGTTACCATTTGGGCTCGCCCCGGAAGAACCTTGTTTTTACGGTTTGTGTCAACAAGCACAGCAGTTGGACGCAGCTTACCTGTGGCTGCCCTTAGATGTTTCAGCTCAGTTGGATTTGGCCTGAGCTGAAAGATCCAACCAGCGATCTGCAAGTGCTCCGATCTTGCACTGATTCCTCGGGCTCCACTTCTTGTGTACTTGCACGTGGAAGGAAGAGATGCCTCCATAAGCCTTTTTCTGATTACATCAATTATCCACTGTATGGATATTCCTCCATACTCGATACAAAGAAGTGTCTGAAATGGCAGCATTTGTGAAATTGGGTTGTCTCCTTCAAATCCTGCAGTCTTCTTATTTTTGACATTGAAATGACACAGATGGTAACAGGATATGAGGTGCTATGAGAATCTGCCTTTCAGTGCCATATGGCAATATGGTTATTTGCTCTGCAATCCATTTGGAGATGAAGGCCTTTTGAAGTGTGTTCAGAAATTAAAATGTGAATACTGGGTCCACACACGAAGGGTGGGCAGCTGTGGCCCGTTATGTGTTGCAGCCTCGAACAGAACTTCACAACAGCCCAAGAAAACTGAGTGAATCACACGCTCTTCTTTTTGTTGATGTACAAACTGGACAGCAACAAACACACAAGTTTATAAATGTTTTCTTTTTAATCTCATTTCACTTCATTATTGCCATTTGGTGTTTGAATTTCTCCCACCCAGTATCTATTGTGATCACATTTTCTAACATTTGTCAGGCAGTCGCTACAAGACTGATATTTGTATATTGAGCTTGTTGAGCTCTGTAGAAATGGCTGATTTAAAAGTTCTTTTAAAGGTTATGTATAATTGCACACTTATTAGTATTGAGATTTTGTCTTTTGCAAGTTTGCGTCTTTTTGTTTAATAGTAAAATGTCGAGTTCCTTTTTTTTTTTTTTTTTTTTAATAAAAATTTAAATCACCTACCTAGTGGGACCAAAACTTTCAGTTCTAGTTTTATTTGTGACAGCAATTTCTGTTTTAAAAACATTAGGTAGGCCTAAAATTTTAAGCTTTTATTGTCTTGAGGCCTGACTTTGAAATGAAAAGGCAACTAGCTGGAGCCACCCACACCAAGCTACTAAGACTTCATCACACATCTTTATTTTTCAACATTTCATACAAGTAAATGTGTTCTCAGTTGATCATGTAACATTCTGTGTGAGCGTTCTTTAAGTCAATCTTGTATTTGAATACTAAAGTTAGCTCCACGCTGTTCATCAGTAGCTTTAAAGGTTTGTAGCCATTTCCTAGGATTTTTTTCCCCCTCGTTGTTGGATGTTTTCTGTTCCAAATCGTTTTCCGTTTGTCTTTATAAATCCGTAGTTTTATTTTAAAGACAACTTTTTAACAATTCAACTGAAGTGTTCTGTTGGTTACGTGTGCTATAAGTTGCTCTGTAGCTGCCTGTCAATGTGAGTTTTCAATACTGTACGTTCATAATGTGCATGAGGTGTTCTGCATTTCCTGCGGTGGACGTTTGGGAAAAATCTCATCCGATGCCACATCGAGGAAGAAGCATGCCACTTACAGCTAAAACATGATAGTGTTGTGCTTAGACATTCTGTAAACACTATTCAGACAGTGATTATTTGTATATAATTTTCTGTGTTGCTCAGAGGAAAAACTCATACAACCCCCGTGTTCTTTAGAGTCGTACTGTCGGTCGGCGAGGAGCGAAACGATCTGCTCTCGTGTCATAAAACAAGCATTTAATTTCCTATTTAAAATGGTGTAGTTTACTGATGTTTGGGTCTTTTTCCAATAATCTAACAAAAAAAGTAATTGAAATAGGGCTCTGCCTGTACATTTTGAGTTGAAGGTTCAGATGATTGGGTATTAAACAGCTTGTCTTTGTACATTTTTTTGTAAGATATGTAATAGAAACTAATAAATCATTAAGTTGCTGTACTGGTGTGTGTCTCTTCTGTATAAATGTCTGGGTATTCTGTTTTTATTGTATAGGAAAGGAGAAAAATGATGCAAAGAAATGCTGAATCAACATAAAAATGATATTTTTTGTTGTTGAACAAAATATGGGTCCTGAAAGCAGGTATGAAAGTTATTTTTTAATTTCATTGTGTATGATTTAATTATGGTTGCAGAGGTATAATTAGCATGTTAAGTTCATGCATTTACCATGTCTAAGTTGGACTACATGTATTGCAATTGTTTACTATCTGGGTGTCCAGAAACTTTAAAAAGTTTTCAGTTGATCCTAAATACTGCTGAAAGTAAAAAAAACAATAAAAAAAGCTGATCCTAAACAAAAATCTCACCGAGCCTCAGGCGCGCATTGATGACGTACTACGTGTCAAATAGTCTGCGACGCTCACGCAGCTTTTTCGTGAAGGATTCATTTAAGCATAAAACGCTGACAATTAAATCAACTACGACCTTTGAGCAAAATGTCTTTCGGTGACGAGGACTCCATGGATGTCGGCCCGACTGCACAGTCCAAGTTGGAGAGCTTTTTGTTCAGTAAGTACAGTTTAAACTGCTTATTTGTGCTTCTCGGTTGACTCACACGTGGGTTTGTGGGCGCTCTGCTATCCCGACAAACATTAGATTGTAATTAAAAAGCCACACCTCGTTTATTCTGTCTTTTTGCGCGGCTACATATTTAATTAATATTTTCCTTTTATCGCCAGGTTGCGAATTGTCAACGAAAGTACCTTTCTTCACTTTCCAAGGGGATGAAGAAGAAGACCTGGAGCACTTTCTCGAGCTCAGAACAGTATGTACACATCATGAGTGATAAATGTACGGTAAAATAGATTCTGCTCCTGTGATGTGTTTATATACAAGTGTTTAACTTCTCTCTTTAATCCAGTTTGTTTCGTTGTGATTAAATCTGGTTTCCTTCAGGTTTGCCTTGGTGAAGGTGCAAAAGAGGAGAGCAATGTGGTGGAGGTAACAGCCATGAACCACCAAGGAAAGACTATTTCTGTCCCCATCGCCAACCTTCACATTAAATGTTTGCCTATGGTAATGTATTAAACAAAGTTTACATGTGGATTAAACCACCGAAATCTGATATCTTTAACATTTTCTTATTTTCAACGTAGGTGAGTTTGGGAGAGTTTGAACTAAAAGCCCCAGTGACCATCCGGCTCAAGGCTGGAACTGGACCAGTTATTGTCAGCGGGCTGCACCTTATCGGTAAGGCTTCATCTAATTAAATCAATACTTTGTATTGGCAAACACTTATGTATGAGAGGTATCCTGCCTCCCCCTGCATTTCTTCAGGACATGAAAAGTAAAGCAGTAATGAAAACCATTTAAAAAACTGTTAATTAGACAGAAAGATCAGATTTTTTGAACTGGGGCTCTGTGGAAAGGTTATGAAACTTACTTGCAAGAAAGTCGTTTAGCAATTTAAGTTTGGAGAAAAAGAGATTAAGACCAAAGTGACTTTCTGTTGTCTTAAACCAACTCCCAATTTAAAAGCCTTCATAATGGTTACTATGAACACAAGTATTTTCACATTACATAACTATTCCAGCACTCATTTTATATCCCGACCAGAGCTACTACAGTTTATTACTTTTATTATTAGTGCTCGCAAAAACCAGATTTTTTAAAATTACTTTGACCTAAAAACTGTTGATGTGCCAAATTGAGGATCAGCTAGCTAACAAATGTTAGAAATTAGTTTTTAATGTGTCATGGTTTAAAGCAAGTTTGAATGATGCAATGCTTGAAATTATTACATTGGGTTATGTACACAGTGTCCCAGTTGGATGTAACTGGGACCCTGTGTACATAGTTTCATTCCACCTCATGTACCACATGTGATGTGAATGACAATAAAAATCCTTGCATCCTTGGAGTAAGTTGCTGATAGGGCTGCACAACATTTATTGTCATCACCATATCTAGTGCTTTGAATAAACGAGCATTGTTCAGAAACATATTATTGATGGCTGGCATGCTGGACTACTTGAAAATCTTAATTAAAAATCTTTGAAACATATTTGTATCAGAGAAGGTAAATACCCTGTGATTGGCAGTAGTGATGGGTCCATGTCTCTTTATGGAGAATGTGGCATATTTGGCGACATCTGCTGGACTTGAAGGTCATTGCAGGGCACCTGACAGACTTGTTCATTTTGTGGAGACCAAATGATTAAAGTGCTCACTGAATGAAAGAAGTGGATATATTTCAATTAATTTGAATATAACCAAAATATTATGACTGTTGTAAATTCTGTATTTGACGCAAGTGTATTATTTGATCAAGGAAGTACATGGGAAAATGTGAAACTAAATTGAATGTAGGGTAAAAATCATTATCAGCATTGACGTGGTTGTGTATCGGTTGACAGGATACTGCAGGGTTTACTCATTTTTATTGTGGAACAAAATATTTTGCAGCTTGTTGGGGCCAGATGTGATTTTGTGTCTTATAGACAAGTTCTCTGCTTTGGAGAAAACATTCACATGGTACTGTAGAGGAGTCCAACCACCCGCCTGCCAAAGCTCTCTTTTCTATGAAATGGGGGACCCCATTGCTCACCTGTGTTTTTACCTATACCCCCCATATGTGAAGTAGGTTGACTGCAGCTACAGTTTTTCAAGAGTTGACACAGTTGCTCAGTGGAAAGCGTGGTCCTGCTGCTCAGAGTGGTGTCTGATTTTAACTTTAAACCGACCACCTCTACTGCCTCCAGTGTGGCCAGATTGGGCAGTTTACTGCAAATTGGGCGGTTTTCATTCTGATTTTGCTGGGAACTCTGGGAAGTTTTGCCACATATTGTTAAATTATCTTGGCTTCTACTGATGTGTGTTCATGTTCAACAGTAAATATACTGTAACTATATATTAATTGGTAGATTTTTGTCTGATATGGCAGTTTTTAACAGGTTTTTGGGCTGGAAAACCTAGACTATCTGGCAACACTGACTGCTTCATCAACAAGAATGCACGTAAAGAGTGATGTGACATCAAAAGAGACCATTGTTTCATCAGTCTCCATGATGACATCCTTCACTTTATCCACAAAGTCCATGGTGTTCTGTATGTGGTGTTCTGAGCTGCCAACTAAAGGGATGAGCCAGATATTTGCAAACATTGTTACGGAGTTAATCATGCTAACAATCGGTCTTAACGGTGCATCTTGTTTGGGAATTTTGGGGACATTATTCAGACCAGGCGTGGCCTCCCCTGGGTACAGAATATGGTCAATGGCCTTGTCCTGCTTCAAATGTTTCAGGTACTCAATCAGCTTCTTCTTGTGTCCACTTCCTGGATCTCTTCAGCTTTCTCATGAAAGTCTTTCTGGTTCAGAATCACTGTGCGCCTTCCTTTGTCTGCTGGGAGGATGATGATGTGTGTGTCCCTCTCCTCTCTGCTGATGTTGGAAGGTGGTGGTTTGGCGTTGCTGAGGCAGCTGAAACTTTGAGTTGATCTGCTTCAAACTCTTGACATTTTGTTGTTGTGGATGGCTGATTCTGTGGCTGTGATCATCTCCACCAGAGGAATTCTTCTTGGTGCAAACGCAAAGTTCAGTCCCCCGGCAAGGATCTCTGCCTTCGGCTGTGTGAGCTGTCTGTCGGACAAATTCTTCACCCACTTCTGTCTCCCTGGCGTGTGACTGTGTGACCTCCGTCTTGTCGAAGCTCAAATTCACGGTTGAAACCCGTGCCTTTGTGTAAAAAGTTTTTCTTTGCAAAAAGAAGCTGAGAACTTGTTTACTGATTTAAAAAAATATATATGTTAAAAGCTTTGTGTGAAAATGCTATGCTAAAGAGCTCAAACCACAAGAGCATCCGCCATTTTGAGAACCGAAGAGACGGTCCATGTCACGTCAAGGGGCCTCCCTCCCAATTTTCTTAGAGACGCGTTGCTCACTCCCTCGCTATCCATCCTTCGGTTCAGTCTTATATTGCCATCTGGTGGTCAAAAAACGGTACTACATGCAAAACAAATTAAACATTCCTTCTTAAATTTGACAATAATTACTAATTATTGTCAAATTTCAAACTGTATTATCGTTTATCGCAATAATTTCTGAGACAATTAATCGCCCAGCAACATTTGTTATCATGACAGGCCTGTTTGCACCATTCTTTCAGCAGTAATGGTCAGTGGGAAGTGTTGCATCCCTGACATTTATGTACACATTTTATGGCTTTCAGCAATGTAGTGGTAAGTTTACAACAAGAAAAAAACTACATTTATTCATGTTAAAAAAAATAAATGAGGAATTATTCAGAAAGGAATTGAAATTCAGTTAAACAGAAACTGAACAAAAGTGAAGAAAGGAAATGATCAACATTTACCTTATTTGGCGTCATCAATTAAAAATGATTAGTTTTCTCTTTCTCGATGGCTCCAAATTATCCATTCCAAAACTCGGCAACGCAGGTCCAATAACTGCACAGTCTTCTCCCCCATTCGGCACAAATGCAGATGTTTCCCATCCTGATCAACACAGCCTCGCGCCTCACTGCCGTACGACACAACAGCTGTATCGATCACGGTTTTCTTAAAGTAATACACACACCGACACATCTGTGTTGTTGGACCTGTCTGTGTGTGTGTGCGTGCGTGTGCGTGTGCCACTAAAAGAGAAGCAAAAATATGCAGGTCAGACTTTTAGATTAAACAAAGTCAAAAATCATTTTTATGTTTGAAGAATTTAATCTAGTAGATTTAAAAATCTGTGTATTTTGTTTTTCACCCTAAGATTCAGTTTTAACTTAAAGTTGTCGCTTTGGTTTTGTCAGCCTCACAAGATGAAGACTGAACTTTCTGAGGACGAAGAAGAAGTCGAAGAAGAGGAAGAGGAGGAGGAAGAGATGCCTGCTATAAAACCAGCAAAGAAGAAGCAGAACCAGTAGACTGAAATGTGCCTGATGGAAGTTTTTGTGGTGGATTACTTGTCGAGATATATATATATAAAAAAAAATGACGCGTCTTTTTGTACCACGTGGACAGATTTGACAACTTTTAGTTCCACACGGCGCTGCGAGAGCTCAGTGTGGCGGCAGCTAAACACGCAGCTGGCTTTCATGTACTCGCCTCCCTGTTCCACACAGCAAGCCCATCATCTGTGCGTAATACGTTTAAAGTGTTTGTATAAAACCTTGTTTTTGGTATGAAACTATTCACTGTTTTGTAAGTTTGTGATGCAGTCCCCACTCTCAGCTTTTACTGCACCATCAGCGGTGGAAAGACACGCTTTTTAACATCAATTTGTGGAAGTTTTCACAGTTAAAAATCATTGTTCAAAAATAGATTTGAGCTGAATGACGCAGACGATTTTTATACCGTTAATTAAACGTTCACCATTTGTTTTCTTTCTTTTCCAGTTGTTGCAAAGTGTTTAAATGTTCCAAGTCCTTGATGTTTCTAAATGCATCAAGAAAATAGCTTTTATTGAAATTTTTCTAATCTTTATCTTTAATAATAAATAATTCTCCCTCATGCATGTGATCATTTTTACGTGCTTCTAATGTTCTTTACGGTCATTCAGTCCAGTTTGCAGGAGTTGAAAGTTGTGTGGAAGTTTTGAGCATTTAAAGTAAAAACTGCACTTGTGTTTATTAAGAGGATTGTTTCAGGTGACATAAGAGGTGTGGATGCTTTAAGAAATTCAAGTAAAACAGGTATTTAAGTTTCATGCAGCAGTAGGATTTTGAAACTATTTTGTGAGTCACAGGAGGACAGTGCAGCAATATGATGGTCGCTAAATTACTGTTTAAGTTTGTTTTCAAAAGCCAGCCAGGTTCACCTCCTGGTTAAAACTTGATGGTGGGGAAGCAGGTAGTTGTGACAGATTCTCTAAACTTTGTCACTGGCGTCCTATAAAAAATGATAAAGGTGAGATTCATTCTGCATAATTTTCTTTTTTTGACCCACGTGGGTCGAGCTAAAATCAAGTTTCCATAGAAAGGAGGCAGATTTGACCTGGAACACTGCACAAAAAAAATATATACTGACTGCTAAACAAGAAAATCTTTACATTGAACGGAGTTCCATTTGATGTGCAAGTTTCTAGAACTGTATGGGCATTTTGCAGCTCGGACAAGCACTTCAATACCTGTATGCTAGCATGTTACCTGTGGATCGTCTATAAATACCTTTATCCTTTCAGCTTTTCCTTCTTCAGGGGTCTCCATAGCAGATCATCCTGCTCCACATCACTCTGTCCTCCGCATCCTCTGTCCTCACTCCATCTACCTCCGTGTCCTCTAACTGCATCCATATATCTCCTCTTTGTCTTTTTCCTGGCAGCTGCATTTCTAACATCCTTTTACCAGTATACCCACTGTCACTCCTCTGGACATGTCCAAACCATCCCAGTCTGGCCTCTAACTTTACCAGTTCAATCTGTGCTGTACCTCTGATTATCTCATTCCTAATCTTATCCATCCTTGTCACTCCTAAGGAGAACCTTAGCATCTTCATTTCTGCCACTTCCAGTTCTTTCTCCTGTCTTTTTGTCAATGCCACTGTCTCCAGACCATACAACATAGCTGGTCTCACCACTGTCTTGTAAACTTTTCCTTTGACCGTTGCTGACACCTTTTTGTCACAAATCACTCCTGAAACTTTTCTCCATCCACTCCATCCTGCCTGGACTCTCTTTTTCACTTATTTACCACATTCCCCAATTTCCTGGACAGTGGACCCCAAGTACTTAAAGTCCTGCACCTTTGTGACCTCTGCTTCTCGTAGCCTCACTGTTCCACCTGTCTCCCCCTCATTCACACTCATTCTGTCTTATGGCTGACTTTCATTCCTCTTCTTTCAAGTGCATACCTCCACTTCTCCAAGTTCTCTTCCACCTGTTCCCTGTTCTCACCACAGATCACAATGTCGTCTGCAAACATCATAGTCCACGGGGATTCCTGCCTGACCTCATCTGTTAGTTGGTGCATCACCAGCGCAAACAAGAAGGGGCTCAGAGCCGATCCTTGATGCAATCCCACCTCCACCTTGAAGCTATCTGTCACTTTTACAGCACATTTCACCACTGTCCTGCTGTCCTCATACATGTCCTGTACCAGTCTAACATACTTTTCTGACACTCCAGATTTCCTCGTGCAATACCACACCTCCTCTCTTGGCACTTTGTCATATGTTTTTTCTAATTCCACAAAGACACAATGGAGTTCTTTCTGACTCTCTCTGTACTTCTCTATCAGCATCTTCAAAGCAAAGATGGCATCTGCGGTGCTCTTTCTCAACATGAAACCATACTGCTGCTCACAAATAGTCACTTCTCGTCTAAGTCTTGCTTCCACAACTCTCTCCCAGATCTTCATCGTGTGGCTCATCAACTTAATTCCCCTGTAGTTGCTACAACTCTGTACATCACCCTAAAAAAACCTCACTGCCATCTCTCCAAGACATTTTCTTCCACTGGTTTGTCATCGGGTCCTACTGTCGTCCCCTTCTTCATTCTTTTCAGAGCTTTCCAGACTTCACCCTCATTAATCTTTCCCACTTCAGGGTCCACAGTTGGTCTGTATAAATAATACCAATTTGTAATAATGTTCAATCATTTCTATTAAATAAGACACCTTTTTTCCAAGTTGTAGTATATTTAGCATTTTTACCAAAATTAAACAAATATATGGTTTTATAGGTGAGTGCCTAAAAACCTGAATAGAAATATTTATTTGCACCAGAACTAACCAAGAGAGAGTAATGTCCTCTTAGAGGGGTGTAGATAAAATAATGTCCCTTTAACCTTTTGGAAGGACATCGGTTTTGTATTCTGTATTTTTTAAATCTTCAAATTTCCTGAATCTTAATTCTGAAAACAAAAAGGGATTTGTCAAATTTAGTCATTTCTTAACAGAAGCTGGGTTTGATTTTAAAACTCTTGATTGGCAGCAGACAACATGCAGTACTACCTGCAAAAATGCAGTGTGAATGCTTTGTTGCTGAAGAACTTGCTGAAAAACAGCTGAAATTGGTTAAAAACATTCTGAAACCTGAAATGGAAGAACAAGCCCAAGTTAGCAGAAGAAAGCAGAAAGAACACATTTACTAAATTTGGTTTAAATAAGCAGAAATTAGCTCAAAAATGATTAAATTAGCTAAAATAACTGAAATGGCAGAAAAGCCTAAATTACCAGAAGGAAATGGAGGGAGTACAATTGCGCCAATTAGGCTGAAAGAAGCAGAAATGAGCACAAAATGTGGAAATTATCTGAAAAAAGCTGAAAAAAGCCAGCTGAATAGTAGCTAAAAAACCAGAAAGAAGCTTAAATTGCCAGAAGGAAGTTGAGAGAACATCGTTTTGCTGAATTAGGCTGATAAAAGGTTGAAATAAGTGCAAAAAATGTAAAATTAGCTGGAAAAACTAAAATTAGCTAAGTAGCTGAAATAGCAAAAAAAAAGGCTAAAACTTGCAGAAATGAGCTGAAAGGAGCATAACAAGCTGAAATTAGCAGAAAGAAGTTAAAGAAGCACAAAAAATGTTATAGTTAAGAATCTGAAAAAAGCACAAAACAGCTAAAAAAAACCCCAGCTAAAATTAGCTCAAAGTAGCTGGAAAAAACAAATTTAAGCAAGGAAGCTGAACCAGAACAAAATGTGAAAGTAGCAGTAAAAGCTTGGAAACACAAACAGATCTAAAGATCTGAAGGATGTAAAATGAGCTCAATTCATTTTTATGAGGAAAAAATGGTAGAAAAGGCTAAATATGACCAAAAGCTAAAGCTGCAGCAATACGAAAAGACAGCACCCTTCTCCTGAAGGAGCTGAACTTTTTGATACATGAACTGTTGACATAACTTGACAACTGTGGGATGCGATAGATGCCATAAAACATACGGAATAGGGATATTAACTATAAGAAAAATATAAACAGGATCACGATACAATAGTGTGAATGCCTAATTAGCATTCACACAATAAGGAATACTAGACCTTTTAAATTTAAAATGGCTTTTAGAAGAAGTCAAAACCTAATGAGAGCTTCCATGGAGTATAAATGCCAATAAACCAATTTCCAATCAGAAGTAGCCAAGCTGCAGTTTGAATTACATATGTGAGAAGAATGAGTCGACAACGAAGGAAAAGTTGAAGTAAATACAGGAAGAGCACAAGAAAAAGGGGAAGTTCTTTGGTCAATCTAAAACTGTTTCTCCCTGCTGACAATGAGCAACACTTTACAGTAAAAGGTTCAGCTGTAGACCTGCAGAACAGGAGGAGGAGGGGTGCCCGGTCCTCTGAATCACACTGAAGATGTGTGGAAATGACCGTCCACTCATTTGATTTAACAGAACGCTGCAACTTCTTGTGCCAAGCATCTCCCCCACCACTGAATCACACACACACACACGGCTGGAGTCATGTGACGAGTTGCAGATCAATGTGCAACAATCCTCCAGCTAATTAATGTCACCTTCACCGAGAGCAGGTGCTGCTGCTTCTAATTTTCTGACTCATAAACCGCATCCAGCTGGCGTGCAGTAGGGATTTGGGAAATGTTTATACTACTTTTACTGGGAGGATTTTTATGGACCTATGTTTGTGTCCTCTTATTCTCGTAGAGGTTACATCTGTATCTGTGCCCTACGATAAACAGAATCCCAAATGTGTATTTAGTTAATCAGGTTTACTCAGACTTAATAGCTCACAGGATGCGCATTTATCCTGGGAATAGATCTTGAAGTGTCAGCTCTTATAATAATTCACGTGGTACCTGCTCATCTCGAGCTGGCTCAGTTGACCTGCTCTCTCCTCCTCCTGCTCGTTTCATTTATCCACATTGTTTTAAAGTTGCCTGTTTCCGTTTAGCTGGAACGTGACGGAGGACCGCTTCATGTTACAAATGATTTCCACGAGTAAAAATAGGCCTGAAGATCAATAAATGTTGGCCATGGATCTTTTGCCTTTGATGTTTGTGCCCTCCGTGTGTGTGTGTGTGTGTGTGTGTAGCTATTCTGGATTAAAGTTTTGGCACACATTTCAAAGGCGTTATCAGATGAAGGTTATAATCCTGAATGGTTGATGAATAGCCACTCGGTATGCATTATGCCGTTTATGTCCGTGGTCCTGCCATTGTTACTGGGAGGGTTGTGTGCGTGCGTGTGTGTGCATGTGTGTGTGTGCATCCTTACTATGAACTGTACTGTAATGCTTTAGTGTCAACCACTCCTACTATCCGTTGCTAAACCCGGTCGACAGCTGCACAACCTGCAAGCTGTGCAAACGGACTGCACCTATGTCAATAACATTGATTGAAAATCTGACTTGCAGAGAAAGTGTCACCTTCCAACAAACTTTAGCTTATATTCAACATCTGCTTTTATTTACCGTTGGTTTAGTGCACTTTGCAGAGCTGAAGGATTACCTTAAAGCATAAAATCGTACATTTTCGGCTCACTTTCTTTGGCAAACAAAAATAATCACTGTTGCAATCCAAAATACATGCAGCCTATTTGCTTTAAGTGTCTTTATGGAGAGGCCATCTCTAACACAATGAGTTCACACGTGGCTCTGAAAAGGCCCACACCTGTGTACATAAGGCTCCACAGTTCACGCTGCATGTCAGCATAAAAACTTCAGTGATAAATAACCTGCTGGCGCTTAGGGGAAAGCAAAAAAGAAAGGCTCTGAGTGTTCCCAGGAGAACTCAGTAATGGAGTTTGCCACCCTTCCAACACTCGTTGTCTCGTTCTCTTCACACCCCCACTCATCCTCTCCTTTATCCCACCACTCATTCTGTCTCCCACTCATACATTCATTTCCACACTTCAGCTCGTCCTCGCCTCTTTCAACCATCTCAGTATCCATTAATTTACTCCTATTTTTCTCCTTTTCAGGCATCATCCTCAGGGGGCTCCCAGAGGAGACGAATCAGACGATCTTAATATTTGTTTTATGCACTTCAGTTCATCCTGGAATAAGATGTTTTGCAGTTTGAATGGGTTTTAAATCTTTAAAGTCATTAAACTACAAAGATGAAAATACGGTTGAGTCAAAAAGGAGTTTGTTGAACTACTAAAACGGTGCTTTTTCTATTGTTAATGGGAAAACACGGCAGTGGTAGCATCATGCGAGATCCTTTCCTGCGATAAAGTGAAAATGGTTTGAACTGAAATAAATGAAGCCAGGTTTGCAAAGAAACGTGTCACATAAATCCACGGTTTGTGGAATAAATGTGTCCTTTTTAGTCATGAGGGCAAATTTTTCTGCAGCTCCTGGCAGATTTATGGCAAAAAAGGTCAAGAACTAACTTCAAGATGTGCAAACTAGCAAAGCAAGTGGTATGTAAAATTAAAATTTTGATTTCACACAAAAGCTATTTCATTTTGTCTTCACTTACGGTTGAATAATGAAAAAAGGGTTGTAAGCTCAATCATCCAGGTAGATAATAAAAAAGGTTAAATCGTGTCATCTGTACCAGTTTCTTTAAATGTGAAACATTTCATCCCCCATCCAGAGGACTTCCTCAGTCTACGGCCTGCCAACCAGATCTGTCCCATAGGTAGCCTTCAGTTTCCTCAGGCTGTTTCTGTGAGTAGCAAGTCGGCCATCTGGCCTAAAACATTTGATTGTTGTACATGATGACTGATTGTTTTGGATGGGTGTGCTTTGCACGTGTTAAAACCTACTTTTGAGATTCCAACAGGACGTTGGCTTGAAACACAGCAATGAAGACTACCTGTGGGGCACATCTGGTTGGCAGGCTGTAGACTGTGGAAGTCCTCTGGATGGGGGACAAAACATTTCTCACTTAAAGAAACTGGTCCAGATGACACCATTTAACCTTTTTTTTTTTTAATTAATAATGAAAAAATGTTTTAGTTTTATGTTTGAAAAGTGATGGTGTTTCTATAAAACACTCATATTGAAAAAAAGTTAAGTCTGGTCATATGAACGGTCTCTTTTTTGTTGTTGTTGAGACGTTTCGTCCTTCATCCAAAGGACTTCATCAGTCTCAGTCCCGCAAGCAGCACACTCACACAGTGGGCCAACCAGTTTGCTGGTGATAAGATGGATTCTGGGGCCCGCCCTCTCTCCCATTGACTCTCCTGAGGCAGCCATAGCCAAAGTGGTTCATAATATCAAAGCTCATGCTCAGTAATCGTACTGATGAAGTCCTTTGGATGAAGGTTGAAGCGTCTCAACAAAAAGAGAAACTGTCCAGATGACCTGACTGAACTTTGTTGGATTTTTTTTTACCTGGATTATTGAGCATGAACCTTGACACTCATATTTAGTTTTGTCAACACCAGATTTGTTGCTCAAATAAAATCATCAAAGAACCTATCATAATGTCTGACGTCGCAAACATTAACGCGAACAAGACTGAATGATGTAAAATATTAAGTGGAATATTTAAATTAATGATAAATGCTGGAACTCGTTGATGAGACAAAATAAAAAGTGGCTCCCACCTTTTACTCCTTAATTTCCTGAACCTTTGACAAAAGCATACAAACAACAGCTGCACGCACACACACACACACACACACACACACCCCAGTGGGCCATGCGCTGCTGTAGGCAGGGTCGTGTTGTACTCGTACACACACACAGCTCACACACAACAGAGCGCAGCTGTCGGGAGCGTCGCCCTTTACCTTCAACATAACCTGACTGAGCACACACACACTCACTGAGCCTTAAAACAGACTGTGCACACACACCTGAGCACACGTTTACCAGTAAAACAAGACAACACTGAAATAATAATAATACTTTTTTTAAGGATTTCCCTTCCATTGTAAACTTTGCACTAATAAAATAGATCCGTAAGATGAATGTGACTTGAAATATTTTACATTTAAGTGCCTGATGTGACGTTTTAGTTGATTAATTATTGGTTTGACCTCCTTCGGATTTTCTGCTTTAGGGTTTATTTGAGAAATAATAATGTTATTCAGCTGACACATATCAGATTGCTATGTTGTTATTAAACCTCACCTCTTTTTTTTTTCTGGCTGCAGATTCTCTGGAAACGATAGGAATGCTGGACCAAAAATGAACTAATGTAATGATAAATAAAAATAAATCAGGAGGAAGGGCAGATTTTATGTCCAATAAATAAATTATAAGCCTCGCTCGCTTCGCCACGACCCTTCGCTATTCTCTTTTCAAGCTTTGCCCCCCAGCTCGCTTGCCATCCTATTGTGGGGGAGGGGGCACGGTGAAAGGAGCATGAGTGACAGATAAGTAGATGACTCTGCAATCCCAGCCCTCATTAAAACTCTGCACTTATATCATCTGCAGCTCCGACCCTCCTCATCCGTTTCCAGGCCTGGCAAATGATACCCCGAGAGAGGAAGGGAGGAGAGGTGGGGGAGGAGCGGAGAGGGAGGAGGCGCTGCTCATCAGTTATTCCTGTTCTCTGACCTAACCTGACAACCAGCTCCAATAATGAGACAAAGAGGGATGAGACAGAGAGTTTTTGCCAGAGACCAGGATGTTGACAAGGAAGTGAACTGTCCCAAATTGGCAGATAATGGGTCTGCTGCGGGACGCGCTGTAACAAATCATTGTTTAAACCTCCTTTGCCGTGTTCTGAGATACACAGTACATCTCTAACAAGTGGCCATTCAGTCTTTTGTCCCATTTTACAAGCTATAGGACAACAATGTACAAGAAGATGCTAAATTACAGCCTAAAACACAAGAAATGAGTTTTAATATCCTTATTTATTCAACGTCTTTTGGTTTATTCATATGCTTTCTATAAAAAATACATGAAAAACTGCCAAGCATTTGGAGACAAATGTTTTTTTTCCTTAGGCTGCGCGGACTTTTGAGTGCCAGCATGATTCCAGCTGCAAACAGGAAGTAGCCGAAAGCTAAGAAACTGCAAGTACAGTAAGAGTGTTTAACAGTCTTTTTAGGCACTAAAATCCCAAAGATGGAGGACGTGTCACTTCTTTAATCAGGACTCAAATGGATTTAAGACTAAAATATTTCATTAGTACTTCACTGACATGAAAAATAAATTAAAATGGCAACGTTACAGTATGTTTTGAGCATTATTAGTGTTGTTGTGATCAGTAAGTGCTGTTAAACAGACAAAATAAGTCATAACGGACTGTTAGCGACATGATTTGAAAAAAAAAAAAAAAGATTATATAAAAATCTTGAAACCAGTTTTGATGCTGTAACAGAACCAGCACTGATTGAGGTTTGTCACTTGGTCCCGTAATGCTTGGTTGAGGATTGGCCGTACAGGCCGTAGAAATCGGCGTGCCTGGCGGTCTGCGATGCCTCCATCAGCCCCCTCATGGGAAAATGCTGCAATGGTTGAGTTGCAGGAAGCGGGCCGTGTGGGGGAAACTCCTGAGAGGCCATGGAGGGGAAGGAGTCCGACGCCGGGTACGGAGGCTGGGTGCGAGCAGCGGGGGCTCTGGAGCAGCAGCAGTTATTCAGAGTGCACATCAATACTTTTCTCCCTTCGTACATGGCTTGTTGCGAGGGTCCTCCACCGGGAAAGTGAGAGGACGGGAATAAGTTTCCTGAGTGGTGGCTTGAGCTAGAACCCAGACCCACCATGTGATGGGCTGCCGAGTCCAAGAGGCGACTGGAGGGGTGAGGATTCTGGGGGAGGACTTCTGAGGAATACACAGACGAGGCATGGTGAGTTTGATCCGTCATGAAGGCCTTTTTGCTGCCGTAGAGCAAAGGCTGAGGATTCTGGGAGTTGGAGTTTTCAGAGTTACTCTCCAGGAAAGCCATGCTGTATTTTCTCTTGTGTAGTCCTGAACTTGCTCCCAGCTGGGAGTCAGCAGAGCTGCTGTGAGACTGGACAATCTCAAGAACAGGCGCTTCATTCAACGGTTCTGACAATGAAAAATGTTGGGTTTGACGGTGATGGTTGATGAGAAAGAAAAAAAGATATATTTAATTCTGACCAGCTTTATATCGCTATTCTGTCATTTCGCTATTTTTCTTTCTTACCTTCAAGCATTTTTCTCAAGTTCTTCTCCCTCGTTAAAAGGTCGGAGAGGAAATAGTGAGAGTTGAGCTGGCCCACCCTGAGTGGGGGGATGGCACCACTTAGGTGTAAGTTTGACCTAAAACGAGACACACAAGTGCAACTAAGTCCACAATCAAGCTGTTTGGAGAAGAAAACCAGCTAGTCTACAAACTCAGTGAGTTTCAAAATCCACATTTGAGTCTAAAAGGGGCAAATATTGGACTTAGTTTATAAAAAAAAGTTATTTTAAATAAAAAAAAGACTATATTGTATTTAATGGGGGAGGGTGTATAGGCTCTCTTTAGCTCAGTAAATAAAATCAAAGCATCTTACAGTGTTACTCATTCACATTTATAAATATAAAAATAATAAAACTTAAAATACCATACAATAATATTAAGATAATGCTTTGGATTGAGAGTCAAACTAAGATTATCTTACGTTGAGAAATTACAGCATTTTTTGATGTTTTGGTCAAAACTTGAAAAAATAAAATAAAACGTAACACGCCATTTCACGTGATACTGCAAGATCTTGTGTGAGCTGTCAACCCTTAGATTATGAACTGGGAGTGACTCTCACCTACTACCACACCCAATTGTACCACAATGTCTGTAAAGCTGACAGAGGCGTGGCCATTTTTGTGCTTTCTAAAGTCAGTCGACTGTAGCGACCATCTTGAATTACCGTATTTTTCAGACTATAAGGCGCACTTAAAATCCTTAAATTTTCTCAAAAATTAACAGTAAGCCTTATAATCCAGTGCACTTTATGTATTAATTTTAGTTGTGCTTACTGACCTCAAACCAATTTTATGTGGTACACGGAGCTCAAAAATTTGTCAAAATGTTTTAGTTTTGCTTAACGCGCCTTATAATCCGGTGCGCCTTATAGTCCGAAAAATACGGTAGTTTGACTCCAAAAGTTAATCAGTTAAACACGTATATCTAATGATTGTTTTATGAAAGTTTCATTATCATTTGTCTATTGGTTTATTTTTTGCTAACAGACAGGAATGGATGACGTCTCTAGTTAATGGCGGAGTTGTAAACAAAGATCTTACATTAACGGTTAGTGCTCAAAGTATGTGTAGGGCAGTGGTGTCCAAATGTTTTCATAGGTGGGCCAGAACTGTCTAGATGAAAAGACTTGTGGGCCAGAAAAAAAATGAATTTAATAAAAATATAAATAAATAAAACGTGTGATAACAACCCCCCCCCCCCCCCCATTTTTTAAAACTCTCAACAACTTGAACAATATTTTGGAGAAAGACTAAAAGTTTAGTTCAAATTATTGTAGATCTAGAACATTAGGGGCCTCATAAACATTAACTTTTTATTTATTTATTCATTTAATTATTTAAATAATTTAATTGATTAGATTTTGTTTTCTTGTGCTCGGAAAGTTAATTTTTGTTTATTTTCATGAGTAACTGCTCTTTAAAAAAGGGGGTGGAGCTTCAATCGCCCGTCTGGACCATGGACGGCCCGAACGGGTCATCGAAGTTCTGAAAAACTGTCCAGTCGCTAAAACAGATTCATGGAAGGTTTGAAGGGACACTGATAAAGTTGATCAACTTGTATGTCAATAAGACTTAATAATATATATTTTTTAAATGTCCAATTTCTACCCATCGATTATTTAATCAATTGAAATTATTTTCTTTGAAAACACTTACGTTTGGCCAAGTTTTATGAATTATTATCCAAAATTCTACTTTTTGAAAGGTCAGTGAAGGTTTGTTGTAGGTTAAAGGGATTAATTATAGCTAAATATTTGTATTGTACTTAATGTCGCTCATTTTAAGAAGATTATTTTCATCTGTTTATCAGCATTAAATCTAAAAAAAGGTCTACTTCTGCATCAATCTCTTAAGTCTATGGGTCAAAATTATACACGTATCATTCTTTAATTGCAATTGTGGGCCGCACAAAATCACTCCAAGGGCCGCAAATGGCCCTCGGGCCACACTTTGGACACCCTGGTATAGGGGATCACTCTCATTTGCTACCACAGCAAATCATCCATGTTTTGCTTTTTGGTGATGGACAATAAAGATTCTCCAGATATCCTTCAGTTGGATGATTTTGGATTTGATCTTCAGCACGTCACAGCATTCCTGAGCATGACTCTGACTTCTCTTTGAGATCAGTATGCTTATTAGTGTGATTAACTTGTAGGTAAAATAAATATAGTTAAAATCTTCAAAAAGTTTTTTATACTGAGCCAACAAGTTAGCCCTGTCTCTTTTATTTATTTTATTTTTTTGGTTGTGAGAGGATTCAGAGAAGATTTCAGAATACGACCACAGATCTTCTTATTTCTCTTTAAAAAGGAGTTTGGGAACTAAAACTTTGAGATATCTGCTTTTATTTAAGCAAAACAAAAATAAATGTTAGGATCAAAAGCAATTTTTTTCATAAAATCTGTCGTTTGGACTTGAACTTTATATTGAAGAACACCGAAGCTACATGCTTTAACCATCTTTACTCAAGTAAATAAATTCATTTATTTGATTTTTTTTAGGAACAGACATTCAGTAAATAACTATTTTTATTACTCATATAAAAAAAAATTAAATGTACAAAAGTAATGTTCTCCATTTTGCAGTTCACTGGTTGAAGGACAAGTGACTGAAAACATGCCTTATTTGGTTATGCTGAATTTAAAATCTGACTTAATAAATCAAACTGAGGGAGATTTTCATAAATTTAAAATAGCAGGACAGTATTTACCATATATACAGTGACATGTATAAATCTGTGTTCCCACTGTTTCTAGTAAATATAAGATTTATCAGGCTAATCATGTCCAGTTAGTAGCTGAAATAAATGCCCCTCTTTATGATCGATATACATTTTTCAACAAGTTGATGTGAACAAGAAGAGATTCATATCAAAACATTTATCTAAAGGTTTCACGCAGCTGATTTTTAAACAGGTGAATAATTAAACAGGTGTATAAGAACAGCTTTCCTGTGAAGAGGCTTACCTGTCCATTAGCAGCTGGTAAGGTTTTGTGTTCTGAAACAGACAATAAGATATATGAGTCACTAAACACATGGTTTGTCTTCAGAGATCTCACAAACACTGAGGAGACCAGAAGACTGCAAATACTGAAGTTCCACACGGGTCTGGGTTTTCCTGTTTGTTGGGGTTTTTTTGTATATTTTTGAAACTACTTTTGCATATTTGTGCTATTTTAGCCATTCACATATTCAGCTGTTCAGCTCATTCAGGAGATAGGTGCTGTGACTTTTGTTTTTTTGTAACCTTTATACTATTTAAAATATTTAACTTTATTTACAATTATTTTCTCTATATAAATACATTAAGACCTCTTTAATTCCTGCAAAACCGTTGTTCTCTCTGAGATCCACTTCAGCATCCCCATCCTATTTTTGTCTTTTTATGATGCTTAGGTACCACTCAGCTACTTTTTATTTTTAGCCAAACTTTTGCTATTTTAAGCTTGTAGCTGACCTTTTTATTACTTTTAGCTGCTGTTTTACTATTTTTAGCTTTTAGCAGGTCTTGCACTACTTTTAGCTAATGTTTTGCTTCTTTTAGCTTTTCACTAACATTCTTCTCCTTTTAGTTTTAACACCTCTGTTCTTGTCTCCTAATGCCACTTTTAGCTGCTTTTAGCTAGAATTTTGCTACTTTTAATTTCGAGCTAGCCTTTTACTACTTTTACCTTTTTGCTAGTGTTTTACTACTTTTGGCTTTTATCAAGCCTTTCACTATTTTTAGCTACTGTTCTGCTTCTTTTAGCTTTTAGCTAGCATTCTGCTCCTTTTAGCTTTAAAACCTTCACTCTTGTCTCCTTATGCCACTTTTAGCTACCAATCAGCTACTTTTAGCTTTTAGCAACACCTTTGCTACTTTTAGCTTCTAGCTTGACTTTTACTACTTTTACATTTTAACTACTGTTTTAACATTTTTAGCTTTTAGCAGGTCTTGCACTACTTTTAGCTAATGTTTTGCTTCTTTTAGTTTTTCGCTAACATTCTGCTCCTTTTAACACCCCTGTTCTTGTCTCCTAATGCCACTTTTAGCTACGTTTAGCATCACCTTTGCTACTTTTAGCTTCTGTTTTACTACTTTCTGCTTTTAGCAAGGCTTTCACTACTTTTAGGCAGTGTTTTGTTCTTTTAGCTTTTACCTACTGTTCTACTGCTTTTAGCTTTAAGCAAGTCTTTTGCAACTTTTAGCTTGTAGCTACTGTTCTGCTACTTTAAGCTTTTAGCTCACCTTTGGCAACTTTTAGTTAACGTTTGCTCTTTTTAAGTTTTAACAACTCAGTTTCAGCTTCTTCAACAAACTTCATTAAAGTATTTCAGCACTCAACGTTCAGAAACAAATGCAGTTTCTCTAGTTTTATGCTCTTTTCAGAATGTAAAGGCAAAGCTTTGACTCTGCAGATGTAAACACTGTAGAAACACTGTTTATGCAGAAGAAATGAAAAATGACAAAAAGAGCTCATTTGCACCTTCATGGAGTTTATACTCTCTGTTCTTTGGAGGAACATGTGGACGGAGCTCAGGAGTTTTTCTGCTTCCTGCCGCTTCTCGTTGAGCAGCAGAGCCTGCTGGGAGTTCTTCCTCACGTATTTGATGTAAACGCTCTCCAGCATCTGCACGGCCTCCGCTTGGTTCGCTTCTAGCAGCGCATGCATCCTCTGATACTGCGCCCTGACTCGCTCCTTCAGCTCAGAGACAGCCTCCTGTGGAGAAAAGACGGTCACACACGAGAACATGTGCCCAGAAAAGTACAGTGTTAAACAGAGGGCTAGTTTACCAAACAACATACATTTATCCAATAATGTAGAAGCCACTCAGAGCTGCAGAGTTTTACTTTTAATTTCCCCAGAGTGAAAACGATGGAGTTACTCAAACACATCAGACAAAAACTTTAGCTAAGTGGAGGAAAAAGACGATCTGCAAAGCTGCACTTTACCTTCATGAGGGTCTTGTCTGACTCCAGCTTGCTGAGCTGCCCCTCGATGTTCTGAACACGACGATCCAGTTTGTCTTGTTGACTCATTAGCATGGCCTGTGAAGAGATGGCACAGATTAGGCAGTTGAACCACAACAAGATACACTAAAAGCACAAAGGCAGAATAAACCCAGACTGCTGTGTGACCTCTAGCAGGCTGCTACTCGCCACTTCCTCCACAACTCTGATTAAACAAAGGAAACGACAGCTGCCGGCGACAAACATGTACCCATTTGGGTGCACGTGTGGGTATACCAGTAAAGGCAAACACGGTTACACAAAAGCGTGTCTGATTGCTGCTAAGTTTGTCAGGAACCATGCAACATTAAGTGTGATGTGTAGTTGTCAAAGGACAGAAAAGAGCCAGCAATGTAAACGTCCTACATTACAGCAGGGGATAAAAATCAATCTGAAGTCACAAACTGACAGCCAACTATGAACACGGGAGGTCAGGAACACTTTTTAATAAACAGTTTCTTCATGGGAACCGTGCCCGCATAAGAAAACCCCCGCTGCCATGGCAACAAAGCCCAGTCTATGTATATGTCAGCTACTTTGTATGTGAGGGAGCATAAAGGCACCACGTCCTATCTTTTTTATTTATTTTTCATTTTGCCACATGCATCGCTCCCCACAGTTTACACTGGCCTCTGTGTCATTGACAGTTTGACATGCCTGTGTGCACAACGTCAGGGCGTGAGGGTCTGCGCTACCCCCCTCGTTTCCCAAGAGCGCTCACCGGAAAAAAAGGGAACAAGAGCAAAGGAGCTGGTTGCATATGCCAAACAAAGGCAGAAAAAGTCAGAAAGACAGGAAAAAAGTGCAAGCATAAGAAAAAACGAACAACTTTTAAGTAAAAAAAAAGAGGAAAGGGGAGAATGAGGACATTCTTGCAGCCTCTTGAGGGAGTTTCACATTCAGCAACAGCTCTCTTCAGCTGTTCACATGTTCAGGGGATGCTGCAGCAAACAGAGGAAACAGTTTAACTAATTTCAAAATGGCGACCAAAAAAAAAAAAAAAAAAAAAAAGAGAAAACTTCAATGTATCTATACAACAGCCTATTCTGTTACTTTTACTGGAGTCAGCTGATGTTTTTCACACGGTAAAAATGATCAAAATCTCATGTTCTTCAAGATGGATATGAATTATAAAGTAGACTGTTAGAAAGATGTGCCTTAATGAAGCAAACATGGTATAAAAAGTAATTTCAACATATTTAGGTGAGATTATTACAGTATATAAAAATATAATGGGGGAAAAAATTGGCCTTTGGCAAGTATCACAGCTTGTAAAAGTTTTTTTTTTTTTTTGTAGCAGCTGTATTTTACTTCTTGCATCTGGGATTTTCACCCAACAGTTGTTTATTCTTAGATTTTTAAGGTTGTTTTGCATCTTCCTCTTTAAATTCTGTCAATTTTTTATGGTGACTGAGTTGACTTTAGGTTTATTGTTCTGTAGCAACACAATCTTTTCACCGTCTATTTTTTTTTTACGTAGTTTAATATGCGTTTCTGTTCAAAGCTACATTGAACTGAATTGTTTCGTCGCTTTATCCGTGAAATTTCCCAGGAGTCTGAAACACAGTCCCAAATTATGATAGACCTGCCCCCGTGCTAAAGCAGTTCTTTCTACAGTCATTTATTTTTCTTATAACAAACACTTTCCTCCCGAGACTCATCCATGAAGGTCATATTTATAAAAAACAGAAGAAAACATCTCCACAAAGTCCAGTACCGTATTTTTTTGGACTATAAGGCACATTAAGCGAAACAAAACGGTCAGAAAAGTCAAACTTTATTCAACTCATTCACAATAGCCACATAAAATTGGTTTGAGGTCAGTAGGCACAACCAAAATTAATACATGAGGCTCACTGTCGATTTTTGAGAAAATTAAAGGATTTTAAATGTGCCTTATAGTCCGAAACGTACGGTAAATATTCTTAAAGTTTTTAATTATTAATTTTCAGTTAAAATACATTTTTATTGGTTTTCTAGACCATAATATAACTTTCTGTTTTCTGCCATTTGTAATCTTGTTGCAAACTCAGAGATCTCTTACATAAACATCCCTTTTTTCCTATAGCACTTCCGAGCTGTGTAGAATTAGATTACTTTAATTTTGAGAACACAAGACTGCTGCTTAGGAGAACCGGATTATTGAGTATTTGAAGAAGCTTTTCGGGCTTTAAAATTCACATCACATACAGTGGCTATGATCGTAAACAAGCCCCGCAAGCTAATTATGAACAAACATCATACACTTATCTTTTATAACATTTAAGAAATAGATAAATCTTTGTATCTTCTACTCCTTTTTTACTCAAACTAACAGAAATTTGGATTAAACTTTGCATCATCACTGCCCAGAATGCTTCCTGTTGGAAATGTTGCTGATGAGAGCGGTCCAAAATCAGTAAAGTCACCGTGAATTCATCAAAACAGCTAAATTATGTAAGAGATGTGAAAAGGTTCTGTAGAATGGAGAAAAACTGCAGAGGCATGTGACAAATCTCTTTGGATTCGTTTCTACACCCCTCTCACATTTCACACAGTCAGCAGAGCCATTGGCAATTGGAAAAATATATTGATCGGCACAGCTTTATATAAAAAAAAAAAAGACATTTCAAATTATTTATTAGGCATTAATTGATGGAAGGGTTCTAATAAAACAAAGGCTTTGGGTGCAGAGACATGTGCTGCTGCTAACTCTGCTAGCTGGGGATCTTATATTCCTTCATTTTCACCGATCTAATGGATCAACATGGATTCTGACAGAGAAGCTGAACTCACCCATTACCACAGTTTTTATAATCCATTCAAAATGATCTATTAACAGCCACCGGGACACTCCGAGTTGCTTTTCTCGGGGGGTTTTTTGTCTTTTTTCCCAAGACGTGGAGGTGGGACGTAGGTGTTGCATCAAACGAAGCACCCCAAATGGAAAAGTATCATTTGGAAACAACTTTTCATGTCACTACCATGTGACAGTGACAAAAATAAATAAATAAATAAATAAATAAAAAACAGCTGGTATGCCGATGTTCCCAGCTGCTAAAGGATTTGATTAGTGAATGTTTGCAGCTTTTGAGATGAGTGTTTCTCTGGACAGGAATTTAACAGAGAATGCAAGCAAACCTTGATGTTTTTGGTGCAAGACATTCAAATGGGAAGTAGTTACACTTTGTCACTGTGAATAAGAATATATGTAGGTTTTTTTTTTTCTCGTCAGAGGCGGCACAGTGTTGGAGCCAGGGGGTGGCCCACGGTGGCCTTGGCCACCATAGATTTATTTTCAAACCAACCAATTATTTGAGGAAACAATACTTTTAAGCAATATAAAAATTATAAAGCATAGTTTCCCAAATGATTGGGGCAGCCAGTTCCACACCCACATATATATATATATATATATAGCGGCAGCCATCTTGGATTTTATATGGCAACCCAATTTTTGTTGGGGACCTTTCTTACATCTAGATACAGCGACACACCTAAATGAAAATTGGTATCTCACTTATTTTTCAAATTATCCAGCTCACAAGACAGACGGACGGAGAGTATTTTCAATTACCCACTGATGGTCCCACTGACTCTTTTCATTTGCCCATTTTGACTAGACCTTGAGTGTTTTTGTAAACCACTGCCATTAACTAGTCTGATGCTTTTGATTTTTCTACTAAACTGAAAAAAATATTTACTATATTGGTTTATTTACAGGTTATTTAAAACCAACCCAGTTCGGCTGAGAACGACCTGTAGAATAGAAGTTCTGCTCACACAGACTCATGTTCGTGCTGCTGTTGTACTACTAGCGCTAAGTGTATTTTTAGTTAACATTTTACTTAGTTCATATCTTAGATCTTATTACTGTTTTTCTTTTACATTTTATATTTTTGTTGGATGTAACTGGACCCTGTGTACACAATCGTTCCACCACGTGTACCACATGTGATGCGAATGACAAATAAAGAACCTTGAAGCTCTGAAGAAGTTGAGCCAATTTTGAAAATTATTTTGGGACACAACCCAAGTTGATGTGAAACGACCCAAATGTTTAATCCTGAAAGAGATCAATACAATTTTGTAAAAAATAAATAAAATAAAATATCACGGTTTTATTCAACAATGTATTTTTTTAGTATTTGATTTGTGCAACAAAAATAACTCATTAAACAAACCTAAAATTAATATGTTTGTTATGCAAACCTACTCATATGTAGGCTAATCAAACATGTGCCTTATTAGACTGCTTTTGAGTGTAAAAATGATCAATAAACGTTTCCTCTGGTAAATCCTATGAAACATGGATGCAATGACCGTCTGCCAAATGTTCACATCTCTGATAAATTCGCTGCATTTATGCCAAAAAAAAAAATATGGAAGAGGCTAAACCAAAACCCACACGAGCCACATCTCAACATCTCCAAGAGGATATTTCCGACTAAAAAACAACTTTTAAACAACCTGATACAACCTACAACAACCGACTTTACCTCTACAGTTTTACACAAACAGCTGATAATGGTAATAATCATTACCACGGTTTATAGTTTCTGTGAAGGTTGTATAGACAAAACAGGAAATACATGTTATCTTATGGTAAATGCTGGTTTTACGTCATGGCAGCAGCCTTTCTTTGCCGCCCCCCCCCCCCCCCCCTCCAGTTCATCAGTCATATCTTCGTAGTTTTAGTCATGGTTCCTCCTATTCTTTTATACCTCGTTAGCTTTACGTCTAAAATAGCACGGCAGCACCAAAGCCCACCTTTAACGAGCTTCAATCTGCCAATGATCTCTTTCCGCACTGTCCCATTTAGGCGTGCAGACTCCAGCAGGTTGCCAGGAAGCTCATGTTTAAATGAGGAGCCTCGAGCTCAATGAACAGAGAGCCTCTTTCACAATCAACTGACAACTATTGCCTATTTCTGATGTCAATGGGCTGCCCTCAACATTCTAGAGAACTGACTCACTCCAGCCAAGACAGAAGAAAATGCAAACAGCAGAGCCTTCATGGGCGACGGTTTCCTGCAGAGGTGCCCGAGAAAACCAAGGTGAGGTTGTGTGGGAGGGGTCCTCCTCCTCTGCTTGTCCCAGGGATGACATTACTGTTATATTACTCTTCCTGTCTAATCTTAAAATTACCAGTGAGCGTGCGGAAAGTTACTGTAAAAATCTCCTCTGAGAGCCAAAAATAACCAAAAGATATGAACACACTCCTGCTATGTTTCCCCCCACCCCCCTTCTTTGTTTGTCCCAAAAGCAACAAGAGTGCAGCCAGGGGAATTTAAAATGCTTTTACCAAAATAGACCACAGCTCCGTCAAGGAGAAAGACCTCTCAGTAAGTAATGACGAGAAGCCACTTCGGCCTCAAATTACTTTAACAAACGGCCGAGCGCTGAGGAAGCCCAACTTTTTTGGCTGCTACAGAAATGAGAGTGCACTCGGAGTGTGAGGGCCCGAGCATGAACTGCGTTAATTTGAGAAGAGCCAGGATGTGTTTTACCCTGGGAATATACGGTTGGGGGAAAGAACAGAAAGATGGGTGGGTGGGTGTGCATGCAAGTGTGCAAAGGGAGCAGCTGTGGAAAGGGCTGAACAGACATCTTTTGTCCTGGTAATAGCTCCGAACCAGGGAAACAATTTGAATCGAGGATTTCAGCTGATGTGATCTACTCTGGAACAGAAAATGTGCCCAAAACTTCTCCCCGTCTGAACTAAAGCCATGACCACCAACAAGACAGCAACACAGCAGATGCTACAACTAATTAGGTTCCCACTTCCATCCCTTCATCAGTGGGAAGGGCCGTGAAAGAAATGCATATGAAGCAGTGTGGGTGGTGGATACCTTTCAACTTGTGTTAAGATTTGTGAACTGACACAAAGTGCAGAGCGGAGAAAAATACACATCACAGCTATGCATGTACAGTAGCCTTTATGCAGGATACAAAACAAACCATTGCTCACTTGTTGCCAATTTCTTGCCATATAATTAGTAGCATCCGGTTCCCACCTTTACCTTCTTTCTCTCAATAATTCCCCGAACTGACTTTCAAAGCATTTAGTGGCTCAAATGCTGATTAGTGAACATGCTCCTTTAAAGAAACAACCCTCATTTACAGTAGGAGTCTAAAATAAACCCCACGTGGATCCTCCCTCGCTGCACAGGGGTCATCACTTCCGGTGGGTGCAGACTGCGTGGCTGCACTTACCCGAGGGCACAGCGCTGCTAATGGAAAGGCGTGGCGGTCTCAAGTGGGTGGTGTGATCAAGGTTAAAAGCTGCGTGTGACGTACGCATGTTTGTGTGCACTGGTACACTTTCATCCACCTAAAAGGGATGAGTTTCGCCTGTCCGGTCCCATCTTATCAGTCGAGATGAAAAAGTCAGGATATCTTTAAAGGCCACTGAAGTGAAAGAAACTTATCTGCCTTGAGATTCTAAGAAATACCCAGAGTGCACCTCTTTGCTGTCAAGGTTTTCCTTTCAGTTTTGGCGCTCTGTAAGCTATGACACCATTTTCTCCACTTGTGATGCTAAATTGTGGTGGCGTGGATGCAAGTTTTGTACCTGTATTTGAACTTGTTGTTGGTCCACTGCACACACCGTGTGCCTTTGATTAGTGCAGTGGGAGATGCAGCAGAAAGCGCACAGAGCCACCTGCTCCTCCTCACAGTGCAGCAGCCTGTATTCCTCATGACTGGGACAGGTCCACGCGCTCAGCTCCTCGACGTCAACCAACAGGTGTCCCGGCGCTGCGCACGGCTGCTGGAGATGAGTCTGGATATGGGTTTGGCAACAGGGCTCTTTGCAGCGCAGGCACACTTTCCTCACAGGCAGCGGCGGGCCCCGTCTGCAGAGCACACAGTGCAGCACAGCGGGGACTTTCTCAGTGTTCAAAGCGTTAAAGTGCTTCACGATGCTGGCGAGCTTGAAGTTCTTCTCCAGTGTGGGTTTCTGGTTGTAGTCGTGGTTGCACTCGGGGCAGCGGACCGCTGCGTTGTCTTTGGCCCAGGCCTCAGAGATGCAACTTTTGCAGAAGTTGTGCTTGCACGGCAACTGGATCGGCTCATCGAAAACATTCAGACAGATGGGGCAGAGGAGCTCCTCTTCAAAGCAGTTCTTCCAGCTTGCATCCATGACTTCAGTTAAACTGAGGGCGATGACTAAAGGAAAGAGCAAAGATAGGAATCACTTCATGAACTTTTAACGCTTTGTGAAACGGTTTACTGTAAAGGACAGAAAGATGAGTCAACCCCAAAGGAAGTTAAGGTTCTTGCCTTATACTTCGACTCAGCTGCAATCTTGGTTCCAACCACTAAATTTGTGATTTTCCTACCTGGCAGGACTATACCACAAACGAAAAACAAAAAAATCTTGGCAAGTGGGCTGGAATAATGGGAATAAGCATTGATCATTAATAGGAAAAGTACCCAGAATTCCACTTGTCACTCAGTAGTTTCCTTCCTTAGTCCTTATTGAGCTAAGTAAGCACTATTTTGAACTTTTTGCTTCAACAAACGTTGCTTGATTTTCCTGAAGGTGCAATGGGTTCAACTATATTCCAAAAATAAACCAGTTTGATTTGTCAATATAAAACTTTGTTTTTTTTTTTGCCAATGTGTTTTGAACTGGTAATAACATTATAATATTCAGCAGTATTTTTTTTTAATTTTGGGTGTGAATAAAGGTCTATAAGTAACCGAATAATCTTATTCTAATCACTGTAAGTTTCTTTAAAGAACATTTCCTGAAAGTTTTATGATACATTTCTAAAATATGATTTTTTTTTTTTTTTACTTAACATATATATTGGTATTGTTAGAAATTTATTTTTAGATCGGAATCATTTATTTTAATCTAAAACTCTTTTGGAAATTTTTCGTACAAGTATTCCTTACAAAGTCTCGAAGACTGTTTCAAATAAATCATGACATAAGGAACGTAATCTAAATCGTTTTAATGCGAGACTAAAGATGTGTAAGCAAAATATGTGACTGGCAGCCATGTTGTTTTACCTACACTGTAATTATTTGTTAGTTTTAACAACATTTTCTCCAACAGTTCTTTACCGTCAAAGCAATTTACAGTAAGTTACTGTGGAGTTGTTAGTCGTCTAAGTTAAATTACTGCATTCACACTAGTGTACAAGTATGTTACAGTATTCTTACTGTAAACTTACAATGCATTCTGGGAAACTATTAGGCCACTGTAAATTAAAATACAGCAACGCTGGTTTACTGTAAAAAGCAGCAGCCCTCCATCTTGAAGTAAAAAACTTTTCATGATTTAAAAGTAATATATTTTAATTTATTAATTTAGCTTTTGGATATGAAATCATATTGTATTTATTTTGCCTCCGCTCAGGACCTTAGTGTCGTTGGATCAGCTTTATCTGGTAAATGGTTAATTCAACAGTAGCAATTATTACTACTGTTTAGTCCTTTTTCTTTTTAAATGGAACACGGTAGCGTACTGGATAATTGTTGCAGAAATGACTAAAAACAAGTCGACAACGGCTACAACCATGAAAAAGCCATTTGGGGTTAATAAAGCCTACCAATAATGAATTACTGGAACGTATTCATGCTCATATTTGCAATAAAAGAGCTTTGTTTACATTAAGCGAGTACCTGCGTTTCAATTTTATCTCTGCGAAACTATTCTCTTTAAAACTCATCCATTTCAAGTAGTTCAGGAAAGCCCTTGCTTTTTAATGTTTGATGTAATAGTTTGCAAAGAGTACCTTTAAAGTACAGGTATTTCAGGTTTCTGTACATCAAATCTCAGCTTTTAAAGCAGACAGATCCTAAAATACATTCTTACAAATTGGTCTGTGATAGTAAAAGTACTCACGTGAATTATAATAAGTAGCCTAATGGCTGTCTTAAATATTTAAACGACAAGATGATACATGCTGTGCTGTTTGAAAGCGAGTGACAACTTGCAACAGAAAAATTGACTCTTCCTCTGTGAGACGGAACCACGCGCGCGCGCGCACGCACGCACGCACACACTCGTCTGCTGTTAATTAGAGATTAAAGCAGTGTATTGAGACGCACACGGTATATTTCAACAGACGTTACCAACTATTAATTTCCCATGTCGACTCCGGTGCACCTAGAATGAAGGCGAGGAGCAGCTCGTCATCCAGCCCGCGGTGAGCGCAGCTCCTCCGGTCAGATTACAGCCGTGTGTCCGACGCAGCGCCTCGACACCGGGGCTTTTTGTATTTTATTTATTTTATAGGATTCCCGGCCCGGTTCTCTCCTCTCTTCCGCTTTCCCGTAAACTCTGCGAGCGAGGGTTTACTGGAAGTGGAGGCAGGTTCGGAAAGGAAGCGCACCGAGCCTCCGCAGCCAGCCAAGCTCCAACATAACGTGACCCGACACGGAGTTGACACACAGACTGGGAGGAGCCGAGGGGGAGGGAGGGGGAGCCGGGCGGAGGAGGAGGAGCAGGCCGGTGCCACAGCAAACTCTACCGGGCACACTGCGGAAGGCCAGGAGGCAGGGGCGGACAGGGGCCCCCAGGGGCCCAAATGAGGGGTATAAAAAAAAAAAATAAGGGAACCAGCATATATATATATATCTTCCCCTCCCCCGTAACCTAAGCGACC
>NC_056498.1:55924750-55965188 GCF_014905685.2 Nematolebias whitei | reverse complement strand
AGACCTGATTTCAACAAAGAACGATGACAACAATGGACAACAGCGACAACAATAGACAATTATAAAAAGGCATACTGATTTCTTTTTTTTTACCAATTAAAATAGGATGGCAAAAAAAAAAAAGTAGCAAAAACAGCTAGATTATAAGGTGAATGTAGAAAACTAAAAACAGGAACATGTCTGCATTGGTCCTTGCCAGGAGTCCAACAGATTCTTAAAGACACGTCGAGAGCTTCCGATATTTTTGCAAGATATTCCTGGAAACAGGAGCGGAGTAGGAGAAGGCCCATTTGCCAAGTTCAGTCCACACTGAGGGAACACTGCAGGTAATAATGTCCTGATAGCGTACGCTGTATTTTCACTCACGCAGACACGTAGGAGGAGATGTATGAAGGCAGCAGACCAAGAAGTGATTTAAAGATGAAAATGTACCAGTGGGAGAGTCTGTGTGAAGTTAATGATGTATATATGTAATGATGTATACCTGTATATAAATATTATAAATAAATATATCGCTCATAAGGTGACTGTGATGATGCTTTCTGTGTGCTCCTATTAGCAAAATATCTCAAGAATATGAGTTGACTTTCAAAGTTCTTTATTGTCATTTGCATCAGATGTGGTACATGAGGTGGAACAAAATTGTGTACACAGGGTCCCCATTACATCCAACAATAGCAAAAATATAAAGTGTAAAAATAAACTGTAAATAAGGATCTAAGATATAAACTCTGCTAAACGAAATGGTACACTAAAAAAATCCAAGATATATGCTAATCACTAATAGTGCAAACAATACACAGAACAACAGCAGCATGAACACGAGTCTTTGTGGGTAGATGAGTAAGAATGAATGAATACTGATGAATGAAATAATCAGCAACATGAGATCATCAGCATGGATAATCAGCAGCACATATCATTCATTCAACCTTTATTTATACAGGTAAATCCCATTGAGCCTCGAAGACTCATTTACAAGAGAGACCTGATTTCAACAAAGAATGATGACAACAATGGACAACAGCGACAAGTCATACAGATTGTTATATTTTTTTTAAACAAATAGGATGGCTAAAAAAAAGAAAAGCAACATAAAAACAGCTAGATTCTAAGGTGAATGTAGAAAACTAAAAACAGGAACATGTCACCAATCAAAGTTGCATAACTGATTTTTTTTCAGCCTGATTAGGGATTTATGAGTCTGACAGCTTCAGGGTAGAAGCTGTTCCTCAGTCTAGTGGTTCTGCACTTAGTTCAGTTCAATTCAGTTTATTTATATAGTGCCAAGTCACAATCTCAGGGCACTGAACAGAAACATAATGCTCCGCAACCAACTGCCTGAGGGGAACGGGGCAAAGAGTGTGTATGCTGGGTGAGTGGGGTCCTTCATGATGCAGGTGGCTCTCTTCCTACATCTGGAGGTGTGTTTGTGATGGCGAGGAGGCTGACTCGAACAGTTTTCTGTGCAGCCTTCACTACTCTGCAAAGCTTTTTTTTCTGTAGCTGTGCAGCCTCCATGCCACACGTTGATGCTGGAGCACAAGATGCTTTCAACTGCACACCTGTAGAAGGAGGTGAGGACTGAGCTTCCCAGTCTAGCCCGCCTCAGCCACCTGAGGAAGTAGAGTCTCTGATATTCCTTCTTGATCAGGCTGGTAGTGTTGTTGCCCCAGGGTTGTCATTCAGGTGCACACCCAAGTACTTGTAACTAGACCACTTCCACCGCAGATCCTCCTATGTTCAGGGGGGTGTAGGTGAGTTTGCTCCGTCTGAAATCCATGACCATCTTCTTCGTCTTCTTCACACTGATGTGAAGGTTGTTCTTCCTGCACCAGCTCTCGTTCCACCTCCTGCTGGACTCATCGTTGTGATGCATCCAACCACCGCTGTATTGTCTGCAAACTTTACAATATGACAGCCTGGATGGTTAGGTGCACAATCATATGTGAGCAGAGTGAACCGGAGGGAGCTCAACACACAGCCCTGAGGGGGTGCCAGAACTGAGGGTTATGGTGAAGGAGGAGAAGTTGTGGATCCTCAGTTTTAATAAAACTTGAAGTAATGGATGGATGGACGGCCAGCCAGCCAGACAGATAGAAAGATAGACAAGACAGACATCTAAGCATACATATACATATGGTTGGATGAATGACTGGTTGACCTTTGGAGTCAACCCAGCTCAAGATGGCTACCACAGCCAACTGCTTTTAAAATAAACACAAAAATAGCTATAGCTTAGTCAGTTCTACAGATGTTAAGCTAAAATTTGTTGTGGTAGTTGCTGAGACTTATCCCCAGCACATATTTTAAGCCCTAACTGATCTCGTGAGATCTCTGTTTAAACGATCCAATTAAATATTTGGAGTACAGTACTGTAAACTACCTGTTAATAAAATATCTCAAAACCAATGGGTTTTAATGAACCATTCAGGAAACGAGATGCATTTCTACAACTGATTAACTTTTGGAGCCAACCCAATTCAAGATGAACGCCAAAGCAGCTAAAGTTGGAAAACACAAAAATGGCTTTAATTCAGTTCATTTAAACAGATATTGGGCTGCAGTTTGGTGCGGTTGTACATTAGACACATTTACAGGGCTATTCATTTATGTTTATGAATTAAAATAACCTGTGCAGAGCTTAAAAACAAGATTAACATTTAAAAGATGGAACCTAAAACTATTTTAAGAATTGGTTGATCTCCTGGCCAACTATTAAGCAAATACTGTGTGTGAATAATTCAATGTAAATAAATATCCATACATATTTTCCTTCACCATTGAAATTTAGGAAAGAAATTCTGCACTTTTTTTTTTAAACAATAATGTAGATCAGTCAAATGTAAGCCCAAGATATTTAACTAATTTACAGAAACAAGCTTCTTAGGTTAAAATAATTCAAACAAATCTTTGGTTTTATTCTGGACAAAAAACAAATAGTTAAAACGTGAAACTTTAGATGGCTCACTTGATTAGAAAATCACAAACCAATATTTGTTAGGTAATTATCTCTGGCACAAGGGCTGCAAAAATAAATAAATATATCTATATAGCAGTTTTTAAAAATCCCAACCAAAATTTTCTTAACGATGCATTTATTTTCCTTACACAAATAAATTTTAAAGAAAAAAGTTCAATGTTACTTCTGAATTAGTGACTCAGATTTATTTCACTTTTTAATGCACTTTGGAATACAGTCAGTTTAGTCATAAAAATAAAATTAAACATCTAAACTTCCTTCTCATCCTGAAAAAAACCCAACAATATAAATACGACATTAAGTGTTATTTAAAAGAGTTCTAAAAGACCCCAAAAAAAGTTGTTTTGTCAACTTCTTAGGGTTAACAAGGTATGCATTGATGGTTTCAAAAAGCAGTGATTCAAGTGAGATTGTATGCAGGAACGTGTCAACGGAAATATGTAGCCTTTTATAGCTCGAGGCACTGAGGAAATTTCAAGCAGGTCCCATTGCATTAAAATAACAGTTAAAAAAAAAAAAAGATTTATCTTGAAATGTAAAACAGAACCTTCTTTTTGCATTTACAACAACAGTGGTGTATGAAATTGTACAATATAAAACAATGGTTTTTGAAGGGAAAGTAAAAAAACTAAATATGGAGTTAAGTACTTGTCACGGGGAGTGGAGGTGGCTACACCAGCAGCATTTTGATACATATGAAGTGTCAGTAAATAATACCTATTCATAGGTTGTAGCCTGTTAAATACAGAAACGTTTGAGACAACATAAAAACAGGTAAAGCTTTGGTGTGAACACAAACACACAAGAGGAAAATGTCCAGCATTTGTAAAAAATTATACACAAAAGCGTAACTGAAAACACTGATACGTTGTGACTTTTAGTCCCTTTCTGTTAAGGCCACTGGAATAAATAGCACTTGTTTTGAGAACTGCGACCTGGTTATTAATGGACCTTAGTCTGATGATTGTGGATGCACGCTCTGCTGCATTAAAGATGTACGTATTGGGTTAACCGAAAGAATAAAAGCGAACGGTTTGCCCTGCAGGAAGGTTCTCTCAGGTAACTGAACAGGCTGGTTTGAGACTGATTTGATCATCTCAAAAGTATTCATACTTCAAAGAGATGTTGCAAACAGCAGGGTTGGACTGAGGACGCAGTAACAGTCAAATGTTTTGTCGATTCCCAGAATCATTTTCAGGAGGGAAGGAGTCTCTGGCTATCTAAGGTGTAGAACAACATACACTGCCTGGCCAAAAAAAAAAAAGTCGCCACCAAAAAAAGGTCACACTAATATTTCGTTGGACTTCCTTTAGCTTTGATTACAGCATGCATTCACTGTGACATTGTTTCAATAAGCTTCTGCAATGTCACAAGATCTATTTCCATCCAGTGTTGCATTAATTTTTCACCAAGATCTTGCATTGATGACTAGGCACTAGACATGATGGGTGCATCACTTCACCTGCCTCTCTTCTTACCTGATGCGCCCATCACTCTGGAACAGGGTCAATCTGGACTCATGAGACCACATGACCTTCTTCCATTGCTCCAGAGTCCAATCTTTTATGCTCCCTAGCAAACTGAAGCCTTTTTTCCAGTTAGTCTCACTGATTAGTGGTTTTCTTAAGGCTACACAGCTGTTCAGTCCCAATCCCTTGACTTCCCTTCACATTTTGTGTGTGGAAATTATCTTACTTTCACTATTAAACATAGCCCTGAGTGCTGCTGTTGTTTTTCTTCGATTTGATTTCACCAAACGTTTTAAGTGATCACCCATCACGATCATTCAGGATTTTTTTCCGGCCACATTTCGTCCTCGAAGACGATGTGCCCTCACTATCTTTCCAGTTTTTAATAATGCGTCGGACAGGTCTTAACCCAATTTTATTCATTTCTGCAATCTCTTTAAATGTTTTCTCTGCTTGATGCCAATGATTTGACCCTTCTCAAACAGACTGACATCTTTTCCACGACCACGCGATGTGTCTTTTGACATGGTTGTTTAAGAAGCGAGAAGCAACTCATTGCACCAGTTGGGGTTAAATAACTTGTTGCCCATTCAGTAATTATCCAATAGGAGGCTTGTTCCTATTTGCTTAGTTAAATCCAGGCGGCAACTTTTTTTTTTTTTGGCCAGGCAGTGTAGATGGAGCTGAGTTTCTCTGCAGGCCCTGGAGGGTCTCCTGTTCTTGATGTTGAACTCTGCCGGAGGAGGGTTTGCATTGTCCACGAAGTGTCTCGGTCTCATTGCAATGGATTATCAAACACAGAGTCCGGTAGGATGGAAATCTTCAGCTTCTTCTCTGGCCAGCTGTACTCCTTGGGCAACTTTGTCTAAACAAACATGTAAGATACTTAGTGAAACAGACATGCACGCTGAAAGTAAAAAACAAAACAAAGAGGTTTTACATACCTCATCACGAGTGTTGAGCTCTAGTAAATCCCCTAACATTTGCTCCACAAACTCCTCAGTCAGCAATATCTGTGCAGGGAGGGTGGAGAAAGTCAAACAAATTCAAAGAATCGGAATAAAAACTGATAAGACCTAAGATTTATAGTGGGGCAAAAAAGTATTTAGTCAGCCACTGATTGTGCAAATTCTCCTAGATGAGAGGTCTGTAATTTTCATCATAGGTACACTTCAACTACGAGAGACAAAATGAAGGGGAAAAAAAATCCAGGAAATCACAATGGAGGATTTTTAAAGAATTTATATGTAAATTATGGTGGAAAATAAGTATTTCATCAATAACAAACAAGCAAGATTTCTGGCTCTCACAGACCTGCAACTTCTTCTTTAAGAAGTTCTTCTGTCCTCCACTCGTTACCTGTATTAATGGTACCAGTTTGACCTGGTTATCTGTATAAAGGACACCTGTCCACAGCCTCAAACATTCAGACTCCAAGCTCAACCATGGCCAAGACCAAAGAGCTGTTGAAGGACACCAGGAAGAAAATTGTAGACCTGGACCAGGCTGTGTTGCCCAGCGACAGCCCCAAAACATCACTGCTCTAGAGGAGATCTGCATGGAGGAATGGGCCAAAATAGCAGCTACAGTGTGTGCAAACCTGGTGAAGACTAACAGGAAACATTTGACCTCTGTCACTGCCAACAAAGGTTGTGTTACAAAGTATTGAGCTGAACTTTTGTTATTGACCAAATACTTATTTTCCACCATAATTTACAAATAAATTATTTAAAAATCCTACAATGTGATTTCCTGGACTTTTTCCTCATTTTGTCTCTCATAGTTGAAGTGTACCTATGATGAAAATTACAGACCTCTCTCATCTTTCTAAGTAGGAGAACTTGAACAATCAGTGGCTGACTAAATACTTTTTTGTCCCACTGTAGTTATGTAAAAACCTGAAGCCAGGGGCCGTGTGCTGCAAAAGGATGCTCCTCAGTAGCAAAAGCTCCTTCCACTCCCGTAGAAACGAATGTGATGGCAGTGTCTCCGTTGATACTTTTATAAGTAAAATGTCTCCCGTGGAGTAACCTGCCCCTGCGCAAAATTAAATACAACAGTATGATATACAACTCCATGTTACACATTCAGTAGATATGTTTTTATATATATATATACACACACACACACACACACACACGTCTCTTTTGTAAAGAGTCCTTGAGGCTCAATGAGACTAACCTGTAGAAATAAAGGTTGAATGAATAATCATTTAGTTTAGCTACAGGAGAGCATTGTTTTCCATGGATTATCAGATTATTATCAGATTAACACTGGCTCTATAGATGTGGAGACGTTTTATTTTACGTTATTTGATTAAATTCGTACAGTGTAGCCTGACAAAGCTTTCTATGCGAACAACCTGCTCAAGAGTCGCACAGTTTTAATATTTTGTTAAACATAAATAAATCTGCAGTGTTTTTAACATTTTTTTAATGTAAAAATGCTCATACCCAAATAAGGAAATTAAATTTCTCCGTATGTAATTTGTAAGAGTCTGAGTTGTAAAAATTAAAGACTGAATCAAGTGAATCTTAAACTTCTTTGCGTGGTAATTATTATTTCAACACAGATATGGTTCAGGGTTCGGTAAACGGCACAGTTTTTGAGTTGAGAGGAAGAGTCTATCAAACTTTGAGGTGAAAAAAAAATAAATAAATCAAACCGATTAATGAGAAGGTTAAACTTTATTTTCTTAGCTTCAAAGTCGACAGATCACCATGTGAACTCAAGTCTGCTCTGTTTTAAATAAACTCTTCCTCTCAGCACATACCAGCCTGTAGAGGCTGCAGGAAACGAGCTGCCTTCACAACACGAGACATCTCATGACATTTTAGCATCACAAGATCTCCTCACACCCATAAGTATGTTTTTATTTCTCTTGGGGAAAAAAAAATCTGCTGGTTGTATTTGTGATTTTCCAGTGGAGTGAGAATGTGTCGTACCGCAGGCAGAGGGGCAGAAGTGTGCCCGACTCTTGGTTGAATTTCAGATGAACGCTCTCCAGCTGCCGTGTTCGGACCAACTCATGAGGAACAATGGCTGCTGAGCTTTCACTTTCCAAACTGTCCTTGCGACTCCTGAAAAACCGACAAGAGACGATAAAATACACAAGGGTGGATTTCTAAATATGTACAGTCACTAATGAGCTCACGTATTTTCTGGGAAAGGAAATTACAAAAAAGGAAACGGTAGGCCCTGTCAGTAAATAGGAATGTGCTGCTATTTCGCAATTCTTATGGAACGAATTCTGTAAAGGCTCAACAAATTCCACAGAAAGGTGGAAACATAGTAACGACAAACCCACACATGCTGGTATCTGAAAACTATGATGGTAACAGCTCAGATGTCAGTGGGGCTCTGAGTCACTGTACAGGATGGGGGACTTATCTTCCTGAAGCCCGTGTGCTGAGCAGAGCCCCATGTCAATGTGCTTATGTGTGGGAGGAGAACTCACGGAGCTCTCTCCAGGCTCTGTTTCTGGCTGCTGATAGGTGGTAGTGCCGTCTTGCTGTTAAACTCTAGCCCCTTTCTCAAGGTCTCTCGGATCTGCTCTGTATCTGTTATCAAATTAAGAAAAATAACTCCATTATTAACTAGAAAAAGCCCAAGAAGCAGCTTGTTATGTTTTAATCCTTTAGGCGTCAGTGCACCTTTGTTGGAGAGCCTGCGCGGCTGTGATCCGATGCAGATCGATCGGCTGTCCTCCTCATCGTCCGGTGGGCGACTCAGATCATCCCACACACACTTGGCGCTGACCCCACTCAGATTAGAGCCCTCAGTTTCAATTCCCTGATCCACTCTCTCCTGCTTAGATGAGCAAGAAACATATGCAATCATTAACACTAGCTTAAACAAAAGTCCGAGCTACATTCTTTACCAATGAAAACCGGTTTAATGATTTCTACATGCTATTAGGATTACTGTGGTGAAGATACGATTCACAATTGCTTGACCTAAAAATGGCTTAATTTAATCCATTTATATTATAACTTTGTTTATTTTTTTATGGATATTTTCAAAAATGGGACAGTCCCTTGAAATAAACTCGTACAAAACATCACTCAAGTTTAACAATCCCAAATGAACCAAACATACTCTTAAAACGTGAAGACACAGTGTGAGTATTTGATCATTTCTGTGAGATGTATCTTAATAAAAACAAAACAATGCGGGTGCGACTGCCTGTGTGCAAATTTTATTAAAGCCTTACTTGTAAGTGTGGATCGATTTCAAAAATAGTTTCTCCTCTCCTCATGTCTGTGATTAGCCAAGGGCCGCCAGCTCTGTACACAAAACAATCATGAATTTTAACTTAAAGTCAAACACAAAACATTAATAAGTGAACACATAATCCCATTCTATGCCTTCTCGTTTCAGTGTATTCATAAAACTGGTCTGTACATTTTAAACTAAAGTGGTAGCCTATTTTAGCATAAAAAATAAACATGTCTAAACAGATACATTGTGAGCTGCTCTAATAAGGGTAAGTTTTATTAAAATTACCTAAACCTTTAAGGAATATAAGCACAACATCTTGTTTGACATTTCAAGATATATAAAATATATTTTTTTAAAAGTTCTGTTTAACCAACAACTATTTGTAAAGCTGTTCTGTTCAATTGTTGCAAATCCAGAGAAGTTACGTTCTGTCACAAGACAAACGAGACACACCGTCATTCATCACCTTAAAAGTATTTCTCAAAACTAACCTGCTTACTTTTGATTAATCAACACCCACAGTGAAACAAATCTTTTCCCTTCAATGTTTTACCCATTTTGTTATGATTCAACGCCTCAAAACAGATTCAAATCATTTTTTCCCTTCAGTGTAAATACAATGCTACATAATGACTCTTATTGCCATTTTTGTTGACATTTATCTAACCATTATCATGATTAGTCAAATACATCAGAAAAGCAGATGAGACAGATAAGCTCACACACTAAAGTGGGGTTAGCTCATTTATTCATTCAGGTATTCCACTGACATCAGATTAAAATGTATTAATTTTTCTTTTTCTCGTGAGTTTATTCAATAGCGCCAAGTCACAACAGACGTCATCTCAAGACACTGAACAGAAACATTCATATATAAAATAAGTTAACAGAAACATTCATATTTAAAAACAATAATTTAACACTATTTATGTAGGAGCAGACTGCTTTGAGTTTAACTCCATCGCAGAACTCTCATCTTGAGTAAGCATGAAGGCGACAGTGCAAAGGAAAAACTCCCTCATGAAGAAGAAGGAAACCCTTAGCTTATAGCTTTAGCTTATTGTTTTAGTTTAAATGCAACAATATACAAAGATCAGACATAACATTATGACTACTATGGTCAATTTAAAACACTGCTTGTTAATCAGCTTAAGGCAGATTCCACACAGTTTTACTTACACTTGGATTCCTCGCATCAGCTCTAAGATGCCCTGGCCGTTCCACTGTTGGGCCGCCTGCAGCTCCTCAGTACAAACTCCCACAATCTAGAGAAAGTGCAGAACCAAAGGCTGCGACATTAAAATATTTAGACTTTCAGAGTGGTTTTATTTCAAGATCTTTATATTTCTTTTTGAGCTACTTAATATCAGTTAAACAAGCAATTGGTCCCATGATTGCTCATTGTTGTATAGTTTCAAAACAAATTTTCACCTAAAACAAATTCAAGTAGGCCTGTCACGATAACAAATTTTGCTGGGTGAGAAATTATTGCAATAAACGATAATATTGTTTGATATTTGACAATAATTAGTAATTATTGTAAATTTTAAGAAGAAATTTTTGTTAATTTGTTTTGCATATAGTACCTTTTTGAGACCACCAGATGGCAGTATAAGACAGTTTGAACCGAAGGATGGATAGTGAGGGAGCGAGCACCTTGTCTCTTTAAGAAAAATGGGAGGGAGGCCCCTTGATGCGACATGGGCTGTCTCTCTTCAGTTCTCAAAATGGCGGAGGTTCGGTGTGGTTTGAGCTCTTTAGCATAGCATTTTTCACACCAAGCTTTTAATAAATATCAGTAAACAACTTCTCAGCTTCTTTTTGTAGAGAAAAACTTTTTTACAAAAAGACAGGTTTCAACTGTGAACTTTGGAGCTTTGATAAGACAGAGGTTTTTTTCCCCCTGAGGTCGGCTTTTTAGCTTAGCTCGTATATTAGCTTCTCAGCTTAGCTGCTTTTAACGATCCATAAACATGATTTTGGACGGTTAAAACAGATTTTAAAGAGAAAGGGAGGGGGTCAGTGAAGAGCACCGGAGTTGAGGTTTTTGTCATCCAGCGTCCAGCAGAAAGAGACACGAAGAAACGATAAAGTTGATAAATGAAAACAAGGTCAATAATATTCATTTATCATGCAATTAATTGATTTATTGTTTATCGCGACAGGCCTAAATTCAAGAAACTAATCTTGTCCATTTGCAAGATGGAGCTAGTTTGGCAGAACTGATGGTTAGGAACCAGGTTTATCTGAAGTTAGCATTTAGCAACACATTATAGACTGTGCTGAAGTGGAATGCTCTTCCATCACGTCTCCCTGAGAAAACCTTACAGACAGTCCAGAACATGGCAGTTTCTTTGGTGTTAGGTCATCAGAAAAAAAAAAAAAAAGAGCATGTTCTTTAAAGCCCTTTTTACACCACAAGCCACATTAACATGTTTGTTGAGTAAATGCAGTCTCTTACGGCTATGAAGATGAAATCAGAAGCATGAAATAAGACAAAAAGGGCAAAGTCACAATTTCTTAGAAGTGCATATTTCATGCTACAGAGAAGCACATATGACATGTGACTGGGTTTGATAAAGAAAGACAAGCAAAACAAAAAGAGCAGGAGTTTATTTTACTGTAATCTGCTTCAAATAACCCTGTCTGCATTTTCAAACCTGTTGATGTACAAACTAAGCTTGTTTCCACTGTTTGAAGAAAAAAGTTTTACCAATGTTGACAGGCCCAAGGGGCTAATGCCATAATTAAATCTGCTTAAGAAAGTCTGTATTTCATCCAAATCCATTATTTAATTCCTACAGAGTTGTTTAGACTTTGTGAATAGAACAAACGAATAAAAGGAGCTTTATGTGGAATGGAGTTATTTACTACTATGTGAATGACACATATTTGAACTCACCTGGAGAAAGCTCACTGTGCCAAATGGAGTTTGAATTGGTTGCATCTGGGGGTCTTCTGTAAGCAACATGTGCTGTATACGAGACTCACTGTTGTCGAGCGGACTGTGCCATGACACATGGTCACCGCTACAAAATGTGTTTTCTGCAGAAGATAATAAACAAAAGGGAACATGTTATTACTCATGTTATTCAGATAACACACACGGTCATCGGTGCACATCAAATACGCTTATTAAATTCAAAAATAAATGGCAAAAAAGTCCCATTTTATTGAAGTAGTGTTACAGTAACATTAAAAGAAAAGACACAGATCAGCGAGAGAGTAAGAAGAAACAGAAAAGAACAAAAACTGAGATCCAGATGTAAAATAAAAATAATAAAAACTACATTTCCATTTGAATAAATCCAGCTACTTGGGAGGTATTGAGTACCCAGTTTAGATTCAGAAAAAAAATATGTGGGAGAAAATGGCCAGGAATCAGCATTCATTTAGCTTAGAAGCCCACCCACATGCAAATTGACCCCAGCTGGATAACAGAGCAGGGAGCCTGGAGTGAACACACACACACAAATGAAGTTGTAAATTCAAACATACTGTCAAAGTATAGAGCTCAAAACAACACTTAAACCTACACTGATGTCCATAGCTTGGTTTTCAATTTAGATGTGTTCCAAAAGCTTATTCTATATACTTATAAGGACTTGACTGACAGTAAATTACAATGAAATATTGCAATTAATTTAGTCCTATGAACAGAGTGCGTACATAGTTTGTACACCCCTGTGTACATAGTTTTGTTCCACCTCATGTACCACATGTGATGTGAATGACAATTAAAAAAACTTGAATCCTTGAGAGCGCAATGTTATAAAAAAGAAAATCATTATCTTTTTTTCAAAAATATTTTTTGCATCAGATTCATAATGTGAAACTCACAAGAGTACAACTGCTCTTTAATCTTACCGGACTGGAACACATAGCGAGCCAAGCCTTGCATGAGTTCGGCTGGCCATGTTGGAGGTGCCGTCTCTCCTACCTCTCTCTTGAGTCTGAAAGTGAGCTCAAACCCAAATCCACTAGATCCATCTGCCCCCGAAAACCTGAAAGAGACAGATGCAGCAAGATATCAGGCCAAAAAACAACAACAGTATATTTGTTTTTTTACATTTCCTTTATTATAAATATCAAGATTAAGAGGTGTCAGTTGATATGTGGGCTGCTGTTTTCCTGTGAAGTGCAAATTTGCTCAAACTGAAGGGCTAAATGTGATGACATCCCACTTTTTCTATATTATTAATTGTAACTGAACGTTTATTACGTATGTGTGCACTTACTCATGTACACGATTATCTCCATACAGGTCACTTAATCCAAAGCTTACATAGTGCCAATGTTCCTGGACGTCCTGAGCTGGACAACCCATGTTCCTGTACATGCTGATGTAGTCTAGTGGGTCTGGTCCACCAAGCCTGTTAAAAATATGTAAAAATAAAACCACTGACCATAAAGATGTCCTGTTTGTTTACAGTGGTAATTACTTTAGCTCGATTAGAAACACTTTACATGCTAGTTTTAAACTAAATAGTGGTGTGGTGCCTTCACGTATAGGCTTTTATTTAAGCTCGTATAATAGTATGGCAGTAAATGTACTGAGCTATTGAATTAAAACAGCAGTAGTAGTTTGCAGCGAGCTCCAACTCAACTGCAAGTTAAGTTAGCTGAACGTTAGCATGGAAGCTAACAGTAGATTTATATTTATTCAGCCATCGCTACACAAACGTATTTTGGAAGCTCTGAGATAGTATATATAAACAAACCAGCATCAATACAATTCGTTACCTACCAATATTTAACAATGGCAGTAACTTGCAGCGGGTTGGCCTGATCGGGGTAAAGTCGCCGAGATTCCCCATAGATAGCCTGCAGTCCGGGAGGAAACAGCGGCACCAGCCCGTGGGCTGGCGCACCGCTGGTAGGCCGTATTTCATCCATACCACGGCCTCAAACAAGACAAGTTATTCTATAACAAAAACAACAAATATGTAGTTTCAAAATGAGGCGAAAGTAAACCATAAATGGCTCGCAAACAACGACTTCCGTCACTGTGAACTCGGACCTTTGTGCTAAACTCTGCGGGGGCCTGTTGCTCATCCTGTACAAAAAATACTGCTCAGCCATTGGTTGGGATGGGACGCAACGTCATTGATTGATGGGTAACTATAGCCAATGAAAATGAAAGACAAACTTGTGGAGGATTTTGATTGACTGATCCACAGTCAGTAGGCGGACCCAATGTCAGGGTTTTCCCTCAAAGAGTGCAAGTTTCTCAGGGTTTAAATTACAGCTGTGATGATGTTTCGGCTGTTTTTATAAACTGTAGGCTAACTAAAGTGCACAGCTAATGGTTTTTAATAAAGTTGTGAATTCACGTTTTTAAAAAAGTGCTATTAGAAAACATATTTTCAAAAGAGATGCAGTACAATATTCCTTTTGTGAATATAAATAGATGTGAAAATCCTTGGGAACTGATGTGTAGGTCCCATAAATTTGATTCTGAATAAATTTAGTTTAACATTTATTGTTTTTTATTTATTTATTTTAGTCTAAAAAAGTGACTCATAATTTATAATTTTATCCATTATGATTAATAACTTTTTTGTTTTGACTTTATCACACTACATCAATGTAAAGCAGTCATTTAAAGTATTATTTAAGAAATATATATGCTCTTGAGCAAAAATAGTTACTATTTCAGGTTGCTTTGAACCTTCTTTTTTATCTATACAGTATATGGTTTAGGTATTTAAATTGTTAACTACTAAAAAGTATTTCAAGCAAACAAAAGTTTTAGTCAAGTCCAGCATAATCTAGGTGTTTGACCACATTCTTGTTTAGTAAATCATTTAAGCAAAACGATTTGGAAAAAAGTCTGAAAATGTCATGGCAAACAACTTGTTGCGACATTGGCTTAACTGAATTAGTGAACCTTTCACTGTGTCATGATGTAAAGGAAGTCAATGATATATATATATATATAAACATATACATTAGGTTTAAATAGTTTTAGAGAAAAATTAATAATAAAAAAACTGAGATGCACTATTATGTCAGAGAGTGCATATATTCTTATCCAAGAATAGGCCTTATTGTTTCCCAAGTAAGCAAAGACAGCTGAATGGTATGTTTTGTAAAAATATTTTATTATAGAAAATGAAAATGTACATAGACATAAACTTGACACATAATGAACTTGCAGTTCCCTCACAGACAAGGGTGTACTTTTTTCTTAAAATCATATTAACATGTACAACAATAACAAGGAAAAATGTAAAAAGCAAAAAAAAATTTTCTCAACCTTTATTTATAAAGGGTAGTCCCATTGAGCCTCGGAGACTCATTTACAAGAGAGACCTTATTTTAACAAAGAGTGATGACAACAGTGAACAACAAAGACAATAATGGACAATTGTAAAGGATGTGTACAAACAGATTTTTTTTAAACAAGTGAAAATAAAATGGTAATTTAAAATGTCTCTTTGTGATACAGCTCAGTCTGTGTGGAATTAAAAATATGCAGCTTCATTTACTTTCTGCTCAGTATGACGTCAGTCATAGCAAAGCATGTGAGATGGTGAAAAAGTCCTGATACCTTTGTTACTCATCTAGAACTCCTTAATAATAGATGGTATGAATTAAAATTGTAAAGACACATCATTTAACAAGAGAGGACCTGGTTTCTGTGGATGCAAAGAATAAAAATATGAAAATATGTAATCACTTTTCACCCTGAAAGTATCAGCTTTATGTTGCTGTTAGGATTAAATTTACATTTTCTGTTTCAGACTTGACAGTGTTAGGTAAGAAATGAATAGCAGGTATAATTTTGAATCATATTACAGATATTTCATCACTATCGGATCAACTTTGTTTTCATCACATTACATAGTTTCATGCACAGATCCAACAACAGTTTAAAATCTTTAACAATTCTCTAAAGTTATTAATAAAATAGGGTTTAAAAAAAATTAAACAACTTATATATTTTACAGTTATCATAGAATTCATTGTGTTTGCAAAGGCATTAATGGGTGTTTTTAAAGCTTATCTCTTATTTTATATATTCTTGCAGATTTTATAGCTAAACTTCTTAAACAAGAACAGTTTCAGTCAGGCAAAGTACAAACTAAATATTTTTTATTAAAACAAATCCCCTCTTTTCATATACATATAATCACAGTTACATGTTTATTAAAATGATGGTTTACATCAACTTTGATAAAAACCACAGCAGTTAATTGAAAATGTTTTTAATTTTTTATTTAAGCACGTCAAAAATGAAATAGTCAAAGTTTAAAATGTGATGTAACATACAAATAAAAAAATATATTTGCTGGTGAAACAAAGACTTACATTACTCAAATGTCAAATGCTTTTACCATGGTATGCTTGACAAACTAGTACCATGCCAAAAGAACTGAGCCCATAGATGACACCTGGAGATGCCACCATCTATGGAATTCAGTTCTCATAGTAGAGCACTTATCAAAATGAGGAAGCATCTTGATCCTTGGGGGTCAAAATCTTTTGAGGCAACTCATATCTCAGGATTAATGTTCTACTTGTTGAAGAGAAACTAGAAATAACCAACGCACAATGTCAATTAAAAAAAGTTTACACTAAGTTTAGCAAGAAAAAAGTGAGTTCAATAGTCGACGGAACTTGGTGGGTAGTATGACTGTCTTGTCACCCTTCCTCATTTCTTAAGAAACCCAGAGCGATGGTGCGATAACGTCAGCTCTACTTTTCCAGTGTAAGATCGAACAACAGATTAACAAAGTAAAAACATCAAAATGTAACTTAAACATAGGGTAAATCACAGTAAAACCTTCAAAAGTGTAGTTATGATTGAATTGATCAGCTTTGGGGTTTACGCTAAGTTTTGAAACTCTGAGAAATCCATACATCTCTTAAACTTGAGAAACCCTTTGAAAAATGCAGCCCCTGAACTGAAAGTGTGTCTTTAAGGCTGATTCGAGTACCTCATCAAATCAGGGCTTTCCGGTCAAGGAATGAAATGACTCATCAGTTATGGCTGTGCACTGCCAGTAAACGGACTGGGGAACATGCGATCACAGACATGCAGGTTGGTAAATGCGTTTTTAAGCCTGACAGCACAAGTTGAATATTAACTGGGCTGCAGTGCATTACACAGATTCTTTAAACGCCGTTTGAAAAAACACCTCATTCAAGGCCTGGAGTCACTACACAGACTGACAGTTGAGATCATTGTCCATGTTATCTTAATGACTGGTTTATTCATTAAAGACCGTGCTCTGGTAAAGAGCACAGTTCCAAACAGTGAACTTTCTAAGGAGGGTCACACCTAAACATGTTCAGGAAACTCAAAACGTTCCGGCAGTTGAACTTGGAAGCAACCGGTTCTGCGACTTGACAAATAATAATTTGAAGTCATCAGCGAAGTCTTAAAGTCACCACAAAGTCAAGCAGTTTTTGTCTCCACATGAAATTGTTTAGCAAATGAGCGTAAAGCCACTTGTTTTATTTAGCCGTGGAAGTTACGTTTCTTATTCAAGAACTCCAGAGTAAAACATCTAGACTGTTATTTGCAATTTCTACAAATCTACATACCTGAGTACTTCACTGAAGACATTTTTCCAGATCCAGGATTTATCAGAAACAAACCTCCTCATTAAAAAGACAAAATTTTACCATTAACAGCTTTAAAACACAGTTCAGTAGTCCTTGTCAACAGAAAGTTATTAAGCCTTTAATCAGCAGCAAGCTTCTTCCATACTGAATACACACCTCTTCCTAATTCACCTGCATGCTCTCCTCCCTCGTGACCTCCAAATCCTAAAGGATGCAGCACAATGTCTGACATTCAGAGCAACTGAGCTAATATATATACACCTTTCCACATCACATTAACCTCCCTCCCCTGCTTTTTATACACTCCCTCTGTACGGTAAGCCTGACAGTCACTTCCCAGTAACAAGGAAGCAGTGGGAGTGAACACCACACCCCCTCACAGTGAATCAACACATAATAGTTTCTGAGGAAAACCATCCGACATGTCCTGCCCCCTGTTCCCATAAAGCAAGCAGGGGAAAGGCTATGTCTACCAGAGGAACCAGGAATTCCCCTGGAGGCCACAAACAGCTGGCGAGATGAGAGACGATGACGGAGCTGAAAGTTTGCCTGGCCAGTTTTTGCAAACAGAAACCATGTTTGCTGTATTTTCATACACATAACAGCATTTATTACAGTATATCTGCATAATAAGACATGGTGGGAAAGTTGATTCACACCTGTGGATGTGAAAACACACAATCATGTTTGACCTGCAGTTTCCTAAAGGTTTTGGTGGTTGTCAAATATTTATTAGCAGTGCAGCATGTAGCTCTTTCATCATAGAAACATTCAGAATGAGTTTGAGAATATTATCGTACTTAGCTGGGGTGTATTTTAGAACGTCACCAAATAAAACTTTGCTATCCAATCGCAATCAAACCAACGGATGTTGGAATGCTTTCCAATAGACCTATTGTTTAGTGACTTGTTCCTCGTCTCCAGGTATCTGCTAACCTTTAGTGCAAGAAACTAGTTCAGACTTGATGCATTCTTCCTTAGAAAAATCCCTGTTAGAATAACTCAGTGGATTTCCTTGTTCTGAGAGAAAAGGGGATTCCACGTGGCATTGGAAAAACAAGTGTACAGTAGTTCCCTGCCCTTACTTGGGTAGACGCCTATGCATATTTCCAGGATGTATACACTTCTAAATGTGTCAAACATTTTATTTTAAGGGGTCCCATCAAGATTATGTACCCAGCAGCAAAAAGAGGTAGAGACCCCACAGAATCCCATTCTCTTGATGTGCAGTGACACTAGAATCCACTTTCAAACTGTATCCTTAGGCTAGTGGGATAAGTTGCAATTGACATTTCGCACTGGACTGCAGAAACAAGCCTGGCTTTCATGCTGGCGTTTAAACATGGGGGAAAAACACTCGCAAAGGTCACTGAGCCCATTTCCTTTCTTTCCTCCCCATGCATCTAAATACCTGCAATAGCCCCTTTTAACTGCACTTCAGTTCCTGGCATATTCAAATTTCTATACAGGAAAAACAAAACCACAGTGTAGACGTTGAACGAGCAAAGACGAAAATAATTTTATTACAATTTTTCCTTGTTTTAAGACTTTAGCGATCATTTGTTACATGAATGAACAAACACTAGCTCATCAATACATCAGTTTCAACATAGAGTCCCAGACAGTCCTTGATCAGGTGTCCTTTGGCTTTTTGAAATGCAGCTCTACTACATGTCTCTGGAGGCCATCTTCTCCGTCCCACAAGTGATCCAGAGAGAAAATTCCCCTCTGCTCCACAAATGTTTCAAAGAGATGTAGCCCACCACCAACACCAAAGTAGTGTGATTTGGTGGCGAGGTAGACCAGACCATCAGGCGCCAGCAGCTTGTGGAGGGTCTCATGCAGAGCTGGGTAGTACTCAGTGTTGTAGATAGTCTCTGAGGTCAATATTATGTCAAATTTGGGCTGTGAGTCAACCTTGAGAACCAAAGGATGAAAGGTTCTCCAGTCACCAGAAAAGAAACGACATTTCTTGAGTAACGGATGCTGGGAAAGGTCCATAGCACTTTTTTTAGGAAGTGGGCTGCCATCCTTTTTTTCATCCTTTTTCCGATCCTCTTTCACTTGGATTTTTCCCTCGTCCTTCCCTTTTTGGTCATTGTCGCTGTCCACCTCATCATCCTCTTGAAGGTTTAGCAATACATTTGGAACTGTGAGCTGTTCAATGACTGTACCATTATAATCTTGGAAGTAAACCTGCCTGGCTCCTCTCTTTAGAGCCAGAATTCCCAACAGACCTGCTCCACAGCCCAAATCCAAAACTGCCTTTCCCCTAAATGTCTCTCCATCTTTCTCAATCAGTTCCAGAAGGTCATAAGTGCACTCCCACACCTTCAGGCCTCCCTCGTACAAGCCAGAGATGAGGTCAGACTTCTGCTCTGCACTGTGAGAAAGAATTTTCTCCTTGTCCTCTCTCTCCGGGGCTGTCCTTTCAAAGACGGTCTCATTGAGGAAGTGCAGAGGAGGAAGAGTTCCGATGGTAACTGTTTCAAAAACAACATTCATGAGGAGGAAGTGTGGGTCAGATGGTGGAAGGTGCTTTTTGGCCTCTTTAACCGGCCTTGCTGTTTTGTTACTATCTTCTGTCTGCAAAAAGAAAGAAGTATAAATGGTTAGAGAACAACATAATCAACAATAAGCGCAATTTTAGTCTGAGGTCATGAAGACTTGAATGAAATTCAGCTTTGCAGTTAAAATCAGACATCAACACAGTAGTTTGAGAAACATAAAAACCTAGTATTTGACGATTGCAAGGATAGTGAATTGTAGAGTTCCAGTCTAATTGGAACTAAACCTCTACAGTGTCATCACTGTATTCATCCAGCATGCCTATATTCAACCTTAAATACCATATATGTAAAAAAATATAGTGATAGCTAAATAAAAGATTTAGTCTAAAGCCACCATTTACCTTTCTGAGCTAGAATGGGATAACACAGTGGTACATCAAGGCATAAATTAAAGAAAGATGACCCATGGTGTCTCTGGATAAAAACAGCTAGTTTTCAAGTAATAAAAATAGGGGTGCACCGCCCTAATTTCCTTAATTTTGGGAAATCGGTCGATACTATGAGAAACTGATTTTACAGATTTTTTTAGTTTTAACAACAATTGTCTGAACTTCATTTATATTTCAGAGCACAACCTCATGGTCAGTTAAAACAAGTTTGTATTGTTCAAGGGTATGTTTTTCAATAAAATAATATTGTAAAATTAAAGGTGCATTGTGACTTATAACACATGACAGTGTCGCTTATGAAACAAAATCGGTATCGGCCAAAATTGGAATCAGCAGGTCAGACTTTTTTGAAATCGGTGATCGGCCAGAAAACTGCAATCGGTACAGCCCTAAATAAAAACATTCAATAAAAAAAAAACTTTTGTAAAATTAAAATGATGGACAATACACAAGTATCATCATGGAAACTTTATGTGAATAACCTAATAGAATTCAGTTAAAAAAAAAAAGACAAGTTTAAAAAAATATTAAAACTAATACATAATACATAAGAACATATGAACATAACATGAACATAATATAACGTGAACATGTTTACAAAATTCAATGCATTCTATAATTCTTGTGGTAATGTTAAAACATGGTTATAAAGCTTCAGATAACTACGTTAAAACTGATATTGGCTCCATAATTTAGTGACAAAAGAAAGTGACATAAAAGGTTGTGGAAAAAACCCCCACTAACATTGAGAACAATCTACATGTTCTAACAGGTAAACATAATTAAAACAAGCTACTTAATTTTAATATGTAGGTATTATTTTTCTTCTAGACGCAATGCTGGCTGATTGGTTGGTGTGTGGATTTAATCATCACACCGCTGCACATCAATACATCAGCCATGTGATTCACTGTGTGACTTAAACACTATTAATTAACAAATTATGTTTGTCACACCCACAGAAAAGGAACAATTCCAAGGCAAATAATGCTAAGGGTTTGTAACATGTCTCTGTACAGTGGAGTCAATCACATCTCATGTCTACTTGTAAGCTTTGCACTGACAAGTCAAAAGATTATGAACTGACGCTCTCTTGTGGAAGCACTGAGCACATAGCTATAATTTATCAGCTTTACTGCCTTCTTCTTCTTCTTCTCCTGATCCGGGGATAGATTTAATTCAAACAGTATAGCTAATATTAAATGTTTAATTTAGTTAAAAATGCTAAATAGTGATAACTTATATATATAACTGATTATTTAATTAGATAACACAAATAATAAGTCACTATTTAGGTTGCAGTTTCCATATGCAAAATTTAGTAAATGCATAATAGATACTTTAGAATAAGTATTTTTTAAACTCAAACAAACAAAAAAAAGTAAAGAACCGATATAATACATATAGATGTTTTTAATCAACATTTTTTTTTAGTGTTAATTTAAGTTCTCAAAATCTGAAACGTTAGTTTGTATAAAAATAAATTTGTCTCCTCAGGTTGCCAATTTTGTTGACATACATATTTACGTACATATTTGGTTTAATAAAAGCATTTAAGAGAATTTAAAAATATGCATCTTCACTTATTTTAAAATAGTCAAGACTGTTTTTGTTGTAACCCCAAGAATTAAAAGTAAATTTGGCACAGTGTATGTTAGATCTACTGATTAACATTAAAACTATGTGTAAGGAATTAAATTTTTCCAATGTTTCTGTTGCTTGTTTAGAAATCTTGTGTGTGTTATCAACAAGTTGAATCAAGTCATTTATACTTGACTATCTTTGTCATTGAAGTTTATGGTTTTAACAAATAAATTGGGATAAACTGTTTGGATGTGAATATATTTAAATAAAACGAATAGCAAACAATTCTTTAGGTTGACAGAATAGTTCCCTGGGATGGTTTACAAAGACTTAGGGAAACTCTTTTTGTATTTACGACATATAAACTATGAAGACCAACGTCAATGCAAAATTAGCCCAAGAACTTCTTGACAACTGTTACTCACACATTCAGCATCATTATCTTTCTTTCCGTTTTCTTGTTTATTTCCATCCTCTTCGTCGTGGGTTGTTGTTTGTGCTGGAAGGTCAAAGTTAAAACAAAACGACATGATGACTGATACCACCAAACCAAGCTAGTTTGAGGTTGGAAGGTTCCCCACGTTGACCTCGCTGTCGCTAACGCTAGCCATAAACGGCGTAGCATGGCTATTCGTGGAAGAACTTCAAATCCCACAATTCTGAAAAATATTCATGACCCACTTTACATTTATGTTTAGCGTTTAAACATAGTTATTATACATATATTTGGGTATATATATATTATAAAATGGCTAAATTATATATTGATCTGTTTTTGGTAGAAAAACATAACTGGTTGCAGTAATTATATTTAATTCCTGACTCGGACTACCATGATGCATCTCACTCATCCAGCGCATGCGCGTTAACTCCAGGTCTGGATACGGATCTTTTGACTAACAGGTCGCCTGCTCCTCCTCTCAAATCACCCAGGAATAATCCCGTGTTGGCTTTAATTTGAAAATGTCGAAACAACTGGGGACATCGACGGATTTCTCGTCTCCGTAGACAAGTGAGTATTATCAATTCCATTCAAATTATTATCAACATATGACATTAGCCGCAGCGCTAAGTCTACCTGGAGCAATGTGACATCAGGACAAAAGGGATTTGGGAGTGTTATGTTTCTATCAGACTATCTAACAACGTGAGTCATCAACTGTTTTACTGTGTTTTCGTGGGGCGACGTTAGATTTGCGTTATAGTTATTATTGAATATATTTTAATTTATCGATGAAGTGAACCAAAATAGTGCTATACAAAAATTAACTCCACTTCAGACCACTGTTCCACCCATCTCATGGAAATACAAGAACCTCCACCCAAACTCCTCCCTGTCAGGAATGCAGCAAAACAAGGCTGCACATTTTTAGCTTGGCATTAACAGATATTTGCTTGATTATCTTTATTTTACTGTTGACTGCACTTGAGTACACCAAGTTTTTTTGTTTTTTTTTCCATTGCACATTCCATCATGAGTTTATGTTTGGGTGTCAAGGCAGTAAAACGTCTGTATTTTTTATTTTTTGTTGTTGTTGTTGCAGAAATTCAATATTGAGAGTGAACCAAACTCAACCTCAACCTATGACAAGTCTGATAATATGCTTCTTATTCAAACCCCTCAAGCAAAAATCCAAGCATAATTTTGGCGTCAAAATCAGATCTTATCTTTGTCCTTGAGGAAGAAATTCCCCTTAAGTTGTACGTGCAAAAATGATGCACGCATTGAAAGCGCAAAAGAATAACCTCGGGGTTTGGATTGTTGGTGATCAACATTTTACACTGCAATTTCCATGATTTTTTTTTTTTTAACAGACCAACGAATAATTAAATAAATTATATTGTTATGTTTTCCAATTTATCTTGTATATGCAACTTGTTTTCGGTTTATTAGCAAGATAGTTATTTGTGGAACAAGTTTTATGACCTTGTCACTGTCTCTTTTCTCTGCAGTTACGATCTTACTACAGATGCAGGATGCGGTGCTCAGCACTCCACCTGCTGCGCTGTGTGCGCTCGCAGTTGGGTTGCAGGCGAGGAAGGATCAGACGGCCCGTGTGCATCAGGAGAATATGGGCTTACGTGAAACTACTGGTTCAATCGCTTTGCTTCAATTCCCTCACAGACTCTGATGTAGTTTTTGACTCAGTTTTTGAACCAGTGTTTGTGACAGTGGATTATGTCACCCGCTGGTTTGGCTTGGTGAGTTTATGCTTCTGCACAAACTTATTCAGCTCAATTGAGTTTATTTATGTAGCGCCGAGTCACAACAGAAGTCGTCTCAGGGCACTGAACAGAAACGTTTATATATAAAAATAATAAGTTAACACTATTTATCTGAGGAGAAGACTGCTTTGAATTTAACTCCATCGCAGAACTCTCATTTTGAGCATGAAGGCGACAGTGGAAAGGAAAACTCCCTCATGAGGAAGAAACCTTTAGCAGGACAAGCGGCCATCTGCTTCGACCGGCTGAAGTAATAATTATTACGTACTTACTTAATAAGTAAGTAATAATTATTGCTTTACTTAATAAATATTAGTGTAAAACATACCCACACAACTTTTTCAGTGATACCGCCATTATTGTCATGTATGTGGTCGATGGGAGTCATTCACTAACTTAGCTTACAACATTTTAAGGACACGGAGAGACAACTGCATATTTTGTATCCTACTTTATAATTTTTATACTGGTTTTTATGATATTGCAATGAGTATCTTTCAATTTAAGTTGATATATTTTAAAACTATGCAAATAATTTCCTTGGGGTTTGATTATTTTATGTTTTTCTTTTCTTTTTGCTGTAAGGTATTTGTTTGTCTGGTGGTGATACTGACCAGTTCCGTTGTGGTGATAGCCTATGTAGCGCTTCTGCCTCTCGCCTTGGCCACTTACCACCCGGCGTGGATTGTTTGGCATGTGTGTTATGGAAACTGGAACCTCATCATGATCGCTTTTCATTACTACAAAGCTGCCAAGACTTCCCCTGGATATCCCCCTACAGTAAGATAACCACAGCTGAGTCACGAATGGCTTTATTTTTGCTGCTATATATTTTTTTAAGATGCCAAAAATCTCTTATTTCAGGAAAAAAACGACAGGCCATTTGTGTCGGTCTGTAAAAAGTGCATCACGCCCAAACCAGCAAGAACACACCACTGTGGTATTTGTAACAGGTGAGTAAATGGAGTTTCTTTTCTGTCCTGGCACTTCTTTCATTTATATATTTTTATTTTGAATCATTTATGCATGATCACAGCCAAAATTATTTTAGATGGAACATATTTTGTTAGCTCCAGGTCTTGTTTGACTCGTATAAAATGTTGAATTCTCAGTCAGATTAAAACCACTTAAAATACTTTTTTTTTTTTTGTTTCGTCTTTGCAGGTGCATTCTAAAGATGGACCATCATTGCCGTATCTTTTTATGCATCAAATATCTCATTTGGTTTTATGATCTCTGTCAGAAAATGTGTTTTGTAACTTTACAAAAGAATGTTGCAAGTTTTCCCTAACATTAGCATCTCAGCCTGGCTGAATAACTGCGTGGGTCATTTTAATCATCGTTACTTCTTCTCTTTTTGCCTCTTCATGACCTTGGGCTGTGTCTATTGCAGCATCAGTGGCAGAAACATTTTCCTTGATGCATATAACGCTCTCGAGGTGAGATAGTTGGACTGCTGATGTCTGTGTGTGACCCTGTCGTTATCTTTAATTCTGCATGTGCGGTACTTTTATTTTCCATGTGGCTAATTTTTTACTGGCACTTCCTTGTTTCTGTCTTTCAAACTGGGGTTTGTGTACGTGGGCTGCTCCTTCAGCACTTTAAGCATTTGGATTCAGAAAAGCCAGGCATTCCTGTAAAAGGGATGGGACTTCTTATTGGTCTTCTCCCATCTGGGCAGGTATCTTCTTAACGTCAAACCATCAACGGCTTGATTAAGTTAGTGGTATCTGTTTTTGTGATTTAATGTTTCCTTTTTTTTTTTTATGTCAAGCCCAACTTTCAGACACCTGCTCCTCCATACACCTTTAAAGAAAAGATGTTTCATAAGAGTATCATCTATATGTGGGTGCTCACCAGGTAAGACGCTTATTTTATTTGCCACATCTAGTATCACCCATTATTAGTCAATTCTACAGATCACTCCAATGTGTGTAAGCTGTGTGTTTACATTGAAAAAAGACATAATAGTTATACTCAGAAATATAAATTCTAGGTTTTACCATAAAAATGCATCATTTAAAAAAGTTATTTAATAGATTATAATGTCCCACAAGTAAAGATGATTAACTTCTAAAAGCAGTTTTGCCTTCTCATAATCTCATCAAATGAGCCAGAACAACCAGTACACTTTTGATTCGTGCAAAACTAGAAGGTTCAGTGATTTTTCTTCTACAAGTTCCACATGTACCGTAGTTTATCAGAATTATAAAAGGTTTGTTTACACTGACTGACTTGACCGTCATTGAAACGAAATGTGCTTTCTTCTTGTAGCACAGTGGGAGTGGCACTGGGAGCGTTAACCATTTGGCACGCGTTTCTCATATCCAGAGGGGAGACCAGCATTGAAAAACACATTAATAGGAAGGAAACAAACCGAATGATGGCCAAATGGGGGAAGGTGAGTGTTTAGATAAAGGAAATGTGAAAAACAAAAAAACTTAGCAGTTCATTTTTGTTAGAATTAAAGAAAATCCAAAACCAAATCTGGTACCAAAATTAATCTCTTCTATTCCTTACTATGTAATTTAAATATATATATATATATATATCTTTAAATCTGTTTTAGTTTATATCCTAACATTAAGACATATCTAACAAGGTTGAGTCAGGTCTTATGAACAGATTCTTCTTTGTTGAAACATTCATCTTTTATCCAAAAGACTTTTTGAGCCTGAAACAAACTCACTCTGCATCAGGACATTAAGACATATAGACAAATACCCTTGAAAAATGGTCACTTACTATTGTTTTTTTTTTAATTGCTCCTTTTCTTTAATTGTTTTGCCAGGTTTACAAAAACCCTTTTAACCATGGCAGGCTGAACAACTGGAAAATCTTCTTAGGGGTGGAGAAAAGAAGGTGTGTTTCTCTGATGTTTGCACAGATTTCTACAGGTATTCATGCATCATTTGAACCAGTGTTCCTTTTGTAACGTGTACTTTTTTGTGTGTGTGTGTGTGTGTAGTCACTGGGTGACACGTGTTCTCCTTCCCTCCGGACACCCCCCACAAGGTGATGGTTTGACGTGGGACTTCTTTCTGGTTAAAAATGATTCAATACCTGTATGACAGGAGACAAACTTGTAGCCTGATTGTGCGATTAACCTGTTTTTTTATCTGGTTTGGCTTAACGGATTCTTGCTCGACGGCTCCATATTTCTGAAGACACGGCATAATATCACCTAATACCTCAAAGAACTTCAGTTATGGCTCTGCAGAATATAGAACTAGTTTTCAGAAAGATAATGTTTTTGAAATGGTTTGCTTTCTGCTGGGTATTACTTTCCCTTGCAAGCTGGTTTAACTTGACTCAGAAAATCGTTGCATCATAACTTAGTTTTTTTTTTTTACACCTGTATATTGACTGAACTGTTAAATGTGTAAAGATTTTTTAAGCGTGTTGATTTTATTTTATTTTTTACATTTTTTGCCCATTCAGATTTTTTAAATTTTTATTTAAGAACAAAACAAAATATAGAAGAATATATATGAGCACAGTGGTGAATTTCAATATATCCGATTTCCTTGTTTATTTATACTCTGTAGTCTAAGAATATCATACGGTTAACAAATTAAGCAAAAGAAAACGTCATCTTGTTAAGGTTATTTATCTGCATTTTTAAGTTGATATTAAATATTTTTGTTATTACTTGAAATCTTTTTCAAACAACTTCTTTTTGGGTTTATTTTTTTTACAGTGGAACACAAAGGCGCAACACATCTGGTATAACACGATTAACACTCAGGATTTTGAAAATGTACATGTGACTATAATTAACTGTTGACTATTTTTCAGCATTTTCTACTCATTTTAGCTCCTTTTTACTAAGGAGATAAAATCCAATTCACTGTTATGTCATAGCTAAGCAGACAGATCCAAAAACAAGTGGCTAAAAAGGGATTAAATAAAACACACACTAGATCTAACTTATTTATTGAGTCAGAATTGCAGCACTAAAATTGAAACAGCTGAGAAATTAGGTAGTTATTCTTCCAGATAAGATGTTAATTATTTGAAATACATGTCAATCATTTTTGTAAGTGATTCTTTTGCAACCAGATTACCAAAATAAAACCTTTTTATATATTTTTTATAAATTAAGCACTTTATATTCGGCCCTTAGTGAACTGCTGGTTGTGTTGTTTGCTTAAAAATGGTAACATAAAGCTGTGAGGTAAACAAAGCGATTAAAATATGTTAAAATATTTTATTTGATGCTAACCTTCTCATTCTGCATATATCTCCTTCCTTTTTCCTTTTACGAGATGATACAGGAGCATTAACTTATCCAGCAGATGTCAGTGTTTGAAATAAAAAGCTCTGTCAGAACCTGTGAGGTTAAAGAGATGTTACAAAGACTAGACTTTATAGTTTTGTCTCTGTAAAAAAATATCTGTAATTTTAAACAGAAAACTTTTTTTGTAATTTTTGTCTGCCATTTTCAGTATGTTGGTTCTGAGTAATTTGCAGAAATGTTGCATTTTAAGTTTTAGCTTACTTTTATGAATCATTTTAAGCCTGTATTCTGTGTGATATTATTGAAATAATTTATGGTCTGAATATGAAGCATGTATGCATAAATTTCCTACAACACCTAGAGATGAAGCATACCTCAGGGTGTGTGAGTTACTTTCCTCGTGAACAGACATCTGATGTTAATCATAGGGTTGGCTATTGTTTTTTTATTCTTCTATTTTTTTTTTTTTTTTTTGAGTGTTTACCTTGCACAACTACACACAATGCTACCTTGTCCGTACGCACTTTCAGTGAATCAGCAGAAAAGTTACTCTGTGTTGACTGAACTTTTGAAGGTTAAAAGGTGTCAATGTCAATGTGGATAGGATTAACATGTTCTCAGACAAAGATACAACACAAGCCAGTGTAAATGTAAATGCATTGGTTACTGACAGAACAAAGCAAATCTGAGATGGCACATTTCCATTCTAGAGTATAATATGGACTTTAACTCTTTATAAAAATAATCAAGATCAAAATGTTTGCTAAAATTACTGAGGAAGGTGTGTTTTCTGCTTCAGTGGAGCGGGCGCAAGAACAAAAGTAAGGCAGACGCATGTGTAATCAGATAACAAAACAAAGACAAACTAAGCAAAATGGAACACAGGACTGGGTAAAGGTTTCCATCCCTTTTTATTATTATTATTTTAAAAAAGTTTGCCTTCATGGAACCAGATTTTCTTAGAATTTCAAGACATTTGTCTAGTCTGTCTTTTTTCCACATACACTTCAATTAAAAAATAAACCATTTAAACAGAAATGAAATAAAAAGGTATAGACTTGCTAATTTCTTGACGTTTCTTTATTTCTAAAGCGTTCATACTTTATTGTGAAAGAGTTTTTTCTTTGTTTCCGGGTTCTCTTCCTGAACTTCCGGTGTTGCGCAGAGAAAATCATCCCCGAACAAATTTGTGCCCCCGACTCGGGAGCGTGCATGAAGCATGATAGGCGTATCTTAATGGTTACAAATCAATTTAAAACAAATATATCTCTAAATATTTAAGAGTGTTAATTTACTGTGTGAGTGGTGTTAGTTTATGTTGTGAGTGTCATTTACTGTCGAATTTAAGCTTTATTGTGCGCGCTCTTGAGAAAGGAGGAGCTCACGCATGCGCAGAGAGTCGGAGCTTTAAGTCTACTGTGAGAACGGATTCACCGGTTTTCACCGTGTAATTTGAACTGATGAAATGGGGATTTTGATTACTTTCTTTTAAAGGATATTTAACCATAAACTGAAGATTCTGCAGCGTCGGGAGAAAAGCAGCCCAGCTGAACTTCACAAACACACTTTTCCCTGTTTATCACGTCAGGATAACGTGATAATCTTTTCTTCCATCCAAGTTCAGATGTGGCAAGCAAACTGCAGACGGATGCATAATTTAGCAGAATGGATTTCAGGTAGGTAAAAGCTATTCATGCAAAATAAATAAATATATAATAGTAAATTGCGACTAATCATCAAGTCGCCTGACTGATGTCTGTTGATTTAGTCTAACATGATGTGCATAAAATAACATATAGCAGGAAAATAATAGATTATTTTCAACATGTGAGTGGAAAATCAGAGCACGAGAGGCAGGATGTTCAGGCGCGTGTCTCCCCCATCAGCTGGCAGTACACGTGACGTAAACAGGCAGCCTGTCTGACCCACAGGAACAAGGAGTGCTGAGCTGTCACTTTACTCCCTGAGGAGGATGTGTGCACAGGATTGATGCTTCATCATGCACTCTTTGATTTTTAACTCTCGTGACACATGAGGATAAATTCTACTCTAAATCATGCCCAGCAGGAGTCAGATAGGCTGTAACTTTCTCTCTTTGGGTTGGGATGCAGGGACAGTGATGGGGGGCTGTGTGGGGAGGAGCAGGATGGATGGACAGGGGAGTGCTCGAGGCTCGACGAGGAGCAAAAAGAGAGGAGGTAAGAAGACCTTACAGCTCCCCTTTGCTCTGCTGGAAAGAAAAATCACAGATTTGCTACAACATGAAAGCAGAAACAAGTGTTTCTACAAATTAATGTTTTGCATGTTGCTGTTAAAACTGCAGAAGGGCTGCTTAGTCTTGTTGCTGCTTTATCACTATTATAATAAATTCAATATTATGTGAAATAGCACCGATATTTTCAGAACACATTCCATGCCTTTTACTGCTTTGGTGGAAGATTGCATTATCTATTACCAATTACATTTGTGATAAAACTGTGACTTGTGTAGCATGCCATTTTATGAAATATAAATCAAACTTATTTATATAATATCTCACGTAGTGTGCATAAAACAGCCAGACTTCTGCTGTATGAATTGTGATTGCAGTTAAGGACTTTAAAAGAATTGCTGCAGATTCTAGATTAAACACAACATTTGAGGAAAAAGTTAAACAAAACCTCAAAGGTTTTTTTTTTGATTAAGCAGACAAAACTTTTAAAATGTCATTGCACTCAAAATAACATGTTTTCCCCTTGTATTAGAAGAAAGCTACAAGAACACAGAGAGAAAAACAATACATGCATTTTAATTATAAACTTAAGCAGCAGAAGTTTACAAGTTAAGATCCTAACCAAAGTTTAGAGAAAATAAAGTAAAAAAAAAAAAAACTGTGTTCAGATTAGTACTTTGCTTATTTTTGAACCAGTTTCTATAGAAATATGCCAAGTTAACTATCTGCTCATTTTAAAATAAGTCATCACTCGTAAGTAAAAATACAAGTAAGTTGGAGACAAATCACTCATCCAAACACAGAGTACCCTTAAGTTTTCTGGTTAGTTGTACATTTTATAATGATTCTTACAGTCCTCATGCGTCAAATCCATCTAGGATCAGTGGATAAACCTCTGTAGAGCCGTGTAGTTCAGAAAAAACGTCTAAAAATCACTCAAACAGGATTTTCATTTACATCTGTCTTGCACAATAGTAAAAATCAAAATTAATCAAGTACTTTTTTTTTTTTTTACAAAAATATAATATTTTAGTCAGAATCTTTAACATTTATATGTATATATGTATTGCGTAGCATCGCCAAGAGAAACTAATAAGTATATTTCCACGTGACCCATTCAGTGAAGGTCATCCTCGGCCTGAAGCCGGTTCCTGCAGGTGCTGAATGTCTCATCTGTTGGTTTAGTCTCATATCTAATCTGTGCTGATGATCTGCTCACATAGGACAGATTATATAAACGCCATTCAGTCCATAAGCTTATGAGCAAGGCAGCACTGGAGAGTTTTCATATTAAAGAGCCACTGAATCGCTGCAGAGTTTTCCTTTTGATGATTATGAGCTAAATCTACACAGCGGGACAATTCGGAACGGATAAAGTTCATCCACTGACATTTTGTGAGTTATTAAAAAATTGTAGATTTCCACCTTTTGGGGGACATCAGAAGTACGGATGCTCCTGTGTTTTTTCCTTTTTTTAATAAGTCTGAGCTGAGTTTATAATGTGTTAACGTCTTTAGTATGCTGCCTCTGGGTGTTTTTAACCTGTCCTTAAATAGACTTGATAGGATTAGACCTCTTGTGTAAAGAGACTACCTTCTGGCAAGGACATTCAAGGTACTCTCTCACTATAATGAACTTGTTTCCATGAATTGCTCCTGCAGTATTTTAGAGGAGGTTATGATTATTTTTTTTTTAACTAGAAAGACATAAAAGTGGCGATGATGTTGGCATTTTAAAGCAACGGGGGATGTGTTACAACAACAGTTAACTATGCAACGAATGGGAGTCTGGGCTTTGTGGTAAACAAGATCAGGTGTTCTGCAGCGAGCGCAGACGCGACACGTTTTCTGTGAGGTCACTCGGCGTGCCTCGTGTCCGGAGGACTTTTGATGTGCAGAAGTTTGGTTCGCGACAAACCTGAAACACTGAACAGTCATGGGGGTTCCTAATTCCAGGGAGTGTAACTACCATCAGGCTCCGACTGCACCACTTAAGATGTTGCTGAAAAGTAAGTATAGATTTTAATCTGAGGGGAAAAACAAAAGTTTTATTTTATGCAGGTTATAGTTGATTTTGCAACATTTAGTCCTGTAGATGATCAACAATCAGACTGTAAGGGTTTTACAATTATTGTGTTGGTTTGTTGTTTAAAATGTTTTGTTGTTTACTTTGCACACGGCTGAAAACGGTCGTGAAATGTCTGGAAAATTATGGGATTGGATTTTATCTTTTTTTCCAGGTCTGGATATAGAAAAACATCAACATATTATGAAGCTAAACATTAGTTTTAACATAAGTTTTTTTTTTGTTTGTTTGTTTTATTGTCTATAAGATTAAGTTCTATTGTTTTAATTGCTCAGACAAAAATATAGCTTTTTTTTTTATATATTTAAAAGATAGACATTTACCATGTCAAACCCTGATTTGAAGGATTTATTAATAAGTGTTCTTGCTTTTGAGTTTCTGTTTGAAAATCTTTTGACCACACGTGGGCAACATATGGCCAGAGGGCCAGAAGTGGTCTTTGGACAATCGCCACCGGTCCCCTGACGTCTTTAAATTAAACAAAAGTCTTTAAATTAAACAAAAGTGAATGCAAATTACACATTTTGTACATATTTACATACATATGTACAAAATGTGTAATCTGTGTGTACATCTAAAAACTTTGGACTAAAACAGGCTCGAACATTTTCTTGTGCTGGTCGTTTATGGTTCCAGAACCAAACTAGACATGAATGCTTCAAAAAGAAAACAAATATTTGCAGATTTTGCTTTTTTATTTTTAAACAAAATAAATATTTAGTTTATGTAATGTTTATCTGATATTCCAACAGATTATCAGGGAGACATTTTTTTACTCCAACTTCTCCAAATAAAAAATGGAAAGAAAACCCATTTCTCATATTATTTGTATGGGAGAAGGTTTTTTCAGGTTAGTATGCATTGAAAAGCCTGGACCGGCCACAGTCGGTCCAGGCCCGGTATTTCCCGTTTTTTTTTTGTTTGTTTGCTTTCTGCAGAGTGCCGCCTCAATGTAGGCGAGATCATCGTAGCAAGACCGCACAAATTTCAGCTCAGTAACTGCACCTCGTCTTTTTTCTAGGGCACTGGTGTTGTCATTGTCATTTTCCCAAAGAAAAATCGGAGCTCTCTCTATCACAGAACCAGCCACATGGAAGTAGTTGAAGGAAATGGCGGTAAGGAGCAGCCACTGGCAGTATGACTCCTCTGTGATGTGACACCCCCCCCCCAGGCCAGCAGTCTGCCCACGTCCAATCTGCAGCACTGGTCCAAATGGAACCACAGGTCTCTGGATTCCAAAAAAATCAAGCTGGAATTGGGCCATACTATCCAATGCCAACACTCGAATCCGGGGGCAGTAAGGGCCATATGTAGCTGGAAATCAGTCTCGTAGGCAAAAAGATTGTGAATCCCAAGTGGCTTCTAATAGTCTTGCGTGGTGTATCACTGAAAAACTGCAAATTAATTCCACTTTAGTAATACGTCCCAGTAATAGGATACAATTTGTAAAGCTAAAGCGTGCAAATGTTTTCTTGCTATATATTTCTACTTATAAATTCATGATAGTGAAAGTACAACTTAATCAACACTCACAAGAGATTTACAGATTTTTCATTGAGTCACTCGTCATTTTGATGGACAATTATAACTTCAAAAAGTCAGATCATTATTTCTGACAGTGTGTGTGTGTTTTTAGCATTTCACACATTACAACCGACAATAATTAGTCGTTTTTTCCCCCCTTCAGATTGCAAATCCTGTTCTGTTATAGAGTCCTGCTGAGTAGTAGTTTCCATCCACCAGGGCTGTTTGAACACGAAGGACGAGAGAGAGAAAAAACTATTGAAGTGGCTATTAATAGATTCCAGGGACTGCAGTTCGACTTAAAGTTGAGGACACAAAGTCACAACTGATTCCTGTGAACCCAAACAGTCCGACTCACAGATTTATCCCAGCAGGATGCTCCAGGCTGTCATTGAATGTCATCGAGTGTGCATATTCTGCAAGATATGCAGCAAAACTAACTAAATAAATAAAGCACGACCCAAACAGGACAGTTTTTATGATTTAAAATTGTCCACCAGTTAGCCTAACGCCCGTTAAAAGATAATTTAGCATTTGTTTTGCTGTGGTGGTGTTGAGTTTTATTTTGTAGTTTGGTCACTAAGCTTGACATGGACTAAGCTTGTGTAAAAAATGTGTTAAAAAGAAAGGAACAGTGATTAGTGATAAAATCCAAGGCACTGACAGGGGATAATATAATTTTTTTAATCATTAAAATAATTTTATATACGTTTTAAAGGATGTCCAAACTGAAACTCAAGCAATTGCCTCGCACGTAAAGGTCATTGTTTCAACCTGCTTTGGTGCCTTGATTATATTAGAGTACATATTTTATAAATTAACCTTTTCATATTAAAACAAGATATAAGCTGTTCTGCATTTAATAAAAACATGCAAATTGTGTTTGACAGATTGGCATTTAAACAGATATTAGCTGGACACATCATTGTGTTACTCAAGACTGTGATGATTGTTGTCAGATTACTGAAAAGTCTGATTATTACATTTATATTAAAATATAAAATTAGTTTGCTGTCTATGGGGTGCCGTTTGTAAAGTTACGCAGTCAAAAATTAACAGTAATATTTTGGTTTATTTAGCCTTTCATAAGAAAGAAAAAGTTTTTTTTCCCCAGTCAGATTATCACCATGTTATTCATACAAATGTCATAGTTCCAAACTAAATGTTTAATTTACAAGCTAAATATTTAGTTTACAAACTAAATACTTATCTTGAAAGTTAAATATTTAGTTATAAAGCTAAATATTTAGCTCCACTCTAAATATTTAGTTGACAAACTAAATGTTTATGTCCAAGTTAAGTGAACTAAATATGTAGGTGTAAATTAAATATTTAATTTCCAAGCTAAATATTTATTTTCAAAACTAAACATTTAATCTCTAAGCTAAACATTTAATTCCTAAATTAAATATTTAATTTGCTAACTAAATATTTATCTTGGACCTAAATATTTGTTTTCCAAGCTAAACATTTAGTCTCCTAAATAAATATTTAACTTGCTAGCTAAATATTTAACATGCAAGTTAAATATTTAGTGTGGAGTTAAATATTTAGTTTGCTAACCAAATATTTAACTTGCAAGTTAAATATTTAGTTTGTAAACTAAATATTTAGCTTGCTAACTAAATATTTAATGTTTGGAACTATGACATTTATATATGTCTGAATAACATAGTGAAAATCTGATTGTGAAAAAAAAGCCTATTTTTTCTTATTAAAGGCATAAACAAAAAAATATTGCTGTTAATTTTTGACTTTACAAACAGGACCCCATAAATGAATTACACTGTAAATGTATGGAGATCATGGGCACCAGCGACCCCCGTGACCCAAAATGGAACAAACGGGTAAAGAAAATGGATGGATGGATGGATGGATGGATGGAGATTTTTTTAAATATTTTTGCAACACAAAAATAAAATGTTGGGTGATATTTAAATTTGTTTTTACTACAATAAAATATAATTTTTAAAACCTGAAATGCATAAAAAGGAGCACGGAAACTATGAAAAAAAAAAGTTAATTTAGTAAAATAATAAGGTATAGATGTTTAATACCATTTGTTATAACCTTTTCAGTGTCACCAAAAGTTATGAAGTACTGCGGGTCGGGTAAAAATAAACTAATGTTCTTTTTCCTCAGTGTCACAAAAGACAACATTCAATATTCAAGACTAAAACGTCAAAAGTTATGTCACATGAGTGAATGTTATGTAAGGATTAAAGTGAACTCCAGTCGTTTTGGAATCACAGGCTGCGATCTGATTAAATAGATGCTTTTAGAAAAACCACAAACTGAAAATGTGATGTCTGAATTGTAGTGGCTTTGTGTTTCCCTCAGGCGGCTGACGGTAAATTTGTGGAGGTTTTCTGCTTCTCATTGGCCAAAGAGCGCTCGCCTCCCCACCGAAGGCCAATGAGATTGGGAGGGTTTGAAGGCAGATAAATCCTGTTATGTGGAACCTGATTACGGCTTATAATCCGCTGGTGTGTGTGTGTGTTTCCATCCACATGTACAGTCTGTGTTACTAGTCTTCAGTAATCCACAGCTCTGTCTGTAAATAACAGATTACCCACCCTCAGTGAATCAAACTAAATTTGATGTTAAACTGGTTTATTTTAATATTCTCCCAAGAAATTGCACTTTATTTTACATTTCGTAAAATTTTCAATTTTCACAAAAAATCTTTTAATGCTCGTCTGTTTTGATGTTCCGATATGCGCTCGTAAGGAGATGCTGATTAACTTAAAACGCACTTGTGTTATTTTCTTCGTTACCGTATGTTTCGCCATATAAGTCGCACCTTTTTGCATAAATTTGCGACTTATACACCAAAGCAACTAATATTTGTCTTCTTCCTCATATTTATAACCCAATTTTTGGCTGAGATCTGACGATTTCGTTCATTCTGACATTAAAAATATTAAATATTACCATTTGCAGCCACTAGAGGCCCCTGGAGCATTATGACATACAAAGTGTCTCATTAATAAGTAAAAGTGGCTATTAATGAGACACTTGGCTTGCCAAAAGAAGTCACCAAAATTTAGTCTCGCTCCAGAACTCCTGGAGCAAATGTCAAATCAGCTGCATTTTGCTGCGTTGCTCAGACAAAATGCAGCTGATTTGACCATTAAAGTGCATTTATTAAGAAAAAATTCAACTGAGACACACTTTTACTATAAAGTCGAACAAACAATTAACTGGTTTTAGGTGGTTATCTTGTTAAATTGTTGTTAAAGTCCTCCCGTGCGCACTCCCGCGGCCACCATTTTGGCAGCCAATCGATTTTTGGCACAACACTGGCCCATATTTCTGGGTGGTCAGCGGTGACGCATAGTAGATGCAACTTATACGGCGAAGCAACTTATTTATGTTTTTTTTCCACTTTATTAGACATTTTTAGACTGATGCGACTTAAACGTTGGAAAATATGGTAGAAACATTTTGGTGCTTTTCTGCTTTGCACAGGTGCTGTAGGCAAGGGAACGTTTTTAGAGCCATCTACACTGCCAGGCCAAAAAACAGTTGCCACCAAAAAAAAGGTCACACGCTAATATTTCGTTGGACCGCCTTTAGCTTTGATTACAGCAGCATTCGCTGTGGCATAGTTTCGATAAATTTCTGCAATGTCACAAGATCTATTTCCATCCAGTGTTGCATTAATTTTTCACCAAGATCTTGCATTGATGACTAGGCACTAGGCATGATGGGTGCATCACTTCACCTGCTTCTCTTCTTACCATGATGCGTCCATCACTCTGGAACAGGGTCAATCTGGTCTCATCAGACCACATGACCTTCTTCCATTGCTCCAGAGTCCAATCTTTATGCTCCCTAGCAAATTGAAGCCTTTTTTTCCCCAGTTAGTGTCACTGAGTAGTGGTTTTCTTAAAGCTACACAGCTGTTCAGTCCCAATCCCTTGAGTTCCCTTCACACTGTGTGTGTGGAAATGCTCTTACTTTCACTATTAAACATAGCCCTGAGTGCTCCTGTTGTTATTCTTTGATTTGATTTCACCAAAAGTTTAAGTGATTGCCGATCACGATCATTCAGGATTTTTTTCCGGCCACATTTCTTCCTTGAAGACCCACTATCTTTCCAGTTTTTAATAATGTGCTGGACAGTTCTTAACCCAATTTTATTTATTTTTGCAATCTCCTTAGATGTTTTCGCTGCTTGATGCCAATGATTTGATCCTTCTCAAACAAACTGACATCTTTTCTACGACCACGCAATGTGTTTTTTGACATGGCTGTTTAAGAAATGAGAAGCAACTCATTTTCACCAGTTGGGGTTAAATAACTTGTTGCCAGCTGAAATATAATAACCCATGCAGTAATTATCCAACAGGAGGCTCGTTCCTATTTGCTTAGTTAAATCCAGGTGGCGACTTATTATTATTTTTTTGGTCAGGCAGTGTATTCACTTACTAAACATTGTTTTAGAAGGTCTTCTTCCATCTACTGGTACCTGATATTGTGGCTGATTCTGGCAGATCCTGATCACCCATTCCATGATGAGTTCAGGTTGCTTCCATCTGGACACAAGTATCTGCTGCCCAGATGTAGAACGAACAGACTGAGAAACTCATTCATCCCTGTAGCGATCCAGATTAACCATGAACAGTGATGATCTATGCACTGTTATTTTAATGTATTGTCTAGTATAGATGTTTTGTGTACCTACTGACTGTGAAACAGATTGCCCCTCGGGGATAATAAAGATTCTTGAACTTGAACTATGGCTCTGTAGGCAAACCAATTCAATATGCTGTCACAATTAACAGAACCTTAAAAACCCAAAAGTGAGTTTTTTGCCCTAAAAGTTGGTGTTTTAGAAGCTGAGTCTGCTCTCCAACTCATATTTTAAATACTAATAATTTTCGCGAGATCTTTAACTAAACTTTGCCTAATTGCACAATATCTCATGAATCATTAATTAAATTGTCATAAAGTAATCTTTTTTTTTTTTTTTAACCTGAATAAATACAGTCTCTTCTCAATATTTATATTTTACAGTGCGCAATGAGCCTCTCAAGAAGGAGCGACCAAAGTGGAAGAGCGAGTATCCGATGACAGAGGGTCAGCTGAGGAGCAAGAGGGATGAGTTTTGGGATACGGCTCCAGCCTTTGATGGACGGAAGGAGATTTGGGACGCGCTCCGAGCTGCGGCCTTAGCTATGGAGTGTAATGACCTGGAGCTGGCGCAGGCTATAGTGGACGGAGCCTGCATTACTTTGCCACATGGTAAAAGGAACTACACTCATTTTCAGACATAAAAACATCCAGATTATAATCTGTAAGTCCTAGAACTTCCTGTCCAAATGCATCACTTGTAGTAATGATTTGAAAGAGCGTTTTGCAGAATCTAGTGCATGAATTCGTAAGAGATTACTGCGGGGATAATTATGTAATAGCAAAGCTGCACGACTACTGACAGTGGATTTATGCGATTATGAGAGAAGCAAAGCACCGTTTTTACATTTGTATGCTCTCGTTGAGAAGCGTTGTTGCTTTTTTCCCTTCGTTTCCTGACAGTGGTCAAAAGAAGGAAGAGCTTTATATGAATAATCGTGCGAGTTTTGGAAAAAGAAGTGATTATGTGAATGTTGTTTTCTCTGCAGGCTCCCTCACAGAGAGTTACGATGAACTGGGAAATCGATATCAGCTCCCAGCGTACACTTTAGCACCGCCTGTCAACCTCATCACTGAAACGTGCAGTGAGAGCAAAGTGTCCGAGTCCTCGCAAAAACAAACTCAGCCTTCACCGTGCAGAGAAGAGTTCCAGCTGAGGGTTCGGCTATCAACAGGTAACAAAAAAAGACATTTTTGTATGTTGTTTGGAAATGTAGAATGAAATATAGAATTAGCTGATTCTCGCAGGAATCACGTGATCTGTGGGTTTCCCAAAAAATGTTGGCCTCTATTATGGAGCTGTCTCCCTATGGATAGGCCTGGGCTGACGATGTTCTTAAGTTGTTTAATGCAGGGGTTCTCTAACGTTTTGGGTTCATGGAGCCCTTACAGGGGAGAAAAAGTTTCAGGGACCCCCTCATAACCCTCATGTTTATTAGATAATTTTCTTAAATTTTTCTCTTTAATGCAATGGAAATATTTGTGCAACATAAATACTTAAGATCTGTTTTTTAATAGTGTTAATACAATTTTTATACTTTTAAACTGGGGGAATTTTTCATTCAAGACACACTTAATTAACAACATTTTTAATTTCAACTTCCAAAATTTACAGTTGTGAGAAAATGAACAGCATCAAAAACCACTTTACCTAGCCACATAATGAACATAATAAATTAAATGTGTTGCCACAGAAAACACTTTAAATATATATATTTCATTA
>NC_056498.1:55869489-55924350 GCF_014905685.2 Nematolebias whitei | reverse complement strand
CCCTGGACAGGTCTCCAGTCCATCACAGGGCCACATAGAGACAAATGAGACAAACAACCATTCACTCTCACTCACACCTACAGACAATTTAGAGTTACTAATCAGCCTAACATGCATGTTTTTTGTCTGGAAACCGGAGTACCCGGAGAAAACCCATGCATGAACAGAGAGAACATGCAAACTCCACCCAGAAAGGTCCCCAGCCAGGATTCAATCCGACGACCTTCTTGCTGAGAGGCAACAGCTCTACCATCTGCACCACCGTGCCACCCTCAGTTACTCTGCTAAAATGGAACTCTGCAGCGCTGGGTTAGCGAGCTGGGTTAGCGAGCTGGGTTAGCGAGCTCCTTTATGTTCTTAAACTTGAAAAAATCAGTCTGGCTTTAGCTGGTAAAACTGGATCATTTGAAACAACTTGGTGTCCTGTTATGTCTTGTACCGTACAGAACATAAGATCATTCTGAAATGAGCATCACAGTGATGTGTCTTGGCACGTGTGACTTTTATTTTCCTTTAATTTATGTTTATTAAAAGAACAGCATGCTCCTAGATGGGATGTTGCAGCGCATCACATCAAAGCGGGTAGTTATTAAACGTATAACGGCTTGTTCAGTAATCCGTATCAACTCCTTGTTTTAGGGCAGGATGTCCGTCTGACAGCCAGCATGGCGGACTCCATCGCAGAGCTGAAGAAACAGCTGGAAGAACAGGAGGACATCGACGTGGCCCGTCAGCGGTGGTTTTTCTCTGGAAAGCTCCTGACCGACAAAACTCGTCTCCAAGATGCTAAGATCCAGAAGGACTTTGTTGTCCAAGTGATAGTCAACATAAACCCCTCAGTCATAACTAACTGAGAGGGTTGGAGGGGGAGCGAGGATCTGAAGTGAAGAAAAGATGAAGGAAGTGCCAGAGACGGCTGCAGGAACAGGACCTGGTATCAGTTTCCAGCTGGCGCAGCCGTGGAATTCTGTGTACATTTTCTATAAGAAATGGTTGCTTTTATATTACTCCTTTTTCTATTGTTCCTTTTTTTCCCCCAAAATTTAAAAATAATAATGAAAAAGCACTGAAACACTTTAGCGTAACAATAGATGCACAACCCAGTGTGTTTTGTTCTGAAGACCTCAACATGCAGCTCTATTGTTTACATGGATTCCTCTCCTCGTCGTTCTGTATTTGTGCTTGTGGATGAACTAAACACGGGGGGGTCCACATAAGGAAAATCCACTACTTTTGTTCCGTGGCTATTTGTTTATTTATTTTCGACAAACAGAAGGAGAACTATCGAGACATATCAGGTTAGATGTGTGCTGTTCTGTCATGTGACTGTGTGAGTTGCTCCGAATATAACGAAGGAACCTGTTTTTAAGGTGGAAAATGATAAGTTTGTTGTTATTGCACCACTCTAAGAGTGATGGACTACAAACTACAGTTTGTGCAGACAAATTGTAGTTTTGTGTGCAAGATGATGCTCAATTTAATTATAACTTCTCAATACATATTGTAACATTAAAGTAATTTGCTTTTTCTAATGCAGTCATGAAGTTCACATTTTTGTGATGATTGAGTTTTAAGCCTTTTTCACATGCTTTGAACTCTGCCATGGCTTTAACAATTTACTGTAAAACCTACAGAAAAGCAGCAAACATAAAAGAAAACGTAAAATAAAAGTGTGAGACTACCACGTAGCACCAAACGGCTTCCGTTTAGTCTGATGTTTAGCAAATTTTTAGGAAGTTCACTGGACAACTAGAATAGAATTGTTTCCATTCAGTGATTATTTATTCACGTTTTTATTGCAACTTAAATAAATATTCACCCCAAACCAATCTTCTTTGTGACGGTTTATTGTAACATAATATTTCCATCACTTTTAATTATTCATGGAAAAGTTGGATTAGACTTATTCTTCAATGCGATTAACTTTTTTTTGGATAAAAGTGCAACTTTTCATGTCTCCTTGATTTTAAAATGACTCATTGCAAACTATATATATATATATATGTATATATATATATATATATATATATATATATATATATATATATATATACACGAGATTATGGTCTTGTCTTTCAAGTGGTTTTCTGTGGGTTCAGTGGAAAGCTTTATATACACTAAAGTTGGATCCACATAACAGAATTCATTATATTTGGCAAACTACTTTGTCAAACTGTATCATTTGATATAGATTAGGGTAGCTTTAGTACAATTAATTTCATGCTTTGCAATGAGAACCTTCCTTAATTGTTTTATTTGTAACAACAGAAAATCTCAATGCTGTGCGTGTGATTGTCAAAATTTTGTTTTGACAACCAAGCAACACTTTGGAATTTCATTTGTGCTTGGAAATTTTGTCCATATTTTCTGTAATGTAGTAAAAATCCTAATTATATGGGCTTTGTATGAAAAAAAATGCTTTAATTTGTAAATTGTCTCGGTTAAAAGGTAAGCAATCTATTTCCGAGATATGTTAAAATAAAGCCGAATTAAATATATTCAGCTTGATATAATAAAAGTTGTATTTAAAGTTTTATATAAAAAATTAGACAATTGTTAAACATGCATTTGCTCAAGTTAACTTCGACCGCAAAGTTCGTGTTTGTGGTGAACAGCGCCCTCTCCAGGCCAAAAGGGAACAAGTTTACTCATGACGTCATCTTGAGAGCGACAGAGTCACCTGGTCAGCCAGCAACCTGAATCATTTTCAACCCCGAAAATGGTCAAATCGGGAAAGCTTCGGTCCGGGACGGGGTCCAAGCTCAAACGATGGAAGAAAGGTCACAGTAGCGACTCCAACCCGCAGACGAATCGTTTTCGACAAGCTGCGAAAAGCCGCTTCTTCAGCCGACCCAGCGGTAAGTCGCACGTGGGTCTCTGGCTCTGCAGCTAACATCAACTAGCTTTAGCCATTTAAATTTGCGCTAGTCCAAAATAACTTAAATCAATTACTCACTAACAGTTTATCTAAAGCGAAGTGTCATGTTCTCAACAAGAACTGGATTTATCTTGATCAAAATTGTTTTGATTAATATGGTTGCTAACTTTCTTGGAAGGCAATAACAAAACATAAAAGTTTGTAAATAAACGCAATACGACTACATGTTTTTGGCTTCTGTTAATAAATATAAAACCAAAAACAATACATATAAGTTATATTTACAAGTGCACAGATGTCCACTGATCACAGCCCAGTTTATTTATGTGTTATGATGGTTAAAGGATGTCAACAGCTTCACTTCTTCATTCTTTCCAGGCTTTCATAAAGATTATTTATTCATTTTTTTTAAAGTTCAACATTTGTCAAGGTTACATAAAAAAATTAATTTGAAATAGTTTCATTTAAATCCCACTATTACATCAATCCAGATTGAGACAGAATGGCAGCATGAAGGTGTATTTTATAGTTAATCATACATTTAATTTGATCTAGTCAACATTAATTATACTCCCCTCCCCAGGAAAGAGTGATCTAACCACCGACGCTCTCAAGCTTCACAATGAGCTGCAGGCAGGTCCGCTGGAGCTCAGTGCACGCGACCATAAAGATGCCTTCATGGAAGAGGAGATTGATGAGAAGCTTTCAGAAAGAACCTCGGCCACCTTCCTCAGTGGCTTGTCTGATTGCTCAAACCTCACGTTCAGAAAGGTGCAGCGCTTCTGGGAGTCCAACTCAGCTGCTCACAAAGAGGTGAGAACTGTACTTATGGGAGATCTAATGGAAGATGTACCACATCCATACCATACCGTTTTATTTATAGAGCACTTAAAACAGCAACAAGACCAACCAAAGTGCTGTACAAACAGAAAAAACAGGCAACATATATATATACACAACTATACAAAATGAAGTAAAATCAGAATATAGACATAAAAACGTTGCAGATAATAAATACATGTACCACATGTGGTGCAAACGACTATAAAGAATCTCTGACTCTCTGATAATGTTTGCTTGTAGCTGAAACTGTAACATTATTCACAGATATGTGCAGTTTTGGCAGCTGTTACGGAGGTGATTCGAAGTCAGGGAGGGAAAGAAACTGAAACAGAGTACTTTGCTGCTTTGGTGAGTGTTGCCTCTACCAATTGAATAAATATTCTAATTATTTTTGAAAATTTATATCTCATTTAGGGTTTATGTCAGATAATAATAAGATTTCTTGTTTTGCGTGCGTTTTCTTTGTTAGATGACGACCCTGGAAGTCGTGGATTCTGCAGAGTCTCAGACCGCAGTGGCATATCTCCTTAACCTCGTCATGAAACGGTAAAACATTTGTGTCCTTGTTTCTTCTCAGCAGAACGCCCAGACGCATCATATCTATTTATTTTTATTCCTGTAAACACATTTTTTTAACTGCTCTGTGTTTGGCATTCTCTAGAGTTCCTGCTCCTGTGCTGAAGAACAAGTTCTCGGACACAGCCAAGGCCCTGATCGATGTCATGTCTAAACAAGCCACATCTGACGCCTCTTCTGCACTTCGATGGGTGAGAACATTTAGGAATATTTCTCAGCGTTTTATTTATGAAAAACCTTTCCAAAGATATTTCTTTGTTTTCTTTGCCTCTGTAGATTGTGTTATGCCTTGCCACTTTGTTGAGAAAGCAGGATCTATCGGTTTGGAGTTATCCATCTACTCTGCAGGCTTATCATGGCCTGCTCAGCTTCACAGTGCACAGCAAGCCTAAGGTTTGTTTTCTAAGCTTGCATGAGCAGAAGCTTTCTGTATACCTCTGGCATTATTCTCCCTAGTTGCATTCATGCTGAAGTGTTTTGCGCTTATTTTTTTTTCCAGCTCCGTAAAGCAGCACAGCAAGGTGTTTGCTCTGTCCTCAGAGGCAGCGACTTCCTGTTTACAGATGATGCTCCACCATATCACCCTGCTGCAGTTACAACAGCTAAGTTCTGCATCAAACAAATGGAACAGGCAGGAGGTAAGGCATCAAACAATTCCTGGTCTACGGGCACAAATTCCAGTCTTATCTATTTTGTGCTTGTAAATCAGAATGTGTAGTTGTGCATATGTTGTGCACCTTGTAAACCAAAATGTGTGAGAATTGCATCTTTGTGCATCATAGATAAGACAGTGTGTAATTTATTCACTATACATTCAGATTTACAAGCACAAAATATATATGACTAGAGTTTGTGCCCATACTTGTCAGAATTGTTAGCACTTTCAAATAAAGGCAACATTTAGAATACTCGCATAAATTTAACAAACGACAACAAAATCCAGAAATGGTTTTAAAGCATTTTAATTTTTCAAAAAAAGTCGTGCAAAACATAATTAAAAATGTTCATGTAGGAAAATGAAATTTGCAGACATGGAATAAACTTAAGTTTGCATATTTAGTGAAAGTTGTTCATTTTGCATTCATTCAACCTTTATTTATAAGGGTTAATCCCACTGAGCCTCGGGGACTCATTTACAAGAGAGACCTGATTCTTAGCAAAGAGTGATGACAACAGTGGATAACAACGACAACAATAGACAGTCACAGAAGAGGCATACAAATTAAATGTTGTTTTTTTTTTGACAAATCAAAACAAAATGGCAACCAAAAAGAAAATTAGCGAAACCCCCCCACCCCCCACCCCACCCACCCAAAAAAAAAAAACAAAAAAAACCCCAGCTAGATTATAAGGCGGTGTAGAAAACTAAAAACAGGAACATGTCTGCATTGTTTTTTGCCAGTAACTTAACAGATGTTTAAAGCCACTGAGGGCGCATTCACACTAGCCCTGTTGTCCCGAACTCTAACCCGTTTGCCTAGGAAGTCCGGTTCGTTTGGGGAGGTGTGAACTCTATCGAACTCTGTCATGGAACAAAAAGACGAACTCTGGCCTGGTCTAAAACCTAGGTCTCGGTCCGGTAGAAGAAAACTCGAGCGCGGTTTGAGTACAGTGTGATTGCAATCAGACTGGGCACTGTTCCACAAGCAAGAAGTGGAGTACAGCACAGGGCAAACAAACACGCATTTCTCTTACCTCATATGGAGCTGTCAGCTTGCTTGTGTGGAAAAACAACATTCTCCATGGTTTTCTGCCTCATCTTCCACTCATGCTGAGTCCATTGTTGAAATAGGCCAAATAGAAATCCTAAAACCGCTAAAATTTGATGCCACTCCGTTTTTGTTTTTATTTCCAGAAGAAGAAGAAGTGTCTTCAGAGGTTTTTTTTGTGTTGTTTCTTTCAGTAGTTCTTGGTGCAGCGCCACCACAGGCGAGTGGGGGAACAGGTTGGTTCGAACAGGTTGGCTCGACTGCACAGTGCAGTGTGAATGCAAACGCACCAGCTCAAATGTAAACAAAAGGTCATGAATATTGGTTCCCAACCGAACTGAGTCTACCGGACTATCAGGTGTGAAACAACCTAAAGAGCTGATCTGAGCATGGCTGAGCAGAGTAGGGCTGAAGAGTGGTGGAAAAGGGGCATTAAAAAGGTCAAGGTCGAGAGCTTCAGATCTTTTTGCAAGATATTCTATTTATTAATAAATACTGTTACCAGTTAAAGATCGCCAGTCTTTTCTGTCACTGTCAGCTCTTTTGGCATCTCAGCTGTTGTAGGACTGGAAAAAAGGATGCAGCACTATTTACTGTGTAGAGTAGGCCCTCGTTTATCGTGGGGGTTCCGTTTCCTGGCCCCCCGTGATAAGTGAAAAACAGCAAAGAATTAGTAGTAGTAGTAGTAGCAGCAGTAGTCATAGTAGCAGTAGTAGAAACAGTAGTAGTTTATTATTGTGTGTGTGTGTATATATATATATGGACTCTATATAGCGGTTTTTCAAAATAAGATTGGACATGACGCACAATTGGCTGATTGATGGATGAGCCGCACAATCGGCATGGAATTTTAATTAAAAAATATATATATTTAGCACCTGCTGCACATTTGTTCAGCCCAGAGCTGCAGGAAAAGTTTCCTCTTGCACCTTTGTGCAGCACTTATTGCAGGATAAAATTCCTGCTGCAGGTAAACAGCTGATCAGATGTTCTCTGTGCACAGCTGAGAAGTGGGCGTGGCCAAGAGCGCTTGCGGGTGGCAAAAAGCAGTGGCGGCAGGGAGCTGAAATCATGACATTCTGTGCTCTTTAAGAGCGTTTACAGTTTAGAAACGATTAACAACAATTTAGAACATTGCAAGAGTGTGGGAAGGGTTTAAAACACCCTTGTGTGTATGTGTATATATATATGTGTGTGTGTGTATATATGTATATATATATATATATATATATATATTCCCCTTCTTTGCAGTTAAGTAAAGGCAATATATAAAAAAAATAAAAAAATAATGAATAATATTGTAGCACTTTGCACCAAAATGTAAACGTCCAGAATCAGAAAACTTATTTTGGGGTCACACTTGTGTTTTTAAAGAGCTAATGACCACAGAACACAAAAATAATAGATAGAAAAAAAATAAATATGAATTGTTTTTTTTACAGGAGATGTGATGAAGATTTCTAGAAAACTCTTAAGAATGTCAAAAACTACCAGCGGAGGCTGCAAGAAACTTTTAAATTGTTCCAAAAACGTTAAGACTTGACGTCCTTATATGCTTCTTTTAATGAAGTAAATGTTTTGATTGCATGGTTGTCTAAAAATTGTAGATGTTTTTGTGTTGTTTTCTTGTCAGGCAGTAAAGAGGACACCACCACACTTCATGTGCTTTCCCTCTTAAAGGAGTTGATGGGAACATTCCCTCTGGGGTCCGTCAAGTCCTGTTGTGAAACTCTGCTGCGAGTGATGACTCTCAGCCATGTGGTGAGAACACCAAAGTATTTATAGGTGCAGAACGATACATTCTGCTTCGCTACACGGATACCTGATGTGAGGTTTTTGAAGTGACAAGTCTGCTGTGTTTCTGGCTGCAGCTGGTGACGGCCTGTGCCATGCAGGCGTTTCACAAGCTGTTCAGTGGGAAGCCGAATCCGTCGTCCCTTTCAGCTGAACTCAACGCACAGATCATCACGGTGAGACATTACAAGAACAAAAAACATGTTTTAATTTTAGTGTAATACTTCATATGTAAACTCATTTATCATCTGCAGGCGCTGTATGATTACATTCCCAGTGAGAACGACCTGCAGCCTCTGCTGGCCTGGCTTGCTGTCATGGAGAAAGCGCATGTAAATCTCGCAAGGTATTAATATGGATTTTATGATAACACAATAATAGATACTGTACTTTCCGCCAAACACGTCGCACCGCCGTATAAGTCGCATCAGTCCAAATATGTTTAATAAAGTGGGGAAAAACATAAATGCGTTGCTTCGCCGTTTAAGTCGCATCTATTACGCGTCACCGCTGACCACCCAGATACTTGGGCTGGTGTTGTGCCAAAAATCCATTGGTTGCCAAATGGTGGCCGCGGGAGCGTGCACGGGAGGACTTTAACAAGAATGAACAAGATTAACACTTAAAAACAATTATTTGTCTGCTTGAAATTAAAGCAAAAGTGTGTCTCAGTTGAACTTTTCCTTAATAAATGCAATTAACGGTAAAATCAGCTGCATTTCAAAATTAGATTCGCGACTGCGAGAGCACTCAGTGGGAGGACTCGCTGTGCATTTCTTTGAAATTTAACAAGATTTAACACCTAAGAACAATTATTTGTTAGCTCGATATTATAGTAAAGGTGTGTCTCAGTTGAACTTTTCCTTAATAAATGCACTTTAATGGTCAAATCAGTTGCATTTCGCCTGGGTGACTCGGCAAAATGCGGCTGATTTGTTGTTTGCTCCAGGAGTTATGCAGCGAAATGAAAGTGGCTTGGTATGGCAAGCCAAGTGTCTCATTAATAGCCACTTTTACCTATTAATGAGACACTTGGGCTTGCTATATGACTCAAGGGCCCTCTAGCGGCTGAAAATGGAAGTGTTCAATATTTTTTATGTTCGATTGAATGAAATCGTCAGATCTCAGCCAAATTTGTGTTATAAATCCATCCATTCATCCATCCATTATCTTTACCCGCTTATTCCATTTTGGGTCACGGGGGTCGTTGGTGCCCATGTCCAGCAATCACTGTGCGAGGGGCGGGGTACACCCTGGACGGGTCGCAAGTCCATCACAGGGCCACATAGAGACAAACGAGACAAACAACCATTCACTCTCTCACTCACACCTAGGGACAATTTAGAGTTACCAATCAGCCTAACATGCATGTTTTTGGTCTGTGGGAGGAAACCGGAGTACCCGGAGAAAACCCACGCATGCACGGAGAAAACATGCAAACTCCACCCAGAAGGCCCCTGGACTTGGGTTTGAACCAGGGACCTGCTCGCTGAGAGGCAGCAGCTCTACCAGTTGCGCCACCGTGCTGCCCCTTGTGTTTTAAATATGAGAAAAAAATCTGTATTAGTCGCTTCAGTGTATAAGTCGCAGGGCATGCCAATTTATGCATAAAGGTTTGACCTATACAATGAAAAGTACAGTACTCAATGTAGTCAGTAGATTGTTAATGAGATGTGTTTTTTTTGTGCAGTTTGCAGAGTTCTCTGAGTTTGGGTCACCTCCCTCGTCTCTTCTCTACCACCATGTCCTGCCTGTTGTCACCACACACACAGGTGGTTTCTACAGCCGCCAACACACTGAAGGTAAAAAAACATCCAAGGTGAGTTAAGAAGAGTGAGACTTGGAGTATTTATGGATTCTTAGTCTTTTTTTTTTCCCCCAGACTTTACTGACTGAATGTGTTGCCCCTCACATGGAGGAAATGGGGATGATCACCACCAACTCTTCTGCAGGGAACCCCTCATATGTCTGCAAAATGTTTCGGTATAACTTAACCGTGTGGCAAGATCGTATCAGTTTTCTAAGAAAAAGGAAAATTGCGTGATGGTTGTGTTTTGACTGTTTTCAGTATCGTAGAGGAGGGGTTATCGTACCGCTTCCACGCCTCCTGGCCCTTTGTGTTGCAGGTCCTTGGTTGCTTTTATCGAGTTGCAGGAAAACAAGCTCACACCATCATGACCAAGGTATAGATGTGAAACATTATCATCACCGTTTATATATACTTAAAAACTTAGCTGAACCATTGTGTGTGCGTGTGGTGTCTGGGACAGTCGCTGCTGTCTCTGGCAGACCTGCGCTCCACTCCTCAGTTCCCCTACAGTGGTGAGTTGGACCTGGCTGTGGGAGCAGCTGTGGAAAGCATGGGCCCTGAGGTGGTGCTGGCTGCGGTGCCTCTCAACATCACCGGCATCAAGTAAGGACTCATACATGGACCTGTGCTCCTTTTGTTGGTATTGTGCTTTAAAAAGTTTTTTTTTCTCTTGTTTCAGTGACGACCTGGAGTTCCCGCGCAGCTGGTTGATCCCCACCATACGCGATCACGTGAAGAACACTCGCCTTGGGTTCTTCACTTCCTATTTCCTCCCTCTGGCTTCTACACTCAAACAAAGAGGTAAAGAAAATGTGAGATGCTCCATTCAAAAGTATTTTGTGTGCTTCCATGTGTATTAATCATTGAATCTTATTTTGTTTTTTAGCTGAAGAGCTGGAACAATCGGGAAAGAAACTAGAAGCAAAAGTCTACCAGACGTTACAGCTTCAGGTAGCACACTCAACTTGTCGCCTAGTTGTAGCTTGATGCAGCAGTTTTGGTGGGCATTATCTTCGTTTTATTTTCAATAATGATGAACTATGAATATGACAATGCGATGCCGTTCCATCCATCCATTATCTTTCGCTTGTTCTGAAGTCGGGTTGCGGGGGCAGCAGCTTGAGCGGAGAGGCCCAGATATCTCTTTCCACAGCCACCTCTTCCAGTCCTCCTAGGAGGTTTTGTTCCCAAGCAAACCGAGAGATGTAGACGTGGTCTCCTCCCAGTCGGACATGCCCGAAGCACCTTCCTAGGTAGGCACCCAGGGGCATCCTTACTAGATGCCTGAACCACCTCAGCTGGCTCCTCTCGATGTGGAGGAGCAGCGGTTCTACTCCGAGTCTCTCCCGGATAACTGGACTTCTCACCCTGTCTCTGAAGGAGAGTCCAGCCACCCTGCGGAGGAAACTCATTTCAACCGCCTGTATCTGCGATCTCGTTCTTTTGGTCACTACTCAGAGTTTGTGGCCATAGGTGAGGGTAGGAACGTAGATTACAGCTCAGCTCCCTCTTCACCACAATGGACTGGCACGGAGTCCGCAATACTGCATATGCTGTGCCGAACTGGACTACCTCCGTCCCCTGGCTGCACCAAGAAATTCTGTCCATGTAAGTTATGAACAGAATCTGTGACAATGGGCAGCCCTGGCGGAGTCCACCTCCCACCCTGAAGGAGTCCGACTTACTACCGGCAATGCAAACCAAACTCGCACAGCTTGTAAAGGGACCGAACAGCCTGTAACAACGGGCCCCCAATCCCATACTCGCGGAGCACCCCCCACAGTGTACCTCGACGAACATGGTCAAAAGCCTTCTCCAAGTCCACAAAACACATGTAGACTGGATGAGCAAACTCCCATGACCCCTCAAGGACCCTAGTGAGGATAAAAAGCTGATCCAGTGTTCCACGGCCAGGCATTGTTCCTCCTGGATCTGAGGTTCGACCAACAATCGGACTCGCTTCTCCAGTACCCCTGAATAGACCTTACCAGGAAGTCTGAGAGTGATGCCCCTGTTATTGGAGCACACCATCTGGTCCCTTTTTTTGAAAAGAGGAACCACCACCCCAGTCTGCCAATCCAGTGGCACTGCCCCTGATGTCCATGCAAAGGTGCGTCAACCAAGACATCCCCACAACATACAATATCTAATTCCTTAAGGTGCCCTGCTGCCACAGAGCTTTTTAACTACCTCAGTGACCTCAACCAACCATTCACACTCTCACTCACACCTGTGGGGCAATTACCAGTCAGCCTAACATGCATGTTTTTGGTCTGTGGGAGAAAACCCATGCATGCACGGAGAGAACCTGCAAACCACCCAGAAATGCACTCTGTCAGGATTTGATTTGGCAACCTTCTTGCTTGCTAAGAGTCAACAGCTCTACCAACTGAGCTATAGGTCTATAGGTTCACCCACAGAAACCACATTGTTTTAGCATTATTGTGGGTGTTTTTCCTGGTCGATTTTATTTTTTGTAGATAGAGCCACAAATCTTTTAACACTCTTGCAGTTGACTGACAGCTTTGTTGACCTTTAACATGGACCAAAGGTGTGGTCCCAGTACCTCCAACTCATTTATCTTTACAATAGCTTTTAAGTTAGCTTATTTATATAAACAGCTAAATGAATTGTATAAATTTATTGTGTTGTCAGACAATTATCTCAGGAATGAAACAAGCAAGTTTTATTAGAATTTGAAAATAAAAATAACCCAAAAGTTTTTGTCTGTTATAGATTTGGACTATGCTTTCTGGCTTCTGCACATGTCCGGTGGACCTGGTGGTGTCTTTCAAAGGTTTGGCTCGCACGCTGGGCATGGCCATTAATGAACGACCAGACGTGAGACTCTCGGTGTGCCACGCGCTCCGCACTCTAATCAACAAGAGCTGCTCCACGGGTACCAGGGCACATGTTCACAAATACAACAACTATTGCAACAAGTCATTTCTAAACTCCTGCATCTGTTTCTGTTAAAGAGGAAGAAAAAGTTGAATTAGGACATTTCTCTAAGAACTTCCTACCCATCCTTTTTAACGTGTACAACCAGAAGCCTGCAGAGGGAGAGTCAGGAACCTATAGGATGGCTGTGCTGGACACCATCAAAGTTTACTTAACTGTCACTGAAACACAGGTAATGAAATTACTTCTCATTGTGCCTTACGGTCTTAAAAGGGTTTGCTTGTACGTTTTAACATGGATATGCTGCGTCACTCATTCAAACTGTCTCCTCAGTTGATCTGCACGTTCCTGCAAAAAGCTTCTGACATGCTGACGAGCACTGAGAGCACAGAGTTCACACGGTGAAATATAAATCTGGATTTACTGCTTTAATGAGTACCGTAATTAAAAGTGAATTTAAATCTTAAGTTTTCTTTTTTTTTTTGGCATCTTCTTCCTCAGACTGGCAGTGATGGACCTTGTGGTTGTGATGGCTCCCTTTGTAGATGAGCTCACCATGACTAAAACTTTTGAGCTTGTTAGACCATTTTTGGAGGTAAACACTCGTATAATGTCCCTAATGACGCAGAGAGTTTCTAATCCAGACCTGTTGAGGACATTTCTCATTAACTGGTTGGATGTTGGTGCATTTGTGTTCAGGTCAAAGAGCCCGGCATGCAGAAGAAGGCATACCGCGTGCTGGAGGAGATGTGCGGAGCAGAGAAAGACGAGTGCAAATCATTTGTCACGTCTAATCTGGAAACACTCAAACTTGTCCTTCTTGATACCCTGAAAAATGCATCTTCACCAGCAAAGAGGGTGAGAGACCTTTGGATGGAGGGAAGCATAGCAAACAAATGTGATTATCATAGTTTATATTTCTCACTGACGGTTTCATGCAAATCATTTTTCCAGCCAAGACTGAAGTGTCTCATCCATATTGTGAAAAGATTAGATGAGAAACACAAAGACTTCATCATTGCACTGCTGCCAGAGGTAATGTCACGATAAAAACTGACAGGAAAGTAGCAAAGTGACAATTTTTACAAGGTTTGTTTTTTTGTGTGTGCTTTCAGGTGATTATTTGTACCAAAGAGGTTTCTGTTGTAGCTCGTAAAAACGCTTACATCCTGCTGGTGGAAATAGGAAAAGCTTTTGTTCGTTTCTGTGGGAACACACAAGGTGGTGCATCTATTTCTAATGTATAGAAACCGTGTTCTTATTTTAAAGATTTGGCCAGTAAATGTTTTAATAAATAACTTTGCCTGCCTGTGACGCAGATGCCATGGAGCAGTTTTTGGTTCTGATGTACGCCGGACTCACCGGCTCCGTCACCATGATCACTTGCACCATCTTGGCCCTAACGCGTATAGTGTTTGAGTATAAAGGTAAGCCTCGCTGACTGCAGGTGATACCGAGGTAATGAGCTGGATTCAGTACACTTTTTATTTATTTTTTCCTTTCAGACTCTATAGAGGTGTCCACGTTGGAGCAGCTGCTGTACAACATCTGTCTGCTGCTGTCGTCTCGTACCAGGGAGATCGTCAAAGCATCTTTAGGCTTCGTCAAGGTCATCCTCTTCATCATGGACCCCAAAACACTGGCCTCACATGTCACAGTCATGGTATGAACTGAACATTCTAGTTCCTAAGTCTTATAGGTTAGGTTAGGTTTATTTGTCATATTCAGATCCAACACAAGGTCAATAATGCAATGAAATGCTCAGGACGAGAAGAACCATCTCGACTCGACAAAAAAATGACAACAAGAAATATCAAAGCATGCAACAAAAATACAAAAACAAGGCGTCAAAAGTGAAAAAGAAATGCATCTACAGCAGCATGGTCCTATTAGCAGAGTGGTTCTGTTAGCAGTGAGGTTCTCTTAGCAAAATGGTCTCGTTAGCAGCATAGTCCAATTAGCAGAGTGGTTCAGTTAGCAGTGAGGCTCTTTTTAGCACCATGGTACTGCTAGCAGTGGGGTTCTGTAAGCAGCATAGTCCTATTAGCAGTGAGGTTCTTTTAGCAGCAGGGTACTGTTAGCGGCGTGGTCTGGTTAGCAACATGGTCTCATTAGCAGCATGGTACTGTTAGCAGTGTGGCTCAGTTAGCAGTGTGGTTCGGTTAGCAGCATAGTTCTTTTAGCAGCATGGTACTGTTAGCGGCATGGTACTGTTAGCGGCATGGTACTGTTAGCACCATGGTACTGTTAGCAGTGTGGTTCTGTAAGCAACATAGTCCTATTAGCAGTGAGGTTCTTTTAGCAGCATGGTACTGTTAGCGGCATGGTACTGTTAGCGGCATGGTACTATTAGCGGCGTGGTCTTGTTAGCGGCGTGGTCTTGTTAGCGACGTGGTCTTGTTAGTGGCGTGGTCTTGTTAGCAGCACGGTCCTGTTAGCAGCATGATGATAATAAGGACCGCAGCAGCTGCCCTCCCAGACTGTCCTCCAGAACTGGGTCCGGCAGACACAGAACATCCAAAGTTTCCCCGCCGAACCGAACTGTTCCGTAGAGTTGGGTCCGTGCAGGCAGATGGAGGATCATGGAGACGGCCGCCATGACAGGCCTGAGCCCGAGGCAAGAGGGGGGGCCAGGAACTGAACCACGTGGCAAGGCAGTGACACACAAAGCCCCAAAAGTGTGTAGCTGTCATAACCTTAGCGTGGGTGTTCAGTGTAAATGCAAGAAAAGTTGAACAAAAACAACAGGAACAAAAAAAATGGAGCGAGTTGAAGAGGAGCTCCTGTCGACGCTACCATTCTACAGTGCACGTGGCGTCTTATAGGACAGTTATGTCAGTCTAACTGGGAGCCTCCATCCTCGATTTTTATTTTTAAATTACGATCAAAATTTGACTATGTGGATTATTAGGCAGGTGTAACAGTTTAAATAGGCTGCTTTTAAATGTTTTAAATGGATCATTTTGCCCATCGGGCCAGATCTCTAGTTGATCTGCAATCCTCTGATTAGTTTTCCACATTTCATTTGAATTATAGCCAGAAATAGGCATCCAAAAATGGACCAAAATACACATTTTTCTGGTGGTATTTGGCTAATTTTAAATGCTTCTTGCTAAATAAATGATTAAATATAAGTTCAGTTTGATTAAAAACATCCATCCATTATCTTTACCCGCTTCTTCCTTTTCGGGTCGTGGGGGTCACTGGCACCCATGTCCAGCTATCACTGTGCGAAAGGCTGGGGACACCCTGGGAAGCGTGCAAATCCATCACAGAGCTGATTTAAAATCAACAACAAAAAAAAAAAAAAACAACAACTACGGTTGACTTGAGCAATAAAATTTGCTCATATCCGAGCAAATTGTCAACCTTAAATAAAAACTTTAGGTGGGGAAATAAAAAGATAGTTTGGCACATTTGCTTGGAAAAGGTTTGTGCTGCATGTCACTTTTTGTCATGCTCAGATGGAGGGTATTGGAAACATCAAGGATGATGTCAGACGACACTTCAGAACCAAACTGAAAAACATCTTCACCAAGTTTATTAGAAAGTTTGGGTAAGCGCTCCAAAACCTTTTAGCCTATCCTTTGCACTTTAACGACACTCCTTCAGTTTTCTAAAATCTCTTGTTCTGTTTTTTATTTTATTTTATTTTATTTTGTCTCTAGTTATGAGCTGGTGAAGAGCATGCTGCCTACAGAACACCACAAGGTGCTGGCAAACATCCGCAAGGCCGAGGCTCGAACCAAGAGGCACAAACAAGCAGCTGAGGAGCACAATGACTCAGAGAGCGAAGAGGAGGCTCCTAAAACAAAGAGTGACAGGTAGAATGGAACTACCAGCACAAAACTGCCACAACTCTTCTACACAGTTTTTTCCCTAGAAGTAGGGCTGGGCGATATCCCGATATTTTAAAAAATATCGCGATAATTTAATACGTGATATAAGATGGGACTATATCATCTACATTGATATTTCTATGTTGAGTTATAATTAGACTTGAAAAGCCATGTAGTTCTTTTTTTTTCTCCCGTCTGCGCCGCCAACTGCACGCGGCACCACACGTTTACTAATGCTGTGAAGGCAGCGCAGCTGAAGAGCATTATTATTTAATTTATGTAAATAAATGTCTAAAAAATAAACCATTTAATATATGTAAATCGTTTATTTTTTAGACATTTATTTGTACAGTTACAGCTGTTGGTTAATAAATGTGCCTGTGCGACAACTGGAACAAAGTCTGGACTCAGAAATATATTTTTGTTATTATTTTATGGAAAGAAAACGTATATCAAGATATATATCGTATATCGCCATTCATTTTAAAATATCGAGATGTTAATTTTGGTCCATATCGCCCAGCCGAACCTAGTAGCCTGTTCTCCTTTCTAAACCAGTATCGAAGACATCCTTGCCGAGTCCGACAGCGATTTGTCCGAGGAGGAAGGAAAGCCTCGGAAGAAATCGAGCAAACAGCAGAAAGGACAGGCGTGGCTCAAAGAGGGAGAGGAAGATGACCCGCTTAACTTCCTGGATCCAAAGGTTTCCCAGAGAGTTTTAGGTAACGCAGCGTCCACCGTTGGGTCTTAATAGCTGCTCAGAACTTTTTTTTTTTTTTTAAGTTTTGAGGCATGATCACCAGTTCCAGTAGAGCTAAAATGATTTTTTGCTGTTTCTCAGCCACAAACCCAGCTCTGAAGAAGACTTCCAAGGTCAAACATGGCTTTAAAGTGACCTCAGATGGACGGCTGATTATTAGAGATGACGACGATGAGGACGCCAAGGGCAAAGGTAGAAGCGATCCATTGGCGTCTCACAAATTGTTTTACGTCTGAACAGTTGGTGACAACAATCTTGTTCTTTTCACAGACGGAAAAGAAATGAACGATATTCTTGAAGAAGCAGGAGTCAGAAGTGTAAGGTTTTACAAAAATCAACAAGTTTGTGAACCGTTGAACGCAGTTGTATTTATGGTCCATCCTTTAACAACACTTGCAGAAAAAGTCACAGAAGAAGAAGTTTAAAGATGATGACTCTGACGACGACATGGACATCGAACCTCAGTTTAAATATAAAGGTAACTATAATTAAAAAAAGCGTTGTCGTTTGATCACCTGGCTGCGTTTAATGCTGATGAGACGCTTTGTTTTTTAAGCTGGCGGCTCAGGAATCCACAGACCTGTGGGACGAAGCCAAGATATAGGAGTTGATTATAAATCAAAGGTGAGTATGCTCAAAATCGAAGCTTGGATGTTTTGTAGGTCAGAAATCGTCACTCTTGAGTATTATTTTTTTGTGCTCTGACAGAAAGGAAAAGGAGACGTGAAGAAAAAGGGAAAGCTTGATCCTTACGCTTACATCCCTCTAAGGAAGGATCAACTCAACCGCCGGTATGGGCGACGTATAATAATGTTTAAGTGTGTTTTAAGACAAAGAATCGACTCGTCGGAAAGTTTCTGACTCCTGTGTGTTTTGTTCTATATTCACAGGAAGCGTGCCAAGCTGCACGGTCAGTTTAAGGGTATGGTGCGAGGAGCCCAGAAGGGGGCGCTGTCTGGAAAGAAAATGCAGAAGAAAAAAAGGAAAGCCTGAAGATCATGTTCATATTGAATAGACTGATTATGTGTGTTATGGCCTGATCTGTAACATGATAAAACGAGGACACACACACACTCTGTACGTGTGAGAAGGGCTGTTTTGTTTTTAAAATGTGCCATGTTTCAAAAGTTCTGCTCATAAAACAGCCAAACCCTTTCAAACATGCTGCTCCTGCATGAATGTAAACGGTGAAATCAAATGGAAGACTGCATTTTGACCTGCATCAGATAAACTTCATTTGAAAGGGGAACACATTTATATTAAAGGTTTATCACTGCACAACGAAGGCAGACAATTATGTTTTTGCTTGTGTGTGTTTTACAAAATGTCTCATGAACCACAGGGCAAAATGATATGTGCAGAAAGTAATCATTTGATGTACATTTAAAACTGATTAACTTCAGTTTAAGATTATAGCCATAATAAACTTACCTTATGCTTATAGCCCAGTCAGTTTTACAGATTATAAACCAAAATTTAGTACGATACTAGCTAGGCCTGTCACAGCAAATTTTGCTCGGTGATTGTCTCAGAAATTATTGCGATAAACGATAATATTGTTTGAAATTTGACAATTAGTAATTATTGTAAAATTGAAGAAGAAATGTGCAATTTGTTTTGCATGTAGTACCTTTTTTCTACCACTGGATGGCAGTATAAGAGTTTGAACCGAAAGATGGATGGTGAGGGAGCGAGCAGCAGCGTTGCCAGGTGCACGATAATTATCGTGTTTGTACAACAATTTTGCCCTCTGTACGATGTACGATCAATAATCCCAAAAAGTCCAAATATACGATAATTTGACCATTCCGTGAATGTGTGGTTTTAATCGGTTGTCATCAGCCTGTCGCAACTGTCTTCGAGTTTTTTTGTGAACCCTGAAGGCATCTGTGTCCGCAAACAGATGCACGATTGGCTCGTGCTTTTGTAAATGTTACCTACGAGTGATGTGTATGCGTTTGCCTCAGAACAACGACCATGATTGGCTGAATAGTCCGCTGCACCCGCCCCATGAGTGAGGAAAAGAAAAGAGAAGAAGAAGCAGAGCCGGTCTGGAAGCGGACCCATCACTACTATAGTGCATCAATAGATATGTTCTTTTGGTTGTGACGGGTGTACAATAATTTCCCTCAAAATACGATAATTTTATGTCTCTAGTACGATAATCCTACATTTCTCACCTGGCAACACTGGCGAGCAGCATGTCTAAGAAAAATGGGAGGGAGGCCTCTTGACGTGGCATGGGCTGTCTCGCCTTTCCAAGGTTCTCAAAATGGCGGACTCTCAGTGTGGTTTGAGCTCTTTAGCAGAGCATTTTTCTCACAAATCTTTTAATAAAAAATCAGTAAACAAGCTCTCGGCTTCTTTTTGCAGAGAAAACAACTTTTTACATGAAGGCATGTGTTTCAACCGGGAATTTTGGAGCTTCGACAAGACAGGTTTTTTCACAAGGTCGGCCTGTTAGCTTGTAGCTTAGCTTCTCAGTTTTGCTGATTTTAACGATCCAAAAACGCAATTTTGGGCTTTTAAAATGGATTTTAAAGAGAAAGGGAGGGGTCAGTGAAGAGCACCGGAGTTGAACCTTTTGTCATCCAGTGTCTTCAGTAGAAAGAGAGAAAAACGAAGAAACTATAAAGCCAATGAATGAAAATGAGGTAGTTGTCATTTATCATGCGATTAATTGATTTATTGTTTATCGCAACAGGCCTAGTACTAGCTTATCCTTAGCTCATATTCTGAGTTGGGGTTTTTGTCTAAAACTTTGCTTTTAGCTATTTGGAGTCAGCTTTGTTAGCAAAATATCTTCTGGAACGATTTTAAGCAAAGGTTAAAATATTCATTGGATGCACATTTACAAATAATTTACTTTTGAAGCTAACTCTATTCAATATGGCTACCACAAGCCAAACAACCCTTGACAACATAAAAAGAATTGTTTTATTGTTTACAGAAGTTGTACTAGTTTGGTGTGGTAGCGGAGAGGCCTTCACAACACTCCCAACCGACTTGGAACGTTGGTTATAATGCGATTTGCATGTATGCGTTTCTTGAAACAATGCTAGGCCTTTAACTTCTTATGCCATGTGAAATGAGTTGACCATTTCCATTGCTCTGTTTGGACTCTTGATGTTGCTGCATACTTGAGTTGTAAACCGTGAAGAAAAAGCGTTCAAAATGCAACAAGAGTGTTAAAACTGTTTATTAACTGAAACATGATCCCACTTTTATTCTGTTTCTCAACAGAGACCCAGTTATTTTAAGCCATTGGTTGTTGCGTTTGGCAGCGCAGAGAACAGCTGTAGGCTGATTTGCCGAGGGGACTTCACATACCAGTATCCTCCTGTGATGTATTTTTCCAGCTAGGTTGCAGTGAAGTGAGTCATGCAGTGACAGGCTGACCTCCTAATCACATTCGTATGTGTTTAAGGTTTGAAGTCAGCGTTTCTTGAGAAGGAAATGATTCAGGTTTTCAGACCCGTACTGAGAAACAATGTCACGAGGATTAGAAACAAATTCTGGTTTAGCTCTTTGGTTTGTTATATAAATCTGATTCAGTGGTTGTACCTCATTACTGCATCTTTAAAACGCTGCCTAAGCGTTACACTAAACTCCCAAAATGTCAGGAAATTACATCATGGCAGTTAAATAGAAAACTGTCCATTAGTTCCCAGGGAAAAATTGCACATCTGTAAAACTTCCATCGATGCCTAATGATGCACACGGGTTTAGGAGCAAAATATCCGGCCTAAGTCTAGTTTACTACATCCTGCATGTGTAACTGTACATTTTATACACAATCTGGACTTTTTGTTGTAATTTTTAATACATATTGAATAAATTTGCTCCTTTATTGCAAATAACCCATTACGACACGGTAAAAGCTTGGTTTTACACCTACTTAATACTTTTCAATCTCCTACTTTAATACACTTCAGTACACTGCGTACACAAGTTTTGTTATTGGAATATTTTCCTGAAATAGGAATTAAAAACCATTTAAAATCTTGGCTCCACATTGGATTTTGCAGGTTATTTGGCTGTATGTTGGGAATAAACTGTCCAGACAGCAGTGAAAGTGTAATTTGTGTAATTAAAGATCACCGTTGGGCATTACATCATCAAATGCTACATCCTGCAAAATCCAATTAACTAATAACTACATAGTAAAAACTGGCTGATTTACAATAACTATAAAATAAAACTGTCCTTTTATTTACTCAAAAAATAAAATTAAAATCACTGCCAGGTAGAAAATATGTAAAAAAAAAAAGTTTCTTTATTGAAGTCAGACAAGCTGTTAGGGAAGAAATAATGCAAATGATCATTTCATGTCAAAATATGTAGTATACAGGAAAATAAAACCCTGAAGATGCTCATTTTCAATGCAATTTTTACTCGACGTTTGTCAACGCTCTCTGCCAAAATGCATTCTAGAATCTGCTGCGGTGCAGCCCCTCACCCAGTAATTACAAAAAATTACAAAGCTACCAGATTCTAAGCAGAAAAGGGAGTATAACAATAAATAAAAATACAAAAAAAAAAAAACTGCCCTGCAGTTGCAAAAGGATCACTGAACTTTTATACTAAACTGTAATTGAAGATTGTAGACAAAAACATTTCATTTGTTGAAAAGGTATAATTACAAATGAATTGTGGACACTTAAATCTGTAATTACAAAAAAAGCCAACACAAATGACATCATTTTTTACTACGTTGTATTTCACAGCACTTCCCCCTCTCTCTATTATTGCATGCAGATCCACAAAGTCTGTTTTACTTTTTAATTTCAGCTGTTCAGATGTCAACAAACTAACCCACAATAAAGTCCATGAAGGATTGCACTTACACTCACCATCTCCCTCGACATGGCCTTAACCGTACATACAAGGCCTAATTAAATACATTAGTTTGTTTTTGTTCATAAAACTTGTTCTTTGTATACGTTTTGTCCTTGAAACTCAGTAGCTGATTTTGACACTGGATTTATTTTGCTGTCCAGCAACAAGACAGAGCTCAACACCTCTGACCTGGAAGTTTTAATCTTTGGTGTTTGGGGATGAAAGGAGGACACTTTAAGAAGAAGCATCTCCGTTTTGTTTTTTAATCTAGTTTCTTACAGCCTCGGTGGGGGTCGAGACGGGGGCGGGCCTGGTGGCCCTGGCGGCGCACGAGCTGGGGGTGGACCCGGCAGGGGTCGGGCCATGGGAGGTGGTGCGCGTGAGAGGGGTGTGATAACAGGTGAAGGCGCGGTGCGCGGCCCTCTTGACGGAGGCTTCGTACGGGGGACGGAGTTGGAGACTTCAGGTTCCTGCTCATCTGATGAAGGAGCTGAGGACGAGTGAAGCCTGGGGGGGGTTGCCTGATAAGAGGGGGCCTCATCATCTCTGACCCGCTGAAAACGAATACAGCGACCCTGTGTAGAAAAACAGGTTAAACCATAAGTGCCCATCAGTCTGAATGACAGTTGCTTTTCTGTATAAAAATCAACGAGTTTCTTAGATCCAGCAGCTAAAACGGTTCGTGTGAACCTCTGCCCAGCTTTGCAGACAAATGCTCGCGTGTTTGAGGCTCAGGGAGCACACACAAGACACTTCTGTTTTCCGTCCACCTGCGCTAGTAAATGCAGAACGGATCGTAGGTTATGCTTCTCATGTGCAAGATTTAAAAACACAGAAGAATTTAAATATCTCAACAATAGTTGGGGACGTTTAGCATAATTTACAAGTCTGGGAGAATAATGCTTCTCGTCCTGATTGATGGATTTTTCATCTCTCATCTCCAAATCATCCAGCACACACACACACACACACATGCATGCATGCACACTTTTGCCTTGTTCAGTGTTGCAGACCCTTGGTGGTCTGATTATAACACCTTATTAAGCAAAGAGGCACTAAAGTCACACAGGGGCCATTAAGAGGTCCCAGCAGCAGTGGCTTTGTGACTGAAGGGGTCATTGTGGCTTCATGCGTTTATATGAGGGGTGTGTAATTGATTGAGGGCAACTCAGAGAGGAGATGTGGGGGGGACTGTTGTGGTGTTGTTGCTGGGCCCCAGTGAAAAGGCCAGTTTGTGAGCAGCAGAGCAGCAGCACAACACAAAAAGGAGCATATGGACACAATGAGAACACAAGCTCATGAATACGAGTGTATTTATAAGTGTGTGTGTGTGAGAGAGACAGTGAGAGAGATGGTAAACTTGCCTCCACCAGAGCATATGGCCTGAATGAAACCTCATGAATAAATAGAAAACGAGTGGGAGAGACAAAGGTTAGGAGGTGCGGCGGAGGAGCAAACCAAAAAACTGAGGGCTGAACATTTTTTCAGCCGTCGACAGGATGATGTGTACAGAAATAAGCTGCGAGTTCAGCAGTGTGTCGCTGGTTGTGGTCAGGCTCTGCGCTCCCCTCCACCTGGATTATTTGTCATGGCTTCATTCCTTCTTGTGGCGATTGTTTACTTCAAACCCTCAACTCTTCCTCAGAAGAAAAATAGAACCTCAACTCCTCCAGCAACCCTCTTCACGCCACTTGCCTGCTCCGTTTCTCTGTCGAACCCTGAAGACTTTGCCCTTCTTCCAGACACACATAAGGCAGACTGTTTGTGGATGTTTACAGGGAACTGATGCCCTCATTTATATTTATTTCTGTCACCAATATAATATAAAAAAAGAGAGGTGCAAGAGGAAACCTAGATCTGATTTGACAGTACGGATGTCAGCTCTCATGACATTACAGCTACATGTGGAGCTGCCATTGCAGTTTTTCTGTTTGTAAATCAATACAAGAACAGAAAGAGGAAAACAATTAAGATGTTATATTTGCATGCAATGTGCTTTAAAATGTTTATGTTGATTAGCTGATCTTGCTCTTTAAGTTTTTCATCAAATCTGTCCAGTGGTTTGTGAGATATTTTGCTAACAGACAGTGTTGATTCTAACAGTGACTGTCAATGTTTTAAATAAAGATGATGCACGGTGTGTAGCACACAGTGCTTTACAAATTAAATACCTAACTTGCAAGTTAACTATTTAGTTAGCAAGCTAAATATTTAGCGCAACACTAAATATTTAGTTTACAAACTAAACGTTTATGTCCAAGATAAATGTTTAATTTACAAACAAAATATTTAACTTGCAAGTTAAATTTTTAGTTAGTAGACTAAATATTTAGGTGTAAATTAAATATTTATTGTCCAAGCTAAATATGGAATTTCCAAACTAAATATTTAATTTCAAGCTAAACATTTAATTCTTAAACTAAATATTTAATTTGCTAACTAAACATTTAGCTTGAACCTAAATATTTATTTTCCAAGCTAAGCATTTAATTTTCAAAATAAATATTTAATTTGCTAACTAAATATTTAGCTTGGACCTAAATATTTAACTTGCATATTAAATATTTATCTCAAACCTAAATTTTAGCTAATATGCAAATTCCTTGCTGAAAAGTGGAAGTGGACTATCAAAATAAAAGCCGATCCTCTCTATATAGGCCTCTTGCCAAACCACCAAAAAACACCAGACGTAGAAGACGAAGAAGAGTTGCCAGACTGAATTGCTTCAGTTTTCTCTTATATGCCATATGTCATTCTTGTCCTCTGGACATGGAAATGAGTGAACGACTGTATAGCCGTTAGAACGGCTCGTCCAATGTTCTCTGCTAACTCGTTTGCCATGATTGGCTAGAGGTGTATACAATATATAGAGTTCCGGTTTTTATTTTGATAGTCCACTTACACTTTTTTGCAAGGAATTTGCATTTAATCTAAAATTTTAGCTAGCAAGCTAGTTAGCAAATTAAATATTTAGCTTGAAATTACATGTTTAGTTTGGAAATTAAATGTTTAGTTTTGAAAATAAATATTTAGCTTGGAAATTAAATATTTAATTTACACCTAAATATTTAGTTCACTAATTAAATACTTGACTTGTAAGTTAAATATTTAGTTTGTAAATTAAACATTTATCTTGGACATAACATTTAGTATGTAAACTAAATATTTAACTTGTAAATTAAATATTTAGTTTGGAACTACGAAACTTATAAATGTATGAATAAAATGGTGAAAATATGACTTTGAAAAAAAAAATTTTTTTTTCTTATTAAAGGCTAAATAAACCAAAATATTGCTGTTAATTTTTGACTGTGTAACTTTACAAATGGCACTCCATAGAAATCACTCTCAGCTACTTCCTTACTAAATATTGGCTCAAAGTCTGTTAAACTGGATGAGTTCAATCCAGTTCTGTGCCGGCTAACTAGTTGGGATGACCATTTTTAGTTGAGTGGACTCAAAAAGTCAATAAGTTGTAAATGTACATCCAATTGTTTTTTCTTTTAAGTTTCAATAAAATCTCTTGGTTCATGGTAAGTGGGCGGCCGTGGTGCAGTGGTAGTGGCAGCCGACCTCTGATCGGAAGGTTGGAGGTTCGAATCCCGACTTCCCACACCATGTGCCGTTGTGTCCCTGGGCAAGACACTTAACCCCGAGTTGCTCCCGGTGGGACTGGATGGCGCCTTGCATGGCAGCCTACCGCCACCGGTGTATGAATGTGCGTGTGAATGGGTGGATGGCTGGTACTGTAAAGCGCCTTGGGGCCCCTCATAGGGGGCTGGAAGGCGCTATAGAAGTAAGCTCCATTTACCATTTACCATTTACCATGGTATGTTCCTTTCAGTTTTGTTTGACAGCTCTTAAATGGTTTTCCTGTTTGGGTTTGAAATAAAGATTTTTATGGTGCTGAAGGCATTTAGAAAATTCTAAATTAGGTTAGATTTTTCCTGAGTACATGGAAGTTTTAAACGAGTGTTTATTAGAATTTTTTTTTTTTTCGTGGGAAAACATCACAGACACGTTGTTTAAACCCCGAAGGATTAATCAGCTTCCACTGTATTATGTGGCATAAAGCTATACGGTAAATCTTGAACTATTTTTGGAATTATTTCGAATTCCTGAGCAGAAGTTAAAGAGGAAGAGAGAATAGGGGCATTGCTCATTTGTGCCGTCTGTACATTTTGGTGGCTGCTCTCTGGTCTGTGTGTCGGGGACCATGGGTGCCTTCAGCTCTGGGGACAAAAGAAGGGAATCTCATCTTTAATTATGTGACTCGTGGCTTTTAAACTCCTCCATCTGTTTGTGTGGTGTTCACTGGGGAAACCTAACACAAAAATAAAAAAGATAAAATGCAAACATGGAGTGTGGCAGAAACTGTCTGCTGATGGTCATTTACAGATGAAGTGATTTAGGAGGAATGAGCAGAAAAAGCTTCTTTGCAGCTGCTGTTTAACAATTCATTCTGATACTTGCTGGTTGCTGCGGTGTCCTGTTAAAGTTTTGCATCTCACAGCTGGCCATCCTTGTAGATTTACAACCATATTTCTATAGCAGAGAAACCAGCTATATTGTATGGTCTGGAGACAGTGGCAATGACAAAAAGACAAAGAGAAAGAACTGGAAGTGGAAGAAATGAAGATGCTGAGGTTCTCCTTAGGAGTGACAAGGATGGATAAGATTAGAATGAGATCATCAGAGGTACAGCACAGGTTGAACAACTGGGAGATAAAGTTAGAGAGGCCAGGCTGAGATGGTTTGGACATGTCCAGAGGAGGGACAGTGGGTATATTGATGGATGCAGTTAAGAGGACATGGAGGTAGTTGGAGTGAGGACAGAAGATGCAGAGGACAGAGTGAGATGGAGGAGGATGACTCGCTGTGACGACCCCTGAAGAGGGACAAGCTGGAAGAAGAAGATTTCTATAGGAGAAATTACATTACTAATATAAGAAATCTGAGCAGAATTCAGATCTAAGCTTGGTGAGAATTCACTTTCTTTAAGCTCTAGTTTTGCACAACTACTTTTGAAAAAGTGTCCCCCCCCCACCCCATCCATTTATTTTCTTTAATGTGAGCTTTTCATTTTCCTCAGTTAATGACGCGTGAAAGGATTCGATCATTGTTGAACGGATCTGTGAACCACGGTACCAACGTGGCTGACAAAGACTGCTGAAACTTCTGCCCTGACAGACACTTTATGTTCCACTTAGAAAAAAATAAATAAAAAAATTCAGACATGAATAAAAAATAATTAAAAAAAGAGAAACCGTTCAGTAACGGTCCACGTTTAAAGACTTCATATGCAGTCGACACGCATACCAACACTGTTCTATAAAGAAGAAGAATCGTGCCATTCAAAGTACAAATCAATGAGTGAGACGGCATTGGCTGTATCGTGACAATGACACTATTTATAACGATGCAGATGTTTCACCATGACAACCAGAATGATGGTGGAAACACGTCTTCGGGGTTATGGGATGACATTCACGGGGTCAAGGTTGGAAAATAGAGATTTTTTTACACACTTGCAAAAAAACGCAGTCACATCATAATTTACAACTTTTCAGGAGTAGTCCTTGTATCCTTTCAGTATTAAAACATAAAATACATATATTATCAAATCAAAGTAGTGAAAGAGATTGTAACCTTTGAACAGGAATACATGTTCTCATGGATTTACAGGGAAAAGTACAGAGCACAGCTGTACTCCTTGCATGTGAACAGTTGCAGCTTTGACAGGGCGAGTGTCATCAGTGGCTTTTTGACTCAGTGTGAATTAGCGTGCATGACTCAGTGTGAATTAGCGTGCATGGAGGAAAGCAGAACTAAACTGTGCACATTGCTCAGTAACACTCAGCTCTTGTAGTGAGTCAGATATGGAAGCTTTGCTGCTCACAACAGAGACAGAAGACCTCTCTGCAACATCTAACTTACTATTTGAAACCTTTTACTAGCGAGAACTCATCCAGATTACACACAATTCTTAAATTACACGTACGATTGAGTTACAATGCTTAGCCTAAATCTTAGTTGCAGATAATAAGAGGGCTTTAAGAAGCAGGCTCACCTGATCTCCAGGCTGCGGTCTCATTAGAGACACCTGGTCATAACCTCGTCTGAACAGAGCCCACAGAGCATCGAGTTTCCCCTGAAAACACCAAAAAGAAAAAAATTAATTTACAACGAAAAATACCAAAATGTAACTTCTGAAGAGGATGAATCGTAAAGAAAAACACCGACCTGAATGGGCGAGTACCACTTCTTCTGCTGCGGAGAACGGCGGGGAAGTTTTCGAGGCTTGGGCTCGAAAGGTTCAAATTCCTGCTCTGGCATCTTCACAACCGCATTTTTAGGTTTGTCCAGTTTAGCACCTTCCTCAGTCGAGCCTTTCTCCCCCCATCTCACCTTTGAAAGGATTTGGTCATATGCTTTAAATCATACTCCCTTACGCAGAAATTTATTATTTATTTATTTATTAACCTTTATTTAACCAGGCAAATCCCATTGAGATCACCGATCTCTTTTGCAAGGGAGGCCTGGGAACTGAAAGCAGCCCTCAGAAATGTGAGTGTATTTTTTTTGTACCTCCATGCGTTTGATGCCACCCACTCCTCTTCCTCCATAATATGAAGCATCCACAGTGGGCCACCTCTTCTTGGGCATCCCATCATCCTCATCTGAATCCTTTTATTGAGAGATTTATCAGCATACAGCTCATATTCTTTAAATCTAGAACGTGACTAAAATATCAAAAGGCTTGCCATTCATGGAAGAGTTTTAAACAAAAAGTACCATGAAAAGAGTTTTATCATTTTGGTTAAACCTTATACATGTGTTGCTGACTTACAGGCTCTGGAGGTGGAGGTGGGGGAGGTTCTTTGATCACCTGAATATGAGAACAATTCTTTAAATGTCAGGCCAATAAAACATAGCACAAGTGCCCCATGCTTTCAGGGGTGCCAGAATTAGTTTCCAAAATAAGAAACTGCGTGATAATTGTTGTGAAACACTCCCGACTTACCACGGTGCAGCACAGAGGCCAGAACCACCACATCAGCAGCAGAGCCAAGAGCAGGAAAACAACCAGCAATGAAATTAGCACTATGGTGCCGTCGAACTACGCAGAAACAGAAATAAAGCACAAAAGGTTAAACCCAACTGGAAGACAACTGATGCAAAAGAAAGGGGAGAAATGAAAAAGTACTCACAGCCTCCTCTGAAGACAAACAACAGAGGAGAGAAAAGGAAGATAAGAGAAGCAGGAGAGAACAAGGAAGGGAAGAAAAGTTTTTTGTTTTTTTTTAAAGGCAGCATGCTCAGACATTTCATCTTATGTAGTGTGTGAACATTTCTCAGGCTGTACTCACACACTCTGTCGTAGTGATGTGAACGGAGCTGGTGATGTAGGAGAGGCCCTCGTTCATGCTCACCTGCAGGTAGATCACCCTGAAAAACATTCATCACAGATTCAAGTCTCACAGTTCAATTCAGTTTATTTATATAGCGCCAAGTCACAACAGAAGTCGTCTCAGGGCACTGAACAGAAACATTCATATATAAAAATAATAATTTAACGTTATTTATCTGAGGAGCAGACTGCTTTGAATTTAACTCCATCACAGAACTCTCATCTTGAACAAGCATGAAGGCGACAGTGGAAAGGAAAAACTCCCTCATGAGGAAGAAACCTTTAGCAAAACCAGACTCAGGACAAGCGGCCATCTGCTTCGACCAGCTGGGTTTGGTAGGAACAGATACACAATGGCAGGTCGAGAATCACGTTAAGATAAAAATAACATCAAATGAAAACTATTCAATTTTAACAATTCATTTAAGGAAACGAGGTCAGTTTGTCCTCCAATAGTCTACGCCTATGGCAGCATAACAAGCTAACCCTAACTATAGGATTTATCAAAAAGGAAAGTCTTAAGCCCAGTCTTAAAACTGGACAATGTGTCAGCCTCACAGACAGAAAATGGTAGTTGGTTCCACAAGAGAGGAGCCTGATAACTGAAAGATCTTCATCCCATTCTGCTTTTGGAAACTCTAGGAACCACAAGTAAGCCTGTAATCTGAGAGCAAAGCGCTCTGTTAGGAAAATATGAACCAATAAGATAAGTAATATAAGATGGAGCTAGGTTGTTGAGGGCTTTGTAGGTTAGAAGTAAGATTTTGAATTCTATTCTGGATTTGACAGGGAGCCAATGGAGAGAAGCTAAAACTGGAGGGATATGATCTCTCCTACTAACTCCAGTTAAGACTCTGGCAGCAGCATTTTGAATTAACTGAAGACTTTTTAAAGAAGTATTTGGACACCCAGATAGTAAACCATTGCAATAGTCCAGTCTAGACGTGACAAATGCATGAACCAGTTTTTCTGCATCATTTTTAGATAATATGTTTTTAATTTTAGTGATATTACACAGGCGGAAGAAGCCGGTTTTAATAATGTTTATAATGTGGGGGATAAAAGACATGTCCTGATCAAAAATAAAGATTTTTAACATTAGAGCTGGAGGCCAGATTAATGCCATCCAAGGAGGGCGAAAGACTGAAAAATGTATTCCTAAGATGCTCAGGTCCAAAAACTAAAACCTCAGTCTTGTCTGTGTTCAAAAGCAGAAAATTTAGGGTCATCCAGGTTTTTATGTCTTTAAGACATGCTTGTAGTCCAAGTAGCTGATTGGATTCATTGGGTTTTATGGACAAATATAACTGTGTATCATCAGCATAACAATGAAAATGTATCCCATAACTTTACCTAATGGAAACAGAGACACGAGGTGTCGAACACATTCCCACTCTGTCCGTACTTGCTGCCTTAAAAAACACAAATTTGCTGACAAAGACTCTCAGCTGAAGCTTATGGAGAGATCAAGGAGTTCTCCACCCACAGGAATCATCTCCACTGCTTGGACTGGACCCAAAGCTCTAATGTGGAAACCACAGAGGTGTCACCTTACTTCTTATTCACCAGAATTTAATGCTGCTATAAAAAAAAAAACTTTGATAGCAACAGGGTGAGGACGAAAGATTTGAAAGAGAAAATACTTTACACTGATAAAACCAAAAACTGTACAAACAGTGAGGGTTCTAAAGAGAGATGGGACTTTTCAGCTTCAATGTGAACAAAAACACGACAGACCAAACTGGCAGACTGCTGGACTTTAGTTAAAAAAAAAAAAAAGACTTCTTGTTCTAATGGTTTGGAGCAAAAGAGACAACGCGGACCATTGAGCTTTAGGTTTAAATTCAAGGAGGGGGCAACAAGACGGAGGTTACTGCAGGGTGGTGGGAGGGCAGAACAGAGGAAAGAGTGTGGGGGATGGTCTGAGAAAAGCTTTTCCTCTTCTACATCCCTTTCCTACTTTGCCTCAGATCTGAGAACCCCTCTAAACTTCCTGAATCACAGACTCTGTTTTAAGCACCTCATATCTCCCATAAGTTAACTAAAGAGAAAGCGTTTGTTGGTGAAGGTGCCACAAATTGTCCCTTTGACTTCTTCCTTCTGTTTTGTGCCCGCCACACACACACACACGCACACGCACACACACACTTCCCATCACTAAGCCAGCTTTCCTCTCAGGCAGGCAGCAGACATGATGTATCAGCTCCACCCTGACAGAGAAATCTCAGCCCCCATCAATCACTGATGCACCCACTTCATACATTTTTCCCCTACATGCATGTGTGTCTGCGTGCAAAGGGGGCTGCATCCAGAAGGTCCCCAGTCAAGACAAATGTATACGACATCAACATAAGCGTCTTCATTATAAATGGAAATACTTGGGTCAAATAGGTGAGTGAAGGTTTTCTTTGAATGACACAAACCTGCAGTCCCTGACTTTTCATGCATAAACGTTTTAACAGGAAAATGTTTCACCTACAGAATGTAAAAGTATTTTTTCAGGCTAAATGTAAGGATTTTTGTTTACAGTGTGTTACAACGTCTGATTTAGCAGCATAATCCCACTAAAGTTGTTTTAAGTAATCTTTCTTATAAAATTATGCAAGATGCCCCATCTACAAAGCTCAAGGGCCCCTGAATGATTTAATAAATCATAAAAAAAAAAAGATTAAACTCTTAATCTGGATGTTTTATGAGCTCGCATGCATCTGTGGCCAAGCCTCAGATCGCAACCACACACACAAAAAAGGGACGTTTTGAAAAATAACACGTGAAAACAGCTGATCATACTGGATGATGAGAAGAACTGAGAGTGAAAGTATCTCAAGATTTTCTGTATCGCCAGTCTGCACCAATGCTAACGCTGCTAACAAGACCATGCCGCTAACCGAACCACGCCGCTAACAGTACCATGGTGCCAACAGGACCATGTTGCTAAGAGAAACCTCACTGCTAACAGTATCATGCTGCTAACTGGACCATGTTGTTAAGATAACCTCACTGTCATCAGAACCACTCTGCTAATAGGACCATGCTGCTGTAGATTTATTTTTTTTTAGTTTATGTTAGTGCTCGCATTAAGCGTGTAAATTTTAGCTGAACCGAGCCTATGAGTTTTGCACTGTTAGTGACTAGCCTATGTCTTTGATCTTTTAGCTTATCGTTGGGCATTCATTTAGCGTATATCTTAGTTTATTTATAGCTTAGATCCTTATTTACTTTTGTTTGTTTTTTTACACTTTATATTTTTGATATTGTTGGATGTAACTGGGACCCTGTGTACACAATTTTGTTCCACCTCATGTACCACATGCGATGCGAATGACAAAGAACCTTGAATCCCAGAAGCCTTGAACCAGTGCATGCTCGCCTCATGACATATTTCCACATTTAGATTCATCAGCCAGATGTTGGTCTTCTCATGGACCCTTTAGCCATTTACAGCTGACATCCTCTTTAGCAGCACTCAGACTGTTGAGCTGTGCTGATTCTGCTCTGATGGGCTTGTTACATGGATAGGTGCCTCTTTCAGGCATCACTCCAGTGTTTAATGATGCTTCCTTTTTTATTTTTTTTTACTTTGGTCTCAGGAGAATCAGCCTCAAGTCCTGCAAAGCAATCCTTTTTAGGCACCACGTTGTAAAAATGCTGTGTAAACGTTCGGCTGCTTTTTCCACGCAGTGCGAGTGAAATATACTTTGGTTAAGTGGGATTCTTGAAATTTTCAGCCGTGTTGGGCAAATGTTTCTATTCTTCTCAACTTTAAGAAATCCAAGCAGCACCTTTTTTACTGGCAGACAAGACAAACTCAAATCATGGCAGATATTTGAGTGACAAGACAGATGATGACTAGGAGGCGTCTGAGGCCGCAGGCCTGAGTGTGTAATTATGGATAAGACTGCAGGCAGCAGGGACGGTAAAGGCACCCGGAGCTTCAGCCAAAAGCATCACTCCGTTTGCCCCTGAAGAAAACTATGTGCTAAATCACTGTGAGCAAAGCTGGAAGCCCTCAGAGGAAACTTTACACTGCCTGCTGTCTCTGCTCACACTTTGTCTCATCACACACAGTTGTGTGGTACTCTCAAGCAGGCTGTCATTAAGTCGTGTTCCTGGGCTCTACTCCTGCCGTCCCCTTGTGATTGGTGTCTGGCTTCGTTAGCTGTGACAAACATTGATTGATCACAGACACACGATGACTTTGCCCCTAATTTCTTCAAGGGCAACAGTCTTCTGCATCCGTAAAAAACTTGAGTGCAGCTGACAATATCTGTACAGCTGTTCACGGCTAGCTTGGTTTTTGGCTATGGTTCTAGTCTGCAATCTGTGTAGAAAATTTGGAAAGAACCATAAAAAAGGTGCAACTTACTTTCCCACTTCTTCTACAACAGGAGCCGGACAAAGCAGAAAGGTATCTTCTATTTGAGCTGGCCTTTCATCTAAATAAGAAAAATAAAGAACAGTTCATAAACCTAATAAATGCAAAGACCAAATCAAAATGCATTTACACATTTAGTTTTACAGGAAGCCTGACAAGCTTTTTTCTTCTTGTTTCTAACAATTGTCACATAGACCAACTTCTGGGCAAGATGCATGCACAACAAGAGCTGCCAAAGCATTAGCTGTCAAAAATATTGCCAGGATCTGATCATTTCTTACATTTATAAGTTCACAGTCCAAGCTAATTCGAACTAAGATAAAAATGACTCAAATCCAATCTTTACATCGAGTCATTTTTGTAAAACATTGCAGGATGTAAAGATGTTATTTCATAAACATGTTCACACCTGAAGCCCAGTAATGCTAACTCTATCACCATGCTGCTGATCTTGTGGAACTAGAACTGAAATGCACAACAAATGAAAAAAAATCCTGATAAAACAGCAAAAAAATAATCATTTTGCATTTTCTATTAGCCATTATTAAGTCTGATATGTTCGTTTTTTGCTGATTTATTATGAACTCCAACAAAGATTTAAAAGATGATTACAATCTTAGGACTAAAAATATTGTTGTTTTTGCCTCTGGTTGTGCACACGTTCCTAATCTTCATAAGAATTTAAATGTTTTTAGATAAAGTCTTGATTTTAACAATGCATTTTCAGTCCCTGTGCAGGTATAAATGCACGTCTCCGTCTGCACAACTTACCCACAGTGTGTGTGTCATTCAGTTTGAAGCTGCAGAGGACCTGGTTGATGTTTCTTGCGTGGAGAAAACCGTTGCCTCTAACGACCACCTGGAAACTCTCTGAGGCGTAAACAAAAGTGCATCAGAAATGATTCATAACGTGCATATTTGTTTCGCAGAGAGACATAAAATACCAAAATTACCTTTCTATTCTAGTTGAGATTAAAAAAAGAACTCCAGTGTACAATTATGTGGAGTACGGACAGTCTTTTCTTTCTCTGACGTGCTCAACCGTAGCGGCAGAGACTCATGCATGCCTCATTACAGTTTGTTTGTATCAGTGTATGTGTGGAAAGGCTATAAAATGCTCCAGTGGTGCTAATGCTAAAAGTGCTGCTATTCACAAATAACCCAAGACAGAGCAGTAGCCAGGAGGAGTGTGTAAATATGTGTGTGTGTGTGTGTCTTTGACCTTTAGTTCCCTTCAGGCACTGTTAAAGTGCACTGACAGAGGCTTGCCAGCATATGCTGAAGTGTCTATGTGGCTGCTGCCCAGCATATGTTAAAGAGCGGGGAAAAAACACTTGCTGAAAAACATGCCTGCAAGGCTGATAACAGCACAGCACTGTCAAAGTAGGTCTGACCTTACCTATGGCACCATGGCATGACATTAACACAAGTGTGCCTCCACACAAATGTGTGTGTGTGTGTGTGTGTGTGTGTGTGTGTGTGTGTGTGTGTGTGTGGGTGTGGGTGGGGGGGGGGGGCATGCTGATCTGTGTCTGTGTGCACTGCATTTGTTGTGCTTATCTGAAAAATGTGCAAACATTTAAACTCCCTAAAAGCGAGCGCGAGTGTGTGCTTGCATACAAGTGTGTGACTCTCAATAATCTCCTCAAGTGTTAATCTCAGTGTGACTGTGTGTCTAAAAGTCAAACACGCTGCTGTGAAATCCATAAACTGCCCATTCAAAATGAGAAAATTAAGTTAATTAACATTTATAAAAACAGACGAGTGAAGAAAAGACAGTTGGATGCATTTCACCTGGAAGAGCAGTAAAACTAAAGACAGAATAAACTTTCACAACACAGAAACAAGAAAATCTGTATTATCGCGTCGAAGATTACGCCCTTACGACATGAAACTTCCTATAGGATGGATTTCCAATATCCTACAGTTGTGCACGGAGCTGACCTCATTAAAGTGTGCATCTCTCCACATGTGCGCACACTCATTTACAGATGTTAGATGATTTGCAACACGTCAGTCAGCCACTGCTACTGCGGTCGACTCGGATTATACATGTGCTTACATTTACACCACCCAGTTAGAAGCTCATCTTCTGACAAACAGCCAAATCATTGAGTGTTAACTATGGCTAATAATATAATATAATATAATATAATATAATATAATATAATATAATATAATATAATATAATATAATATAATATAATATAATATAATATAATTATAGTACTGTGATTTGACTGATTTAGCATTCATTGCCCTTACAGTGCTCAAAAAACCAAAAGCCTGGGACAGAATACAGCAAAAGTGTTAATAATGATTACAACTGCTAATGTCAAATTTCTGTCAAAGTATAAAATAAAATTATTGTCAAATTTTATTACATTTCTGAGCATTAAAGTAGTGCATGACATTAGGTGATGCTTACTATGACAATAAAAACGGAACTTTCAGATTTGATGAAAAGGAGAAAATGCATTTTATAATAATCTGCATTACACTGACCCAAGTTCTACAATGTTTTGCGAAAATCCTCCAAAATCTTTGACTAATAAAACACGTCAGTTTGAGCATCACTTAAAGGACGACAGACTAAAAGGTCAGCGCTGTCAGACACATGGTGGGCAGGGACTGGTGTTGCCCTGCGACGAACCACACACTGCCCTCTCCAGTCTGCTCCCTGCTGGCCTCTGTGACCCTCAAGTCTCTTCACATCTGCACCTGAATGTCTGACATGGGTTTAAATGTGTGTTTGTGTATGCACAAAAGCACACGCACGCATGTCCTTTTGTGTGTGTGTGTGGAAAATGCGGTATGACTTGTCCGAACGCTGGCTCTTCAATCACATTAGTGCAAAAGGACAGTGAAAGGCAGGGAGTGGCAAAAAGAGAAAGAGACAACATGGAGGACGGGGTCAGACGTTAATGAAAGCAGCAATCTCTCCTGTCACGTTAAATCTAAAGCCTTACTTTCACTGTGTGTGTGTGTGTGTGTGTGTGTGTGTGTAGGGATGTGCTGTCATGTCCGATAGTGAGGCCCAGCGTTCACTGTCCGGTCTGATGGCCCGTTCGCAGGCGGCTCAGTCTGGTCACTTCACATCAGCGTGAGGGACGTGCGCTCATGTGCTCGAAGACGTGTGTGTGTGAGTATATGCTCGCTGACTACAAAGCATCTAAATGTGCGTGTCGGTTCAAAACATGTTCGATATGCTACGTGACAACACGCAAGCAAAGAAAAAAGCAGAAACTGTCAAAGTATTTACGTCCTATGTCAGATTGAAAATGTGAATACAGAGTTCTTCGTTCATTCAAAACGAATCAAACACTCGTCAAATGCCGACAAGCGATCAGCAGTTCCTATAATTTAAATCATCCAACAATAACAAGGGACCGATAAGTCTAGTGTTTTTCTTTCTATGCCACTGTGAAGCCAGGCTTAAGCTTTTATACATTTCATAAACATCAAGTCGCAACAAAAGACGAATGTGCACCAAAAGCATGAAAGTCTTCATTAATTAGGCCAGAGTCCAGCCATGGTTAAAGCGGGTCACTTAGTTCACTGAATATTAGGCGATTCATCAATCGAATAATAAATGAAGCTGTTGGAGGACGTTTGGATCCTGTGGCACACAATCTGCCAAGAAAGCAGGAACTGTCTTTATAACTGTTTAACAAATATTGTTAAAAAACAAATTTTTCATGACAGATTTATATATTTTTTTCCCCATTTTTTGCTCTTTTAATGTATTTTTTTCTCGTCCTTTATGTCCATAATGGAAGCTAATCTCCATTAGTTGTCCTGGTAGCAGGCCTGCAAATGCACTTTCCTAAGTGAGTCCTAATAGGGTCATGTCAAAGCTCATCCATCCTGCTGGCTACCCATGAAGGATTCCTCTCAGCATTACCTTTAACTTCCTTAAACTCTGCAGAAAGCAGAGGAAGACAGAAGAAAAGGATCAGATTTAAACAATCTAAGGCTAGTTTGCATATGCAATGTGGCAAACTAGGCCAGAGGTGCAGCCATGCTTAAAGATTCATGGCTAATTTCTCTGACTAACACCCTCACCCCCCTCCCGTTTTTTTTTTTCCTGCACACACGCTGTGCTGAAGCGACAAAACTAATTTCCCCTGGCTGTGGCTGACAATACGCTCTCTGTCACTCCTCAGTCATGAGCGTCCATACAATTACTCCACGTCATGTTCCACTTGGAATGACTGACACAATCGTGCACCATGACTGGCCACCGTCTAAAACCTCCAGCCCTCACACCTCTTACCTCCTGCACACACACTGGATGGCTCTGCCGCCAAAATCTCAATGCAAGACTTCTTGATGATCTGCCACAAACAATAAAAAATATGAGATAATTAAGTTGCAAGGGTAAATCGGTCTCTCTGTGTGGGCAAGTATGTGTATGACGAGCATGCGGTACTCTGCGTATGTGTGTGTGTCATACCGAGTCAATGATTCCCCTGAGGGCTTGGAAGCCTCCGACTACAGGAAACACATGTTCTATGGTGTCTGCAATAGTTGCAAGCTAGAAACAGAAATATAATATTGTGAATTTTTATATAAAGCATATGTGAGATTTCATTTTCCTGCAGCTCTTACTTGAGTCTGGTTGAAATCTTTAACCCCAACACAATACACAGTAGCTCCCAAAGTCCTGGCCTTTTGTGCCTAAAGGAGAAAAACGAAACCGAAAAACAAAATTCTGTTTAAATGGTCTTCCATTTGTATCCTGCAAAACACTTAAGAAATATGGAATCTTTGCACCGATGTGAAAAGTTGGGGATAGTTTTACACAATTTACCAAACATCCAATGCCAATATAAATATCCAAAAAGGTGTTTAAGTATTTCTTTATTGCTTGTTTGTACTGCAATAAAATACTAGAAACATTTTCGTGTTTTCATGGTCCATGAGCAGAACATTAGTCAGCGACAATATGATAACTCATAAGATGGGCAAAAAAATTAAGAAAAAAAAAAAAAGACCTGCAGAGTTGAAGTCACACATTTTCAATGCAAATAAATAATAATAATAAAAAAACCAGCAGGGGCCTTTATGGTTTGAATCATGGCAAGCTGCCAGAGTACAGTGACATTACCTCCCGCTGGGCCGTGTCAAACTGCCACTCGTTTAGTTCTCCATCAGTCAGAGCGATGATAACACTGGCTGTCCCTGCAAAAAACATCATTTAAGCTTTTTGAAATCTTGTACTGGAATGTAACATGCGCAGGAGTTTCCGCTTACCTCGGTTTTCTTGATATATTTGTGCATTAGCCTGCAAGAGTGAAGAAAGTATCAAGTAAGGTTCAACGAAAAGAAACATATCAGATAAAGTATCCAACAAGAGCACAGTGTAGTATTTTTTGCTGATCTTCACTTTTCCCAATACCTTCTAAATCACCATATTTAATTCCAACTAATATTTCTGCACGTTTCCCCACCATTTTTGTAGAGAACACACGTCTCCACACATATTCTATAATTTTATTGTGAACATCTGAGACGTGCAGTAAAAAAACATGAAACATACATTTAGATGTCATAATGCAAGAAATTAATTTAACAAACAAACAAACAAACAAAAAAAACCTTTTCCCAGTTTCAAACACAAGGAAGGCTTAAAATAAAATACAAAATTATAGTAAAATAAAACTCAAGAAACATAGAGGAGGTTAATACTGAGGGAACGCTTCAAGGTTCGTTCTGTCCATGGATCGTCTGAAATATTTTGTAAACCGGACTTCTCTGAACTTTACTGAAACCTTTTCCGTGTAGTCCATTTATGCAATGCCTGTGCAGCTGCAATAAACAAGCCTCGTACAATGAATGAAAAGCTGCTGTGCACTTCAAATCAGAACAAAATGGGTTTAACGAGAAGGAAGTTTTAAAGAAACAGGAACTAAAATGGAAAACCAAAAAAAAAGTAGCAAAACTTGCATTGGCAGTTTATAAAAGGGCTTCTTTTTTTTAACAGTAAAAAATTATCTTTTAGGTTTATAAAATAAAGTGATGAACTTTTATATAAGCATTATATATTTTACATGAATAGTGTTTGTTGTCCAAGATTTCTTGTCTTATTCATCTCTTACATATCACTTTAAAGCAGCAGCAGTCATTTAGGAGTTGACCCACACCTCACAGTTACCGTACTTTCCGCCGTACACGTCGCATCGCCATATAAGTCGCATCAGTCCAAACATGTCTAATAAAGTGGAAAAAACAAATACGTCGCTTTGCTGTATAAGTCGCATCTGTTATGAGTCACCGCTGACGCGTCACGTTTGTTATGGGTCACCGCTGACCACCCGGAAACGTGGGCCGGTGTTGTGCCAAAAATCGATTGGCTGCCGAATGGCGGCTGCGGGAGCGTGCACGGGAGGACTTTAACAAGAATTTAACAAGATTAACACTTTATTAACAATTATATGATTGCTCGAAATTATAGCAAAGGTGTGCCTCAATTTAATTTTTTCTTAATAAATGCACTTTAATGGTCAAATCGGCTGCATTTTGCCTGGGCAGTGCTGCAAAATGCAGCTGATTTGACGTTTGCGCCAGGAATTCTGGAGCGAGACGAAGGTGGCTTAGTATGGCAAGCCAAGTGTCTCATTAATAGCCACTTTTACCTATTAATGAGACACTTGGCTTGCCATATAACTCAAACGCCTTCTAGCAGCTGAAAATGGTAGTGTTCAACATTTTCCATGTCAGAATGAATGAAATTGTCAGTTCTCAGCCAAAAATTGGGTTATAAATATGGAAAAAAACACTGTATAAGTCGTAGGGCATGCAAATTTATGCAAAAAGTTGTGACTTAAACAGCGAAAAGTACGGTATCTAACGAGTCAAGATTACAGTTACCGGAATCAATAAAATCTTAGCAGAAAAATTTAAGAATATATTCTTATACCTCAGTGAGGAGAGTGAATCTTTTTAAACCCAGTCTTACCATCTCCAGGCCTAAGTTCATATATGTGTCTCCTCCAGGCTGAACATTGTTTAGAGCCCTTAAGCCTTCAGTTATTGCCTCCCTGAAAGGAAAATGGGAGAACAACTTAGTGAAATTAAACTAGAGAGTTCTTTTTCTTTTCTTAGGAAAGTAGAAAGAAAACAATAAATGTTGCGTTGGACCTAAATATTTTAGCCCAGGGAATATCTGATATAGATCTGTCAACGTCAGCCTCAAATTCAACCTTAAATATGATTTATATTAGCTGTTAAACACCGATTACAGTTTTTGCAGTTCTATTAGCAATAGAGATCATACTTATTTCCTCAGGATTATAAGACCATGACAGTTGTGTTATAATGTAAATACATACCAAAACAAACAAAAAAAAAAAAAGCTAACTGAAAGCAGAAAGTTGTAGCTCTTACCTGTTCTCAGTCAACTTCATGATGATTTTCCCTTGTGTGGAGAAGACAATAAAAGACATTCTCAGCATGGGGCTGCAGAAACAAAGTTAATTTCATGTTAACACAGATAAAGGCAGGAAACAAAAGTTATTCCCATACATGAACGAGCAGTCCTGCTTTTGTTACCTGATAAATTTTTGTGCCACCTGCTTAACAAAGTTGTAAATCTCACTCCAGTGATGCTTGACGCTCCCAGATCTGAAAATCACAACAAAGAGGGAAATGATGAAAACTAAACTGTCATTTTCAAACAAATCTAAAATCCAAGTGTGAGGAACTTCCAATAAGTAATTGAATAGGACATATTGAAATAAGAGTAAAACTAAAAGACATGACATACGTTTTAGGTAAGGTTATTTTTCTTCCCCCCCATCAAAGATGTTTCTGCTCATTTGGTCACATTCCATTACTTTACTATAGCCTGTGAGCTGCTGGTTAGCTCGCTGCACGCTGCTACGAACATGCCAGTCTTCTTAATGAAACCCACTCCCTCGGGGCTGCTAATGGGGGCTAATTGCTGCTGGGCCAGAGGGTTGAGGTTAGACAGGGACAGATGTAACAGTCTGCCTCTAGCAGGGACCATGGAGAAAGCAGCTGGCCTTTGTGTATACTATATGTCGAGTAACAGTGCATGTGTGCGTGACAGACTGAGGGGGAACAGATGGTCGCACGGAGCATGGTCAGCCCAACAACAGGCTGAGTTTTCACAAGAGTAAAAAAAGGCTGCAACATGAACAACAGAGGAACACAGGCCCAACATTCAGTAAAGGGTGGAGTGTGCTAGAATAAAACAGCAAACACCTTTAACGCCAAAGATTTTAAGGGACAGAGCTCTGGTCAAGCAAAGTAAAACCCTGAGCTAGATTCAAGATGGCTCCTTCATTTAACTGGTTTAAAGTATATATAAAAAAAAAAAAAAAAAAAAAAAAAAATACAATAGGCACCAGCAACAAACTACGATCATGTGCGGAAATGCAGGTTTAAAAAAAAAAAAAAAAAAAAAGTTGGACGGATGAATAACACACTGAAGTTAAAAGAAGAAGAAGAAAACTTCTCCAAATGACTTCAGTTCATCCAAGCCCATTACTAAAACCAAGGCTGCATTATGCAAAATATCAGAGCAGAAAATTATCTAATTAAATTTACTAAACGTCTACAAAATGCTGATTGATGAATTACACTTAAAATGCATTTCATTACAGTTTTAAAGACAGTAGCATTCTTTAAAAGAAATGCACATCATCTGCCAAAGTTTTAAACAAAGATGTTGCTCAACGTGTTAGTGCTTGAAGTATGTGTTTGGGACGACTCAAAGCTACTACCATACAAAATGTTAGCTTAATATTTACAAAATGATTTGAGTTATAGGCTATTGATGTTTTCTAAGATCAGTTGGCAGTGGCAGCCATCTTAAATTGAGTACTTGAAAAGATAATCCCCTGTAGACATATTTAATGATTACTTCCTGAGAGTATCATTAAAATGCCCACTGCGTTTTGAGATATTTTGCTAACAGACTAGCACACAGACAGGCAATTACATGATCAAGCACCTTTCATGGTGGCAGAAAATAAAAAGCATTGCAAAGGACAAAAACAGCTTAAAAGCTTGTAAATAATAAAAAAAAGCTGCTTTTTGTCCTAATTCTAAGATTGATCCAAGCATGTATGATCTGTGATTTAAAGACAAATACTAATATATTACCTACGCTTTGGTTTTTGGATATTTGACTTTATTAAATTAAAATAAATTAGCACGTTTCTGATTCAACCCCTAAAATAATAAATTCTATCTGGACTTTGCATGTGAACCTAACAGATTTACAAAACTGAACACACTAGAATTCTAATTTTCAGTGGATTTCTGGGAATAAAATGAGTGTTATTATTCTAAAACCTCAAAAATGAGTCTTCATCTTTTAAATTTATTCATGTTACAATAACAGACTGGCTTCATGTTTGCCCTCAGTGTGAAAACAAACCTCTGTTCAGGAGCAGGCGACAGCACACAACATCCATTACTCAATGTGTGGTCATCCACATCGAAAGCAAAAACGCTGCTTGGTATTTAGTGCAGGTCAGACGTTGAGTTGCAAGGTGTGGCAATTTCATTTTCTAATGTTTTCCGGGGAAATACACACTTCTTGTGTCTTTTGTGGAGCCAAGTTCAAACATATGAGAAAGACGAACCCTGTACAAAAACACCCCTAATGCTCAGTTCTGCTCTGCACTCTGTCTCAGAAATATTAGATTAGGTCACCGGATGGCATTTAAGAGCTGCAAACCAGCCACAGACAGTCCTGTCTGAGGAGAAAGATCAGCTGCTTCCTGAAGGCCTGCTGAAACTCGCCGCTCCAGCCGGTCAAACAAACACGAGGCGCACCAGAGGCTTGGCCATGCGTGACGTGCCACGCTCCCCAGGCTCCTCCTAAACTTTTTGAAGCAAAGGGTAAAGACTAAAGAGTGACTGACAGATGCTAATGCGGACATCTGAAAGATCATCCAACGTGCTGAAACCAAAGTTAAATGTCACTCAAAGTGTCAACTAGCTCCTTCTTGCTCCCAACTGAGGACATACAAGCCTTTTACCCTAAAATGTCCCCGTTATTTTTAACTGCACCTCACAATCTCTGCACAAAACTTTTTTTTTTTTTTTGACATAACTTTTTATTCTTCTAGATAAATGAAGCAACAAGCCACACATTTGTGTATGCCTCATGACTCTATTCTTGCTTATTTCCTTTTTCTCATCATGTCTCATGACGTCATTAATCTTTGTCCATGTGCATGATCTCACCTAGCATCTTAAACCATGGAATTACAACATTTAATTATAGTGTCTGAGCAGCTCTACGTCGTAGAGAATTTGAGACTGCAGGCTAACAGGACCAAAAATGATTACACAAATGACTAATAAAAATCTTTATAGTGTTTGTTGAGGCTTTGAAATGAACTAATGAGGAGTTCTTAAAACAGATTTAACAGAACAATGTGTGTACTCTGAAAAATCAGGTAATTGACATTTTGGCAACAAATGGGTATGTAGGCGAGATAAGCAACTACACAGACTACACTACGTACATGTTTTGTAGGTAGCAAGTATGTTACCTATAGTTACCGTGTGTATAACCTTAAGGTATCCTGTAAGTTCAAAGTAGCAAGTCATTTCATAATCTTGCCCACTCCCTGTATGTTCCAGGTATGTACCCTGAAATTACCGCTGTGCCTACCCCAGAGGTACCAGGTGTCTTCCCAGAAAGTAACACCCAGTGGGCAGTTATGTAGGTGTCCAGGGAGCAATTAGGGATTAGGTGTTTTGCCCAGAGACACCACGACATGCGGGAATGGCTGGGGATCAAAACTGGGACTTTCGGGTCCCAAGTCGGCTGTCTCTACCCTATCTCGAGCCCCCAGGTAAAATACCTACACTTTAAGTAACCTGCAGGTATGTAGCTTGTAGGTACCAGGTACTACCTTGTAGATTCGGGATAAGTACCCTATAAGTACCATGGTATAAAACTGTAGGTATCCGATACCCTGTAAGTACTCCTGTAGATACATTTGTACCTAGTACCCATTCTACACTGTAGGTATGAGGTCAGTGAACAAGGCTAGGTTGCTTCTGGCAGATCCTGATCACCCACTCTATGGTGAGTTCAGGTTGCGTCCATCTGGACACAGGTATCTGCTGCCCAGATGTAGAACAAACAGACTGAAAAACTCAATTCATAACTGTACTGATCAGGCTTCTCACCAATGATGATTTCTGTACTGTTATTTTAATGCTTCAATGTCTTACCTGGTACGAATGTTTGAAACAACTTGCCCCTTGGGGATAATAAAGACTCTTGAACAGGTACAAACCCTGTAAGTACTGAGCTATATTATGTATTTCTTATACAAAAAAGGAAACTGTAGTTTTTCTTACAACTTTTTTCCTGGGTCTCTTTCCATTGAATGAAGCCATGATGGGGTTTGTTTGGATGGACTCTGCAACTTTGCCTTTAGATGTCACTAAACCCGACAGTGCTCCTTTAATTGGAACAAGTCAATAAACCAGTCCTCTTCAGATATTTAACTAACCCTTTCTGAAAAGTTGCAGACATACCATACCATTTTATTTATAGAGCACTTAAAACAGCAACAAGGCCAACCAAAGTGCCGTACAGACAGAACAACAGGCAACACACAAAGCAAAATACAAAATGAGGTAAATAAGAATAAAAACATAAAAACGATGCAGATAATAAATATGACGACTAACCAGCGTACAGGTTCAAAACACAGATCATCTGGTGTTGAAAGCTACTGAATAGTAGTGGGTTTTTAAACGGGACTTGAAAACCGAGAGGGAGGGGGCCTGTCTGACAAGCAGAGGCAACTCGTTCCAAAGTCTTGGTCCTGCTACAGAGAAGGCCCCGTCACCTCTGCACTTAAGACGAGTTCCTGGAACTGTGAGGAGCAACTGGTCTGCTGACATGTTTAAATCAAGAAGCTAAATAAAATCTCAGCTGCAAGAGAACATTTCTATTGGCTTTAGGCTACATCTTAGATGAGCTTCTCTTCTTATCGAGGTTGCCAAAGATGATTTATCAGCTATCTGCAAGATTTAAACTAAAGGGTGGTAATATTTTTGGTCTGTCTCAAGAACAAACAAAGATACTAGAAGGGAATGACCTGGCCGAGCAACCTAAAGCAGCCCGGCTTCAGGCAGCTTTCTGCAGCTGTACCCGCAGGCGTCACCAGGCTGAAACTCTACCCTGCTGCCCTGCCCACATCCCGTGGGTAAAGCTGAGTTGGTTTGACTCACCACTTTTAACCAGAAGAGAAAAAATAAAGTCCAGGCTTCAGAATATTCCCCATATTACTCACACTTAAAATGCAGCATTGTGTAGCATTCCTGGACACAACAAATAAGTTTAGCGCTATGATAAATAACTAGAAGAGCGTTTTTATAACGTCATCAGTTTTCCTGCTGTTCCTTTAGGGGAAAAAAAACAACTAGATTTTAAAAGTGTTTTAGCCTTATTAACTCAACTATAGAGTCCTACAGATGTTTTTTTCTCCCCGTACAAGTGGCTTCTTGTTCTAGTTTTTTTCTCTAAAGCCCTGTTAGGCCACAACAGGACGTCCGACTGATGCGCTCCGCGTCTCCAGGTCGGTTGCATGGCAATGCGCAGCGCGCAGAAAGTATGCCATAAATAATATCGGACACTCACTTGTCCAGAACAAAGTAGAGGTCAAACGCTCCCTGACAGGACATCTTCTCCTCCTCCTCCTCCTCCTGTTGCTGTTCTTCCACCGAGACGTGGAGAAAGAAAATTCCAAGCAAAGCAAAGGCGAGGAATGCGCGAGCCTGCGTGCACGCCATCTTTCCAGGTTTCTAGTCCAGCACTGCAACAGCCAAAGATCTTCGCATGTCTCTGTCACCGTCTGTTTCTCCACAGACTGCTCTGTTGTTCGGTGTTCAGCTTCCTCTGTGTGGGTGGATCAGAGTCTTGTTCGGTTGAAGTCTGGCTCCAACTCTTCCCTGTCGGCTGAGGGGGAAAAGAAAGAAAGAAAAAAAAAAAGCAGAAGCATGAAAGCAGGGCAGGATGGAGGAGAGGAGCGACACCCGAGGAGAAATGCTAAAACTCCACCTTTTCCACAAGAGAGAAAAAAAAAGACCTACTCATGAAAAATTGGAGTCAGATTTCTCCTGTTGGGAGGTTGGATTACGCACAAATTAAAGGACCAGGATACTATTTTAATAAAGTCATAAGAAATTAGTTTGGATGCTCAATTAAAATAAAGTCTGCTCATCTATAAGACAGAGACATACTTAATGCCCTGCTTTGAATCCGTCACATTCAAGTTTTTATTTAGGTTCAAGTGTAGTGAATTATTCTCATTAAAAGGCTAAATGCATGTAATGTTTTATTTTGCTTGTGTGAGTATTTTCCACGGATCCAGATTTGTCATAAACCACAGGACGGATTTTAGTGAAACTCTTATTCTTAGTAAAAATTAATCATTTTTTTGACGTCAGTCTGATTCAATAGTGGCCGCCAGAGCAAACTGACCTTAGCAAGCACGAAAAGGGTTACGATCGACTTGACAGAAATTGAGCTAAAACTGGGTGTGATAGCCAAAATGGATTCCCAACACATCTGAGCTCTAAGTGATTGTGCCAGTCGTCAAAGTTCATGCTCAATCATCCAGGTACAAAATCCAGTAATGGTCAATCAGGTCATCTGGACAGTTTCTTTGTTGTGGAAAGACGTTTCGCCCTCTATCCAGAGGGCTTCATCAGTCTAAAGAGTAAACTGTTTTCCTCACTAAGCAGTACACTCCTTTAGTGGACCAACCAGTTTGCTGATAACATGGTTTCTGGGGGCTGTCCTGTCCCTCGTGGACCCTTAGTGAGGAAAACAGTTTACTTGGGACTCTTCAGACTGATGAAGACCTCCGGATAGAGGGCAAAACGTCTTTCCACAAAAAAGAAACTGTCCAGATGACCTGATTGACCATTGTGGCAGTACTTAACCTTTGAAGGCAACTCTGTTAACAACAAAGTCCATGCTCAATAATCCAGGTATACATTACAACAATTTTCAGTCAGGTCATCTGGATAGTTTCTTTTTTTTCTTCTGAAACGTTTCACCTTCCATCCGGAAGGCTTCATCAGTCAAGGAAACACACAACACAAAACTGAATATTCCCCCAACAGCTTATTCCAAAGTGGAACAAACCAGTTATGTTGGTGCTATAGATGGTCTCTTTGGCACGGCCCCTCCTCCGTTGCCGGCCCTCTTCTTCGTCGACAGTCATGTCAAACTGATTCAAAACCAACAAAGTCCATGCTCAACAATCCAGGTATACAATCCAACAATTTTCAGTCAGGTCATCTGGACAGAAAACTGCTGGTCTGTCTTTTAACAAAATATCTCATGAAGCACTGGATAGATTTTAAAGAAAGTAATTGGAAGCACATCTGCCACTGGAGTCAACCCAGTTCAAGACGCCCACAACAGCCAACTGACCGTAAAAAAAAAAAAAGAGAGGCTAATTCAATCTATTTTATGGAGTTCAAATTAGCCAAGAGTCAACTTAAACCCATATTGTACTTCAAGCACTATCGTTGAGCAAAATCTTTGCTGTAAACTTTGGCACTGGTCCCGTACCTGACCTATAAACCAGCCAAGCAATGCAAAGCTCCTAAACTCAAAAGGAAGAACCAAACATCGCAGACAAGCAGAAACATTTTTAAATTGGTCTTGAATACGTTTTGTTAACAGGCTTTCACAAAGACACAGTTTGTTCACAATACAGTAACGCAAAACTCAAAGATAACAGTTTGAAATGTACAAGTAGCATTTTAGCATCAGCAAAGTGATTCCAAAGAGCTAAACTGAAAACTCGATATCTGAAGGATGATGCATTTCTTAGACCTTGTGTCAGGACTTTGCTGATTTTATGGCTTTCAGACTTCATGTGCTGTGGATTTTTAAGACTTGAAACTTCTGTCCGCCAGGTGTCCACTACTTTTTATATTATAAAGTACCAACATGAAAGCAGTCAAACACTTTGGAATGTATGAGTCAGAAATCAGCCAAAGTCCAAAGAAAAACTTTGACCCTTTCAGAAATATAAATCAAGAGTAACATTACAAGAAAGTCTGGCTCCTTGGAAATAAACATCCATCCATCCATCCATGCATCCATCCATCATCTTTACCCACTTCTTCATTTTCAGGTCACAGGGGTCACAGGTGCCCATATCCAGCAGTCATTGTGCAAGAAGTGGGAGACAACCAAGACAGGTCGAATGTCCATCACAGGGCCACACAGAGAAACAACTCTCACTCACCTACAAAGTTACCAATTAGCCTAACGTATGTTTTTGGTCTGTGGGATGAACTCGGAGTACACAGAGAAAAGCATGCACGGAGAGAACATGCAACTCCACACAGAAAGGTCAGAATGTAATCCGGCGACCTTCTCACTGAGAGGTAACAGCTCTACCAACTGAGCCACCGTGCCACCAGGAAACAAACAATAGGAGTGGTTTCAAATTTTTGCACAGTTCACTCAGCCAATCAAACTTTGTTTATTTTAACAATGACAGTCGTTCTTTCACCAGTGCACATAAAATTATTATAATTTGATTTGGAAAGCTCCCAAAGAGTCCTCCTTCAAGGCTTTTTACGAGTTCCCACTTTCTCATGATAACAACTTGGCTCAGAAACCAGTAAAACATTTACCCATAACCCAGTCTTTGATGCAGAATAATCATTAAATGCTCATTAGACAGAAGCATGAATAATGCATTTTCCCAGTGGCAAGCCCTGACCCACCAGCATCATGTCCTGTAACAGTCAACTTTACTTTAGTGGACTTAAAAAAAACAAAAAAAAAAACCCCACAAAAAACGAGTTGTCCAAATGAACAATTTTGGGGACACACACACACACACACAAGAAAAAAAGATGGAACAACTCATTTGTGTGAGATCAAGCTTTGTTTTTCTGAGTTCACACAAAATCTTATCACAAGACATGATTAATCCGCACAAGGCAACTGGCCCAGACAACATCCCCAGAAAAGTGTTGAAGGAATGTGCTGATCAGCTCTGTGAGGTGCTGGCAGACATCTTTAACACCTCACTTACCCTGGAGACAGTTCCCACCTGCCTGAAGACTGCCACCATCATCCCAGTCCCAAAAAGCTCTACAGTGACTGGTCTGAATGACTATCGGCCAGTGGCCCTCACCCCGATAGTCGCTAAATGCTTTGAAAAACTGGTCATGACTCACATCAAAACAACCATCAACATCAACGAGGACCCTCATCAGTATGCATACCGTGAGAACCGATCAACAGAGGATGCAATCTCCTCTGTGGTCCACACTGCGCTCAACCACCTGGAGCAGAAAAACTCTTACGTCCTTATGCTCTTTGTGGACTTCACATCCACCTTCAACACCATGATCCCCCAAACCCTGATGGACAAACTATCCACACTAGGACTAAGCCCCTCTATCTGCAACTGGGTACTAGACTTTTTAACAAACAGACCACAGTTAGTGAGGATCCACAACCTCTCCTCCTCCACCATAACCCTCAGCACTGGCTCTCCTCAGGGATGTGTGTTGAGCCCCCTCCTGTTTACTCTGCTCACGTATGATTGTGCAGCTACCCATCCAGGCTGTCACATTGTAAAGTTTGCAGATGATACAGCGGTGGTGGGCTGCATCACAAACAATGATGAGTCCAGCTACAGGCAAGAGGTGGAACACCTGGAGAGCTGGTGCAGAGAGAATAACCTTCACATCAATGTGAAGAAGACAAAGGAGATGATTGTGGACTTCAGAAGGAACAAAAACACCTACACCCCCCTGAACATAAGAGGATCTGCGGTGGAAGTGGTCTCCAGCTACAAGTACTTGGGTGTACACATGAATGACAACCTCAGCTGGAGCAACAACACCACCAGCCTGATCAAAAAAGCTCATCAGAGACTCTACTTCCTCAGACGGCTGAGGCGAGCTGGTCTGGGAAGCTCAGTCCTCACCTCCTTCTACAGGTGTGCAGTGGAGAGCATCCTGTGCTCGAGCATCAATGTGTGGCATGTAGGCTGCACAGCTACAGAAAGAAAAGCTTTGCAGAGAGTGGTGAAGGCTGCACAGAAATCTGTTGGAATCAGCCTCCCCACCATCACAGACATCTACACCTCCAGATGCAGGAAGAGGGCCACCTGCATCATGAAGGACCCCACTCACCCAGCACACACACTTTTTGCCCCACTCCCCTCAGGAAGGAGGTTGAGGAGCATTAAGTGTAGAACCACTAGACTGAGGAACAGCTTCTACCCTGAGGCTGTTAGACTCATGAATCTCTAACTAGAATAATCACTGTGAAAACCCATATCATGTTGCTGCTGATCTGTTTCATGTTGCTGCTGATCTGTTTCAATGTTGATGTGTTCATGCGTGCACATCTGCTCACAGACTCATGTTCATGTTTGTGCTGATGTTCAATGTTTTATGTTATGAGTGCTTAGTGTATATTTAGTTGATGTTTTTCTTAGTTCATATCTTAGATGTTATTACTGTTTTTCTTATACATTTTTATTGTTGGATGTAACTGGGACCCTGTGTACATAATTTCGCTCCACCACATGTACCACATGTGGTGCGAATGACAATAAAGAAACTCTGACTCTGATGACACTCAGTGCGCATGCGTCAACACAAAGCAATGATCTGCTGCATTATATCAGATTATCACTTCTATTATTTATCTCCCCCTCCAACACACACACACCCACCCACCCACAGAGCTGTGAATAATGACAAAGGACAATTTGTAGCGTGCGTGAGCGCGCACGGATCAGTGCGCCACGCTCCGGGCTGGAGTTGGCTCAGTAAGGAGAGGGATAAGTGGAGGTGGGAGAGGAGAGAGACGACAGTGCGCAGGAGGATTCAGACGGAGAGGAGAGTCTTTGGAGAGAGCTTCGCCTCTGAGGTCCACTGCACCTGCTGCCACACGGAACCACCACCCTGCTCCATGTCCGGAGGGTGAGTCCACATGCAGCATCCTTCATCACCCCCCTCCTCATCTTTAGCATCTCCACAGAGACACCAACGCGCTGGGAAAGCTGTCATTTTCTGGTGATTTTGTTCCATAAATCGACAACTGTTCACTTTTATTTAATTTTTTTAGCCCCTCCATTTAAATTTACGAGCCAGCACTTCCGTCACTTTTTTGGATCTTAGAGCAAACAGCTCCATCATTCATGCCTGATTGTTATTCACAAATGGCCAAATCGTGCTGAACTTGTGCGCACGGAGAGGAGGCAGTTGGACTCCGCGCCAGATGCGGAGACAAAAGGAGTAACGGAGTGAAAAACTGAGACAAAGAACGTTACAAATGATTTTGCTCCAACACCGCCTGCGCCCACTTCCCTGTGGGATTTGTAGTTTTTTTAAAATTTTTTATTTAATACAAAAAGAAGAAATTCTATTGAAATCTTTAACATCATGAACGACTTCTTCATGAGACTTGCCATTAAAGCTGTTTTAGTTGAATTAAAACCAATGAGATGCTACTTTACTTACTGGTTTTAAAAACCAATGGATTATTGTATTTGTGTTAAAACGATTGATCTCTTCCAGCCTCACGATGGACCACTGCCTCCTGCCTCGGTCTATGTGGACGGAGGACTGTAAATTCCTCCAGCATCCAACAGATCTCAACACGAGCGTGGTTGTGACGCGCAGCATACCTGCAGGCACGTGCTTTGGGCCGTGCGTGCTCCAAAACACTTTCTATGACACCATCGCCTTCATAGCTCAGAAGTGCTGCGACAAGACATCCAAATTCTACATGTTCAGGGTGAGTCATGCTATTAATCTGAGGTCAAAGGTCAGAAAACTGACGTCTCATTTTTTTTATTCTATGTTTATCTGCGTTGAAGCTGGTGATGGATTATCAAACATAAACACCTTTAAAAAAAAAGATCTAAAAAGTGTCGTCTGGATGGAGCAATTCATAAGAAATTCTTAAATTTAATTCTCAAACTTTGAGAACTGCAGTAAAATGTCTGTACTTTGCGCCAGGTCGACCCAGAGGCTTTGCGCAACTCCGCTTTGGTGCTGTCCTGGTTGCGGCTCGTGCAGGCGGCGCGCAACGGAGAGGAGCAGAACACGGAGGCCTTTCTGAAGGCGGGTCAGCTGTATGTGAGGACCACCCGGAACATCCGGCCGGAGGAAGAGCTGCTGGTGTGGTACGACCAGGAGCTGTCTCACCTACTGGGCTTCACAGACACGCTCAGAGGGCTGGAAGGTGAGACGCAGCTGCTGCGCCTCCATCCCCAAACTGAACCTCAACATGTCCATTTAAGCGTCATAATGAGTTGAGAGAAATAATGAAAGCACGTGTTTGTCATCTCTTGCAGAATTCAAATGTGGCCGGTGCCACCAGGTGTTCAAAAATGAAAACCCCTTCGTGGCACACTGCAGATTTCTGTGCACTCAAGCGAAATGCGACACCTGGAGCCGCGAGGTGCACGAGCACGTGGACGTTAAGAGGCAACACAGAGTGACAGATTTCCACAACATCGCCAGAGATTTGGAGCAGAAAACATCTGGCGCCGATGAGGACGCAGCGGGTTCCCCCAGAAAGAGGAAAAGCGAGGACACTCTGCTCCCCAAGTGGCGTAAAAGCGTCCTGCTGGAAAAAAACAGCATTTCAAATGATGAAGCACAAGCAGTGAAGGAGCACGAGCAGGCGCCAGGAGTCTCCTCCTCCTCGGGGAAAATGAAAGCTGAAAGGGTCAAAGCGGTTCATGCGGGACGCAGAAGTGCTGATCTGGCTGAAGGTGGGGAAGTCAGGGGGACTTTTACGCACGGCACAGAGGTGGATACGCATTTGGAGACAGGGGAGGGGTCTGGAGTGCTGTCGAGCAGCAGCAGCGCATTTTCTGTGGTTCTGTCACACAGCCAAGGCGCGCAGAGAAGCGCCTTTTGCAAACCGAGTAAAAGAACTGCCCCAGTGGAGCCTCAGGCCCACATCATCAGCGCTCCGACAGCCCCCTCTAGCCGCCTGGATGAGTTAGCTGAAGGCTTCACGAGCAGGACTGTTCTGGGATACAACAATCTGATGGCGACCAGCATCCTGAGCGCTGACGTGCACGCATTAGGCTCCTCGGTGCCATTAAGCAACGCTTTCCATTACGCACCAGAGCACTGGTCCAGGAACTTTGGCGCTCAGCTCCAAACCACATCTTCCCTCACCATCCTCCCGCCGACTTTCACCTCATTCGGCGTGTCGGTGCAGAACTGGTGCGCCAAATGCAATCTGTCCTTCCGCATGACCTCTGACCTGGTGTTCCATATGCGCTCCCATCACAAGAAGGAGTTCGCGGCAGAGTCTCAGGTGAGGCGCAGAAGGGAGGAGAAACTCACCTGCCCGATCTGCCACGAGTATTTCAGAGAGAGGCACCACCTGTCCAGACACATGACTTCTCATAACTAAAGAGGGGCAACAGATTTATTTATTTTCCAAATAATGCCCCATTTAAACTCGAGACTTTTAATGAATGTAGTGAAATAGCCAAACTGTCACGGTTTGTCCACTAGATGGCGGCAGAGGTTCGCAAAACATGACTGCTTTGTCTTTTTCTTTCCTTTTGCCCTGCATGTTCAGCAGGTGATTTTCTTTGTGTGCCTTAAGGAACCCGGGAGGGAAGAAACAGAAATCTCCAGGAAAGATCATGATTGTCAAAACATGTTCTTTTAAAATCAGCTTCTCTTTTTTCCTCTGTTTTGTACAGGAGGTGTGGATTGAATCTGCTTGCACATTTGTTTAAAAATCAACAACAACAAAAAAGTTATGAAAGTGAAATACTGTGGTGTGAGTATTTTTCCCCCCTCACAGATTGATTCCAAGATTATAGGAGAAAATATAATTTTCCTTTATTTAAAAAAAAATGTTTGCATTCATTTTTAGCTAAACGTGTTTAGGTTAATTTCTTAAAAATAATGTTCTAGTCCTACTTTGAAAACATTTTATTTTACAAGCCCATTTCTCAAATTATATATAGATAGATCTATCTATCTATCTAGATCTATCTATATCTATCTATATCTATATCTATATCTATATCTATCTATCTATATCTATATCTATATCTATATCTATATCTATATCTATCTATAT
>NC_056498.1:55866630-55869389 GCF_014905685.2 Nematolebias whitei | reverse complement strand
CACACTGTACATTTTCTTTCAACCTTCAATCATTAGAACAATTATCAACTGGACTTTTTAAAAGTCTTACCAGCATAATTCAGAGTTTTGAACCCATATATCTCCACACCAATACATCTGATGGCTTTAATTTACATGACGGTGTTTACGAAGTAATTTGCATCACCCATAAACTGAATAGTTGAACTTTTTCCCCTTGAAAACAAATTATAAAAACACATTTTTTTATTATTTGCTTGGCGTTTACATTTAAAAAAAAATTAGTTTTAAGAAAAGCACCACTAGTGTACACCACTAGTTTAGCACAACATGTCCACAAATCTCAAACCATCTTGCAAAGTGTTCTGAGCTGTGAACAAATTAGTGATCAATTCGTCATCTTCCTCAATTTTATGTTTAAGGATGAAATTTAAGAAAACTTGCATCGCTGTGTTCAACCAAAGTGTATATTGTGATTTTTATGGGAAAAGCACACAGAGACGTTACATACAGGATTCATCAGGTGAGCTGATAGTTAAAAAGGATGAACAAAAATATTATAAAAAGAAAATAATCTACAAGCATAACTTACAAATTTAAAGCTGCAACCTCAAAACGTAAACCTTCCAAGACACCAAACTCCCAACATCAGGGGGCCACAGTCCTGCATGTTTTAGACGTTCCCACTTCAAACACACCTGCTTTAAATAACTGAACATTAACAAGTTTTGTAGAACTTGGTGGCCTGTTGAGGAGGTAATTCAGTCATTTGAATCAGGTGTGATGGAGCAGAGAAGCATTTAAAATGGTCAGAAACATGTTTTCTAGCAATTTGAGTTTAGCTGTCATCTACAAACCAGGATAGAGGTTTAAATTTGTGACGTTTACCTGAGATTTATAAAAACTTTCCTCCAATCAAGCATCAACTCAGACTCAACTGGAAACTGATTAACATAAATAACACGTAAGGCAGGATGGAGGTATTCTGTTAAATCAGTCTGTGTTGAAAGGTTCTTTTTTTTCGGACACACACACCAACACACACACTGCTGATGTACACTTGTTTGACCAAGTTCATCCTCCCAGTCATTTTGCCAACATACTGAAATAATCAGTCAGTTGGAGCCATGTGTGAGTTGAGTCATTCTTTTCTCTGGAAATATGAGATAGATCAGATGTAATCATGGATAATTATTATCAGTTGTAAAGAATCACGTGCATGCGTTGCAACTGTGGCTGAATAAATAATAAATAAAAAAAACAACTATAAAAGATATTTGTTAAAATACAAAACATCAGTTTAAAAACTTTTTTTTTTTTTTGGCTGAATGAAAGTTCTGAAAAGACAACTAGTCAAAGGACAAATTTATACACTTTCTAAAAGCAGAACAAGATTTTAAAATGACTACAAGCTCGTCTAAATGAATGCGTGATTAGGATTAATGTATTAAAGTTATATCCTGACGAACAGAATTATTACTGTTCTTAGCATAATAATCATGAGAGAAACAGAAACCCCTCTGTTCTCTATTAATGGCAGCATTTCTCTCATTTAATGGAACCATTATCATGAGGAAAAACAAATATTGTTCTTGGTTCCCCCCTGCCTCTTTTCACGTTGCCTTTTAAACGTATTGGGCCATTAGCCGAGTCAAGACTACTGCGGTTTTCTCAGCTTGAACAGACCATTGATAAAACGCTCCTCTGAGTGTGATTGCAGTTGACGTCGAGTTCACTTTCTAATGGCAGGTTGTGGGTTCAGGCTTTAAAGGGGATCAGGAGAGAGAGAGAAAAAAAATGTGGATGTTTTCTTTACAGTTGCACCAGACTTCTTTGAAGCTGCGACGTAATGCAAACACGATTTTTAATAACTCAAATTGCAGTCATCAACATAGTTTCAATGAATGGATTGTAAAGAGTGCATTCATAAAACGGCTGGCTTGAAGATGAACTTTCCCAGTTGCAGAAAACTAATTCTTGAACTATGAATTGGCTCTTGGTTAAATTTGATGTTATTTTTAGATATATATTTTTTATAATCATGACCTGATGCAGTCAAACAGCCTTGCATTGTGAATCCAGCACCAGAGAACGCATGAAATTAGGCTTTTCACAACTGGTTAAAGGAAATAACATTTTATTAGCATCAGTCAGTGGAGATCCATCTGGTCTTCTTTGGCTAAAGCATTTTATTTCATAAGTCAAACGTATTACTACTTTTTTGCAATTAAAGACAAATAAACCATGATGATATGGAACACCATTTAGTTTAAAAAAACTTCCATTAGTTAAACTGAGGTCACCTGTTCTAACAGTTTACATTAAAGGACACAAGGTTTTTATACATGGAACCAAATGAACTAAATATTAAACTAAGTGGTTAAAGGAAATATCCACTTATCAAAACAATTTTAAAAAATCAAAATAAATTAAATATCTTTAGGAATATCCTGATGCACACGCAGTAATCCAGGTACTGTAGATAAATCTAACAAGGTTGAGTTAGGTCCTCTGGACGAGACCACCTGACTCAACCTTGTTAGATATTTAAGACTAATTTTAACAGACTGTAGTAGATGGTCATGAGCTTACTTGGAGAAAAGGTGTTTCTTCAAGATGGTGTATTTGAACAGAAAAAAGTAAAAAAATAAAAATCATATTAATGAAAACATGGTATTATGTTTTACAGTTGCAAAAAATTTAAGTGTACTGGACCTGTATATATACAAATATATATAGTATCTATCTATCTATCTATCTATCTATCTATCTATCTATCT
>NC_056498.1:55837441-55856630 GCF_014905685.2 Nematolebias whitei | reverse complement strand
TTTTTTTTTACTTCACAACTAAATAAAGAACTCAAAGCTGGGAAATGTATTTGTACATCATATAACGGTATTACATGGTTTGGCAATCTGGATTGTTTCTCAAGAGAGTAGCAAAAACTTCTATATTTCCAAGCTCTCTTTATGGCCGAAATAAAACATTTCACTCTCAAGCAGGCATTGTTGTAACAGATGAGCACATTTTCCTAACGCTGGTAGACATTATGACTCCAAGCATGTTTCTCTGCGTCACTCTTGCCTAATCAAAACACTGATAATCATGACACTTCAGTTTCATTTGCAGTTTTCAGACCCCACTTTGCTAAATTTGTTTATTTCAGTTACTTTTCAAAAAATAGATTGTCCTGGTTTAGAGCAAAGCCTGCAAGCAAATTACAGGAGAGAAAGATTCTCCCAGGACAAATGTTCCAGAAACTGAAAAAGTTTTCTAATCATTGTAAAGCCAATGATCAAACAATGCGTGTTGCTAAACAATGTTGTGGAATTTTCTATTGAGACTTATTAATAAAAGATGAGAAGTCACAGTCCAGCTTATTTGTATTTTATTGTTCCCTGTGCAGGGAGAGAGAAAGACACACACCTGATTATCGGTCAGGTATGCAGCCTTCTCTGCCCAACAGTTTGTGGCTGCTACCTTTAAACACACTGAATAGATTATACATTCAACTGACTATACAGTCAACTGATACACTCAACCGATTATAATGAGTCATGCATTTAACACGGTGCCTCAGGAAACCAGTTCAATAGTCAAAACAGATAATAACACAGAGAACAGTCCAAAAGTCAATGGTCAACACACTTTTTTAGCAATAACAGTAAAAATACCGCAGCAACACAAAACATCATTAAAATTACTTTTACATTTTCAATAACAACCCACCCTTAAGATGCTATTTAATCTTCAAAATAAGAAAGAAAATTTAGCACATTTATCAGAGGGGATGAGCGTATAATAACAACTTAAATGTAGCCGAAGGCTCAATCAAAGACTTTAGAGCCCTGTTTCATGGGTGTTGTCAACACTGTATGTAAACCTCATTAAAGTGCAAAAGGAAAAAGAATACATTCAGCTGAATATAAAGACAAATTTATGAAGAATATAAAGACACAAAGGGAAATAAAATGATTTTAATTAGAAGCTTGTATGCTTTGCTATGACAGATCTAGCAGAAAAATTAGCAAACTGATACCACAAGTTTTTCTGGACCCAAGATTTGATCAGTGGGTTTCTTTAGGAGTGGTGATGCTTCTCCTGTGTTGGTTGTGCAGTTCTGGATCAGCATACAGCATCAGTGGGCAAACATGATCAGAATCAGAATCAGAATCCGTCCTAAAGGTGGACAGATGTGTGCAGGGGGCTGCAGCTTCTAAGATGTGCTGCCCTTGTTGCTTAGATAAGAAAAGGGGAAGAAAACATAAGGAGAGAGAGGTATAAAAAAAGATCTCTCACACCGTGTGCTTGACAGGGCACAGTTTGAGGCATAAAAAAAAATCTACCACAGTATAAATCTACCACAATATAAATAGACATAATACATATGCGTGTGGAGTGGGTAACAGGTGGGGGGTTCCAGCATGGCCGCCAGGTGAGTGACACAGCCCTTGGCACCTTCGCATCTTCTAGGTTGTTGCGCCAGGTGAGATGAGGGAGGCCAGTGGAGGCATCGAGTTTGAGGGAAGGTTGTAGCACAGCACAGTCCAGAGCCCCACCCCCTCTCAGCCATAGTCCTGATAAGAGGTGTTTGTTTATCAGCCAGCTCGGTTGAGCTCTGTCGCAGGTCCATGACCTTGGGGAAGGGATAGGTTGGGGAGGGGGCATAACACCCAAAGAGAAATTTGAGGTTGTGATGATCACATAGTTGAACACACAAAAGGTGATGATGTAATGTTTCTCATTGCATTTGGAAGCCATGTTTAGGCCTTTCTTTTCTTTGGCTGAACCTCAGGGATTATTATGCCCTTGGGGAGAGGGGGGTGAGGGGCTCAGGGTTGAGAGGGGCTCAGGAGGTTGCAGGTGGGGTCCCAGAGAATGGTCTGCAATGGCCTGTGAGAACCTGGAATGGTTCTTGCCAGTGCTTGGTTTCCAGTGTCTTCCTTTTAATTATCTTCACCAGGATCCAGTCATCAGGGCAGATGGAGTGTAGGGGACCTTCAGCAGTGATGGGAAGAGCCATCTTCGCCATTTTCTACGTATGTAATAGAGCTTTGGAGAGGTTTTGGCAATACACAAACATTTCACTTTCACATAAATCAGTAGAGAGGACCTTTTGTTTGGGTGGATCTGCCCCATTCTACAAGGTTTCCCAAACAAACTGTCAAAAGGACTGAGGTTAGTTTTTTTTGGTTGCCCTTTTTATATTTATTTATTATTATTATTATTATTGCATGCACATGTACATAAGTACAAGAGGAAGAGCTAACAGTTATCCTGTTGCGGTGTAAGAAGTAGGAAGTGCAAATCTGAAGTCAGCGTGTGCCTCAGGAAAACAGTTCAACAGTCAAAACAGATAGTAACACAGAGAAGAGTCCAAAGTTAATGGTCAACACACTTTTTTTTAGCAATATCAGGAAAAATACAGCTGCAACACAAAACATCATTAAAACTAACTTTAAATTTTCAGTAACAACAGCTTGCACTTTTATATGAACAAACTCAAGTCTTCGGGTATAGTTAGTCAGTGACAGGTCTGAAGGATGGATACTGCTCACTGATCTCTCCAGCAGCTCTGAACTGTGAAGCCTGTTGTATCCGACTTCTCCGGCTGTGTTACAGGGCCACACTGTGTGTCTATAGTTTGTTCAACACGGAGGTCCCCTCGTAAGGCCGTCCAAACCAAACAGGAGATGTATTCTGCTCTCTGTGGGGGTGTGGAGGAGCACAAGGAATTAGCATGCCTGTGTGTGGTGCAAAGGGGTGATGGTTCTGGAAATGCTCCTAGGTTAACACCTTTGTAGAGTGTTGGGTGAGATATTCTGGTTTCGGAGTGCAGCAGCAGGGGTCTGTTAGCTACTTGTAAGGGCTTCAGGAGTTTAGTATGGATCAGTTATTTCCTGCCCATCCTCAAGTGACTTACATGTTAACTTTTGCAGTAAGACAAATGTTGCATTTTAGATCACATTTGAGATTTTTGAGAAGATTCAAACCTTGGAAAGAAAGTAAACAGGCATCTTTTCCAAAATAATTAGTCTGTTGAATCTGCAAAAATGCCTTGGCCAAGTGTTTAAATAAAACATTACATTTTTCATTTGGTGACTCACAAAATTGTTTATTTATTTTAAAATGTTTAATTGACTGAATACATGTGGGTCTGGGGGTTGTCTTTACCTCAGATGGAGGAATTTACTATAAGTATTTGGGCATCTTGTTCACGAGTGAAGCTAAGATTTAGAAGGAGATGCATCAACGGATTTGGGCCTTGTCCTCAGTAATGAGGGCGTTGCTTCAGTCAGTCGTGGTGAAGAAAGAGTTGAATCGAAAGGCAAAGCTCTCGATTTCCTGGTCTATCTACCTTCCAACCCTCACCTAAGGTCACGAGGTTTGGATCATTTTTAGATAATTCCTGAAAGATTAATATCCTGGATACAAGCTTCCTTTATGCCTCCTGGACACCTCACTTTTCATGGCACGTCCCAGTGGTAGGAGACTGCGAGGAAGACCCATAACTTGCTGAAGGAATTGTGTATCTTCTCTAGTCTGGGAACGTTTTGGGTTCCACCAGGACGAAATCGAGTGTTGCTGGGGAGAGGGGTGTCTGGGTTTCTCTCCTGGACTTGTTGCTTCCACAGCTCAACTACAAATAAATGGTAGAAGACTGAGATGGAGAAAAAACTGTTTTGTTTTAAAAACTCACCTTACACCTCACACAAAGTGTTATCGATCACTGTCTCTGTTTACCAAAGTCACATTCTATCAGTAGGTTTTGAGCTGACTACATTAACACATTTAAAAACTGCTTGGTTGTTTTCACAACTCGATGGCTGGGATAAAGCTGTGGGTTCAAAGGTTGAGTTGGTTTGAACAAATATTGGGTCAAAAACTTTGACCCAGTGGTTGGACTGGAAATGAGTTGCATCATTCGTCTGCCAGTTTTAGCTATAACTTCCATAAATTGAACTTCACTGGAATTTTGCTTTAAAATGTATCAAGTAAGGGTAGAATTAAAAACAACTTGTAAGAAGATAATGCTTTCTTAACAACTTTAATTTACAATAGACAGCGAGTTTTGGCACTTAAAATAACGTTATTTAGTATTAACTAACAGTTAGCAACACTTATCCAAGGTTCAAGGTTCTTTATTGTCATTTTCATCACATGTGGTACATGAGGTGGAACGAAATTGTGTACTCAAGGTCCCAGTTACACCCAAAAATAGCAAAGATATGAAAAAAGAAACTGTATACGTGTATCTAACATATACGCTAAACACTAATAATGTAAAATAATATGTTATATTAAACAGCAGCATGAACATGAGTCTGTAGTGAGCCTATCCTATAAGAATATTTTACTTTAGAAGTAAGAGTTGCCCCAAATTCTGATTCTCTGCTGCCTGTTTCTGGTTTTGAGCCAGATTCAGTCACAGATTGGAGGATTTTTGAGGACCAAGATTCCTACGATGTGAGAGTCCATTCTGTTTGTTATGAGTGTGAGAAAGAGCATTAATGTGTGTGTCTATGGAGACTGTAGTTATGCTTGGGGGGGTGTAACTCTGCGACCCATTCACATGGTTAATAAAACATTCATAGAAGCAGAGGAATGTTATGGTTTTTGTGCAAGTGTGCGGGCAGTTGTGTGTATTTGTGTGTGCATGCTTGTGTGTCCTTGTGTCTGTGATGTTGAGCCCCCTACAGTGACCCCACGGAGTGCACCATTCTGTCCACAAACAAAAGGTTGGCTGTTCCCCCCCATTTTAGCTGTGGACTGCTCCAAAATCGACAACCATTTGCTGTTGAGTTAACCAAATATCTCCCCTTCTGCTCTAAATTTGTCTCAACAAATGGTTTTATGTTTTATGTTTATGTTAAGTCTTAGATTTTGATAAAGTTTCTCTGAACTCACAGGTGGTCCTGTAATAAAAATTCAGAGAGCAAATTGTGAAATCTTGGACTACCATATGACAAAAAAAAAAAAAAAAAAAAAATGAAAGAAAGCACAAGACTTTCTTATGGTTTCACCTCCTGTTACATTTTGACATTTTGCATGAAACAAAACAAACCTACAGAACAGCAACTCCTTGTGGGAATATTGTTTCATGTTTAATTGACTGCTTCAGATTCACTTCGGTTCATTTCTGTTCACACAGCCCGTGGCCAGGCACAGAAAGACATATTGTGTTTAAGATCTCACAGGCCGACTGTTTTCTCTGAGCATGGCTCAAACCACTTGACAGGCAGGCAGATTGGTCATGGGGGGGTGGGGGTGGGGGGGATAAATACAAGCCCGTTTCAAACACTAGCAAACTGATCCTAAGATCTTTGTTTTTACATCTCAAACAGAACTTTTTTCGAATCTCTCACGAAAACTTTATCTCATTATATCCATCAACTAAAAAAAAATCTGTTCTTCCAAGTTTGCGGTTTAATTCAGTTAAATACAAATTCAAATTCAAAAATACTTTATTAATCCCAAAGGGAAATTAAATGTTGTTGTAACTCTCATTTCATTAAAAAATGTATAGATGCTGACGGCTGTAGGCAGGAAGGATATCCTGCAAAGGTCCGTCCCACAGCAGATCCGAAGAAACTCAGTCAGAGTCAGAGTCAGAGTTTCTTTATTGTCATTCGCACCTCATGTGGTACATGTGGTGGAGCGAAATTATGTACACGGGGCCCCAGTTACATCCAACAATAAAATGTATAAGAAAAACAGGCCACAGATGCAGTCTGATCCGTCTACCCAGACTCGACTGGCCTCTCGGTTTCCCCGGGTTGCAGGACCGCCTGAATGCCAGATAGAACCCCACCTCCAGAGCAATGGCCACCCCTCCCAGCAACCCCACAAGCCCCCTGTTGGCGCAGACAGCAGGCTGTAGGTGTCAGGGGATGATCCCAGTCTCTCTGCCACCATGAGCCATGTCCCCTGCCAGCTCCAGGATCCTGGGTGTCAGGCACTCGAGCACAGCCAGCAGGGAGACGGGAATGCATCCACGGCACCTCCTTTTCAACTTATTTCAGATTTGGGGCTGTAGTTGAGATATTATTTGAGCATTTGAGATGTTAATAAGCTGCTGTTAGTGGTTTAAAAAAAAACAAATACCTGTTGTCCTGGTTACGCATCATAACAAATGTCCAAAAGTAAAAAAAGTTTCAGAAAAAATCCTTCCAGCTGCACAGTACCACAATACCAGAGGAAACAATCATCCTGAAAAGGTGATTTAGATCCAGTAAAAGAAGAATTAAAGTTTCCAAAAGCAAAATCTCAGAATGAAAGTAACAGCTACTCCAACATGCAGCCACCCTGAGCAGCGCAATTCTAGAATATTTTTACATTTATATTATTATGATAGTTTATTATTATAATATTTATTATTATTTATATCTTATAAGGTTAAATTACACACAGTCCCCATTGAAATGGTTTATAGACAATGAAGAAAGTAGAACTACTGAGGTGACTTGGTGTTCGTTGGGAATGCAAAATATCCTTGGGAGAGTGTGATTTGAGCTGTGACTGGTGGTGTTGTGTTTACTCTGACACCCATGATGTTCATTACAGCCAACACCGTGTGCTGCTACTTCCTGTACACGTCCCCGTAGGTCTGTGACCTTCACCTCTTCAGGCTTTCCTCATACTCCACTGGGCTTCAGCCAGGAGGGAGGAAATTACACCGGGAGATTGATTGTCTAAATCCTTTAATTATTAGGGTTTTTTGCAACGAGGTCTGAGTGACTTTGCGAGGTGATTGTGTCCAAAAACAACAGAAAGCGTTTGGCCTTTGTGAAAAACTGTAATCTGTTAATTTTTTTTACTAAATCAAATAAAAATTAATTTCAGATGTGGGAATTGTATAAGGTTTCAAAATACTGAGAGAAAACAAAGATGTGACATTTGGGAATGAGTAACGGTAAGACAATTCAAAAGACACGTATTTGTCACTTCCTTCTGACTTTCGCTTCATTTGTTTTCACACTGAGCTCTAAGCAGGAGGTGGTTTTGCTTCTATTCGATGTTGGGCACTTGTGCTGACTGACGTCTCACCAGAATGGGACGTGCCCACACACACTCAGTAAAACATCCTGCTGAGATTTATATGCGGTTTGTTTCTCTTGAACCAACGTTTGTTGAATTGTATAGCTTTCTAAAAGTAAAAAAAAAAGCCCCTTATATGACCCCACAGCTACTGCTCTCTAAAAAAGCAAATATTTCATACGTTTTGTGGACGTGATGGCAGGGGCTGTCCATATAGTTTGATGGATCTGTCAGATTGACCAATGCTCTAATTAGTTTCAGTCTCAGTCATTTAATGTCTGATATTTTCCCCAATAAATTTAGTCTCCTTCCAGAGTAATAACTGTGATGTATTTCCCAGTAGTGGGGGGTTCAGGCCTCCCATTGCGCTTCGAGCTCTAATTGAACGTGACTGTTGCTTGGGTGATGTCATGTTAGCGGGTTTCAGGAAGTCAGGAGGCTGGTAGCACTGAGTGACCGATGACCGAAAGTCAAGCAAGAAAAAAACAAACAAAAATAAACGACATGTTTTGTCTTTTCCCAAGTCAGGTTTGATCTTTTATAATTTTGGCAAATGCTGACAGAAAGAATAACCCTTTATCCAACTGGACTTATTGTCTCTGGCGGCGATACGCATGGGGCAGCCAACAGACTAAATATACAGTGTGTCAGTCTTCACAAGTCAGCTGTGAGGTCACGGTCGGAGCAACAGTGGGCATGGGCATAAATAAAGCTCTTTATTTGATTAGAAGAAATGGAAAGGTTTTTTTTTTGGTGTTGTTAAAACTGAAAAGCGAAACTTCATTCACTCATCATGTTTGGTCTCTCCGCGTATTTTATTTTTATTTAATGTATTTTTCGTAATTCTCAGCAGCACTTCCTTTCTGACTTTATCGGTGCTTTGGTGTAGTTTTATGTCCATACAAAAACATAAATCATGATATTTTTGCTTCTCAAATAAGCTCTGAGCTGGAAATACAAAAAGGGTTGAGATAACTGATATACTGTATCTGCTTACCATATTTTCTAACGTACAAGTAGCAGTTTTTTGGCATAGATTTGTCAGTCCTGTGACTTATATACGTTTTTCTTTTCCGTATTCATAACACAATTTTTGACTGACGCTTTAGCTTTCGAAGAACTGCAACAGCGAGTCCTCCTGTGCTTGCTCGCTTCATTCAGCTGGTGCAGACGGAGGAACGTTGGAGAGCTAGCAGCTCTGGCCGTGATGGATGAATGGATGGATGGTTGGATGGATGGATAATGTCACGCCACCCAGGCAAAATGAAGCTGTTTTGACCATTAAAGTGCATTTGTTAAGGAATAGTTAAACTGAGACACAGCTTTGCTATAATGTCAAGCAAACCAATCATTGTTTTTAAGTGTTAATCTTGTTAATCTGTGTTAATCTTGTTCGCTTTACTCGGTGCAGGCGGAGGAATGCTGGAGAGCTAGCGGCTCTGGTCGCGATGGATGGATTGATGGCACCGTGCTGCCCAGGCAAAATGAAGCTGCTTTGACTATTAAATAAATGCATAATAAACACGACGGGTCAGCAGTGACACATAATAAATGCGACTTATACGCTAAAGCGACTTATATATGTTTTTTTCCTCTTCATGATGCTTTTTTTTTGACTGATGCGACTTATATTCCGAAGCGACTTAAATGCCAGAAAATATGGTATTTAGTGCCTGCTGTAGAAATGAACAGGAAGCAATGTAGGCTAATGTTTTCAATGTTTTTGACTCAATGGCTGCAGGAAAAGAATGCATCAAATTGGACTAAATAGAACATCCATAAGAAAATCAAATCAAATCCTTTGAAATAAAGTAGAAGTTCTAATTTTTGCAAGTATTGTTACATTACTGTATGATAGCAAATTTCAAGCTAGCTTTAAATTTTCTAATTGAAAGAATCATCCATTTGTTCTTTGTTTCTGTCGGCTTTACTGCAGGGGTTGCTACAGCGTGTGTACTTGCTTTGTACTTGGTAGTTGTTTTATGCCGGATGCCCTTACCGACGCAAACTGGGCTTGAGTCGGCTGGCCCAGGATTATGGGGCTGTGGAACTTAACCACTAATCTACCCCAGAAAAAAATCATCCGATACACTCACATTAAGATTTAGAATGTTGCTCCAAAAAGTGCTTTTTAAGCCATTTTGTCCATTTATTGTCCTATTAAAATGTGCACAATGTGATAACTATCAGTGCACATGTTGCTCTGTTTGGAAGAAGAAAATGTGGTGACTGTGTTCTGATCGTCTTGCATTGCTGACAGTACCTTTAGCTTTCACAGGGAGGAAATCCTACAAGTTGGCCAACTCGCATGCTGCTAACTGAATTGTGATTGTCGTGGGTTCTGCCTATAGAGGCACATGCAATGCAACCAAACAGCAGAGAAACATTTATGTCTTCATATTTTTGGTTAACAAAGACAAATGAGCTTCACATTTGTGTATGAAAATATTTTAGTTGAAAAAAATTGCCATGCTTAAAAATATGTTGATGGCTGATGAATATGGAATCATATTAGGGATGCACAATATTATTGGCATGGTATCGATATCGGCCAATATTAGCGTTAAAGTTAAATATCGGACATCGGCCATTCCATTAAAATAACTCACCGATATAAAAGGCGCTGTTTTTGTACAGCAACCCAGTGACAAGGATGCCTGCAGTGCCAGCACAATGTGATGATGTGACGCACGTCTACCTGATCTGATCACGACGGAGAGGAAGAAGTCAAAATGTCAGTGGTGTGGAAGGTTTTTTTTTCAATGAGGATGTCAGATTCCAAAGATTTTTGGACTATGTTGAGCCTTGCTCCATCATCCCCAGTCAGAGATATTTTTCTGACATAACCTTACCCGAGTTACAAGTCGTCATTTACGACATCATTGAGAAGTTAATAGCACTTGGGTGAGTTTTACCACAGACATTTGGACGTTGAGTGTTAGCCCCGTTAGCATGATTAGTCTTATGGTGCAATGGATAGACAAAAACGTTAATCTTAAAAAGTCTGTCCTTCATGCACTAGAGTACAGAGGATCCCACACTGCAGCTAGGAACCTGGAACAAGCCTCCACAAGTGAGACAACATCACAGGTAACTAATGCTAATAAATAACATGTAACATTTTTATTTAATATAAGTTCAAGTGCTATGCATATGACTATTAATGAATATATGTCACCAGCTCTTATAGCTGTTACACAATTTTTGTAGCAAATAAGCCTGAATATGAGGGCTATGTTCTGACAAAAGAAGTATATAAAAATATTGGTATCGATAAGTTTTAACATATCGGCATATCGGATATCGGCCAAAAATCAAATATAATTCATCCCTTAATCATATGACTAAAATTATCAGATAATTAAAGTTAAAATGTGCATATTTGATTTTTGGAAGTAGTGTGAACAGCTTAAAGGAGGAACAAAGCATGAAGCATGAGTTTGTATGTTGGTACAGTTTGGGCAAATGATGTTATTTTTCATCTAAAACAGAACTCTGGCTGCTGGAGTCTCAGATGTTTGATGACTGCTTCTAATGTACACAGTCAAACATCATGTGACCCTACGTTTAACCTTTTATTTCAGCCTGTAGCGTTTCATCTTAAATGGTCCAACTCCATATTATCACAAGTGTAAAATATAATTAATATATATGAGCGTTTTCAAATGTGGCAGACTCTTTGTAAAGTGAAACCTCAGTCCTGGCTCAGGCTTTCTCATTCAAAAGCCAATTTTCAGAAATAAATGGACTTCTCCTGACACAGTGAGAGCAGCAGGGAACTGGTGTTGAATGTTTTGTCGTATGCGCATACTTCGACTGTGAGCATGTATGTATAAGTCTGTGTGCACAAATATTGCTCTTGTGATTAACTCCAAGGGCTTAGCCATGGACCGTGTGGTCTTCACACTATATCTATTGTTCACCCTCTCATTCCACCACAAAATGACTTCACTATCTTCCAATCCAAACTGAAGGAATTTAAATGTTTGGACGTTGGAAAAGGAGTTTTTATCAGCTTTCATGAACTTCAGATGAAAATTATCAACAAGAGTGACGTAAGTACACTTTTCAACCCCCTGTGCTTTTGTACCTCTTGCTACCTTTAGAGACGAGGTATACACATTTAATGGATTTAAACAGGAAATGTCTGATGTCATGTTTGGCTCCCAAAATAAGAAAAAACATTCTATACAGTGCAGTAATCCAAATGGAATAGGAAATAAGCCAAACTTTTTAAGTGGATCTCCATATTTCGCTCTTGCATGCAATAGGTGTTAATGCATGTTGTCATCATTTGTGCAAGAGTTTTGCACTGGAAAACCCATTAAATATCACTTAAATTATAAGGAAATGACTAATTGTTAGTGTCAGCAGTAGCTATGATGTCACCATCAGGGGTGTGGGGCCGCATTGGGGAGATAAAGCTGTAAGGGGAGCATAAATTGGTTAGTGACATTGTGAGGGGTGAGACATGTGGCACACACCAGAATATGTCTGCTAATATCCAGGCGCCCGCTGCACCAAACAGAGCTGATTGTTACTCAGCCATGGGCCTTTCCATTCAGCTCTTCTCTGGTCTATCCCTGACCCGAAGAGGACTCCCCTACCTAAGGGTGACTAATGCTAAATGACAGGCAGACAGTGATCAAAGCGGCTCCTGGAAGCCCTCTTGTCACAGTCAGGAGGGGCAGAGGGGATACGATAAGTGAAGAGACGGGAGCAGGATGCCTGGTCTGGAGCTGAGCCAAGGATCAGGGATCAGACTGCATCACTGGACTTTATTAGCTTCATCGGGGACAATACTCTCTCCACAGTGGACCTCCACTGATGTCAGATTATCTCATCTCTCTTTTTAGCTCAGGAGTTCAGTGTCACAACACGCTGGAGGTCTGGAGCCAAGCAGGATAGAAATATCTAAATAATGTTGGAGGTGGAGAAGTTTTGTCTACTATTATCTGCTTAATCTGGATGAACACAGAGAGAAAAAACAAACTTTGGAGTGGTTATCTTCGAAGGCCTAAATCCTGATGTGTTAGTTTGCATCTCCTTAAATTACAGCAGCTGTGTAAAGTCACCATGCAGCATGACGGGAGAGTATTCAGCTCGTGTGGAGAATTATTATTTTTTAAAAGATTCATTGTGTATAGAAATGTGCTCTGCTTCAAATCCGTCAACATACAGTATATTAACTGGGCACAGAAAAAAAGGAAGTTGGAGCTAAAAAACAGCGAGTGTCCCCCTGTAGGCTGACGGCATTCAAATCCATGTAAACAAAAGGGATTTTGGCTGAGACAAGAAATGCATCTCAAATAGTTTTTTCAATGTTTTGACTTCTGTTGATTTATGCAATTTTATGTTCAAATATTCATCTTTTTTGATGTAATTTGTTATTTGATGAAATACACAAAAAATGTGTGAAGGGAAGTAGGCACATCTGCATTGTTCATGAACTGGATATAATGGCTTTTATTCTGAAAAACAAAGAGAGGCAAAGATTCTTTGGCTTTTTTTATTCAAGCCTAATCCTAATAATTTTAGATGTTATTCACATTAAAGCTAATGTCCAAGTAGTTTATAGTGTCATCTTTAGCACTCATTCAGAGTTTGTGGAGTTTACCATGCCAAGGTGTAGCTTGAAACTTTTCACCAATGTAACAAAGAAAACACCCAACATGACTCAAAACTGCTTTACTTTGTGTTTTATTACTTGATAAAATACAAAGTATTACTTGATGGAAGAATTGATGCTAAAGTTTTCAGATTCAGAACATTAAGTCATGCTTGGTAACAAGTTTCTTGGTACATAATTTTTATTTTGCAAACTAATTTACTGATTAAATAAAGGCCAAATCTGTTATAAACTGTAAAAAAGAAATCCTCAACTCTACTGAGAACTTAAATAATCTCACGGTTGTATGAAAGAAATCACAGCTTTTGCTGCTAACAGACTGAAAAGGAAAATCCAGATGCAGAGAAACGGCTCTGAGGGGGTTTCAACCTTAAAAAGCACATTTTATCTTATGCTGACACTACTTTGATGCCCTCCCCCCTTGTTTCCACTACAAGGGTGAGGTTAAGGTATAGGAAGTGCTTTGTGACCTCTTTGGTTGGGCCCTCAAGGCAGCTTTTACACCGAGCAGCATCCAGCGCCGCAGTTCGGTAGCATTAATCGTTGGTATGAGCTCTGTTTTCAAAAAGGCCGTGACGTGATGGATGAATGAACGGCACACTGGGCAAGATTGTGTTACTCTTTAGTCACCACGCTGTCAACACAAACTGGAGACGAAAAGGCAAACAGGAGAAAGACCAGTGCTTTTCTTAAAGGGAGGGATTGTATCACAATGTATGCTCAAAAATAAGAAAAATACATTTTTGGCTTATAAACATTAAATAAAACCATTGTTTGTGTGAGTGCAGTTGTAGCTATTGTTAACCTTATGCTCAAAAGGTATTCATTGTTTACATTGCTCATCGTATTTTAACACATCATTTGAAATGTTGATTTTTTTTTTGTCATTTTCTTTTTCTGCAAGCCACAGTGCGATGGCTTAATACTGCATTTGTTTTGGATCTCTTCAAGCCCCGTTCTCTTAAGTTCTAAAATGCAAATGATAGACCCGAAGGACTGCCGTGGTGCCTGAAGGTCTGCCTGCAGTTTTGATGGAGTGAAATTCAAAAGAATAATCATAGATTGGGGGAAAAGAAAACCGAAACCTTAGCCAAGCAGCATCCTCTCTCTGAAGTGCTTCCCTATGCTTCCCGAGTCAAAAGCCGCCCGTTCTTTGTTCAGCCAGTTGAGTGTGTCCTCTGGATTCATATCGGCCCTTATAATTTATCCATATCAACCTCGGTAAATCATCCGCTCCTCATTTCACTGAAATAGTTCCAGCAAAGCTTGAAACAGTGGCTTAACCTTAACCTCTACTTGAAACAACAGACCACTGTTATAGTGGCTTCCTGGCCTGTTCCTAAAATAGCACTGAGGCACTAAACGCTCACTTTAATAGTAGCCGTTAGTTGGCCTTTGAAAATGAACATAATGTGTTGCTCTGCAATTTGGCCAACCTCAACAAACAGCTTATATAAAATAAAGAGGTCAATCCTAGTAATTGCTCTAAATGTCTGCCTGTTTCTGATTAAAATAAAATAAAATAAAAATATTCTACTTTTCTTTTTGTTTGGATTACTTAAATTCACAAGATGAAAAGCAACATACTTTCTAGCACTACAACAGTTTTTGTTGTTTAAAATGTTTTAGGTAAGTCAGTTTTGCTATAACATGGATGAGTGATGGAAGATAAAGTTTAACTAGACAGTTCCTGGAGAAACTTTGATGGGGACTGCCACGCTGCTGACAACTTAAAATTTTTATTTGACTATGTGTACTATGTGTTGGGGTTTGCTCTCAGCTATCACTATACCAAATTTCAGCTGCATAGCTCTAAAAATGGCTGAGTTATGTTTTCTCTTTTAGCTAAGGTGGCCATCTTGCATTTTTTATTTGGATTCAGTATGTGATGAGGAATGTTCTCAGCTATAACCTCACCAAATTTCAGCTCTATATATGTAAAAATAGCTGAGTTAAAGCCATTTAAATGTAGCTTTGGTGGCTATCTTGAATTTTTAAATTCAAATTCAGTATTTAATGGGCATTGCTCTCAGCTATCAACACCAAATTTAAGCTGAATAGCTCTAAAAATGGCTGCTTATCATATTTTTTTCCCTTTTAGCTAAGGTGGCCATCTTGGATATTTGATTTGCATTAGGAATGTTTAGCAACTCACTGTCAGCAATGACCGTACTAAATTTCAGCTCAATATCTCAAAGAATGACTGAGTTATAATCAATTTTGTGTTTGCTGAGGTAGCTATGGCAGCCATCTTGAATCAAAATGGCTCGAAACATTAATCAGTCCTAAATATACATCTGATGATTACTTTCTGGGATTTTCAAACAAGTCTAACAGTGACTTTCTAAATTCTCTTCAGGGAGCTCGCTACACTAAGTCATGTGACCTCACAACAGCGGAGTGTGAGAAGTGTTCTGTTAGGTGTTTTGTACGGGGAAAATGGCATCTTGGTTTGCAAATTACATCCCCATGGTAACTCGAAATGCCAGTAAAAGTGATAGCAAACATAATGCCGTCGAGCCGGTCCTTTTGGTATAACATTTGTGGGGGTACTTGTTGCAGTTCGGGCCGCATTAAAGTCGATGGAAGAGTAAGATATAAAGTTAAGAAACCCCAAGTCAGGTGGATAATAATAGGTACTACCTTATACTACTAGGTAGTCCCTAATTACATGAAGAAAATAAACCATTGATTCAAACTTCTGAAAACTGCTATATAAAAATATGTTAACCCTGAACATTTTTTTACCAACACTAATTTTGATTTCTAATTATTATAAATATGAATAATTAAGGAAAAAATACTCAGGTTATTAAGTGACTGCTCAGTAATCAGTGTCAAATGTGTTTCAGCAGAGTTTGGTGAAAAGCCAGACCACCAGCATTTTTTCTTTGGTTCTGAAAGAAGTCATTTGATTGTTTTGGACACAGCATCATCAAAAAATCTGTCTCTTCCTTGAGCCAAAACTAGATCTCAAACAGCTCTCCATCTCTGCAGCATCACATCCTCATTGTAGATAATCAGAGGTGCGTGTGATGAGCTCCACAGCGTCTTTTCTTCTGAAACCTGGCTGCTGCACGGTCCCTGGGAGGAAGGAAATGGGACTTTAATGGAGATGACAGCTGACAGATGCATGGCTCTTGTGGCCACTGGTGTCTTTTGAGGATTTTGGACTTGACTGGAGGTTGATCAGCCAGTTGTCATGACTTCCTTCACAGAATACAGCTGATCCTAGCACCCCGTTTTGCGATCTTGAGAAAACGAGAAACTGTGTCCTTCGTTTTCACGCTCCAGTCATAACATCTTGTAAAGGATTTTGTTTTTGGAGGGCGGGTCACTGAGACCATTCTAGTTCCCATGCGATTGGTTGAATTGCCCACTGCTCCAGAAAGCGATGCAGTTCATCCGTTTTGTTTTTCGTGCTTCACTTACGTGTCACATGACGTGACCCACAGTTAATTTGGATTCCTAAAACCCAAAAGACAGCACTCAGTTCCTGTCTTTGTGTTTTATGTTCTTTTTTGTCCATTGTGAGGAGTTTTATCAGGATACTCGCCTGCTGGGGAGGTAAAAAAGTAAAAATAAAGCAGTGTTGAGTCTAATGAGTGCAGCTTGTTGATTTATTCTACTTTGAGATCCAAGTGCTTCACATCTCTCCTCAGTCTGGTGTGTTTAATTCTTTTTCTTCTAGTTAGGTCAGCAGTGCAGGTTGGAGAGGATAAAGGCAGCATGTACATTTTCTAACACTAATACACACTTTGCCCACTCTCACCAGCTGGCAGCCTCAGATTGTGGAAGAAGAGGGTTTTGTGATTGAGGACGGCCTGCTGAGCACATTCCAAAACACACCCACGGTGCTTCAGGGGAGAGGGGCTGGGAAAAGAGAGGCCTTGGAGAACACAGAGGTTTTCAAGACAGCAATAGGTCACTTGGTCTGGTATCATTGTCCCAACATGATTAAGAGGTTACTGTAAAAAATAAATAAAAGCTATAAAATAAATGCAGTGTAGCTGGCTGCAACAGTTTGTCCTGTTTGAAGAGGGTGAAGACTTGGATGCATCACAAACAATGATGAGTCCAGCTACAGGCGGGAGGTGGAACATCTGAAGAGCTGGTGCGGGAAGAACACATCAATGTGAAGAAGATGAAGGAGATGGTCGTGGACTTCAGATGGAACAAACCCACCTACACCACCCCTAACATAGGAGGATATGCAATGGAAGTGGTCTCCAGCTACAAGTACTTGGGTGTGCACCTGAATGATAACCTCAGCTGGGGCAACAACACCACCAGCCTGATCAAGAAAGCTCATCAGACTCTGTCAACAAGGAAGAGGGCTGCAATGGAGGAGGGGCGTACCAAAGAGACCACCTTATCACAAGCAGAACTGGTTTGTTCCACTTTGGAGTAAGCTGTTGGGGGAAGAATCAGATTTGTTGTGTGTTTCCTTGACTCATGAAGCCTTCCTGATCGAAGGCGAAACGTTTCAGCACAAAAAAAAGAAACTGTCCAGATGACCTGATTGAAAAATGTTGGACTCATCAGAGTCTATTTCCTCAGGCGGTTGAGGCGAGCTGGTCTGAGAAGCTCAGTCCTCACCTCCTTCTACAGGTGTGCAGTGGAGAGCATCCTGTGCTCCAACAACAATGTGTGGCATGGAGGCTGCACAGCTGCAGAAAGAAAAGCTTTGCAGAGAGTGGTGAAGGCTGCACAGAAGACTGTTGGAGTCCGCCTCCCCACCATCACAGACAGCTACACCTCCAGATGCAGGAAGAGGACCACCTGCGTCATGAAGGACCCCACTCATCCAGCACACTCAGTTTTTGCCCCGCTCCACTCAGGAAGGAGGTTGAGGAGCATTAAATGTAGAACCACTAGACTGAGGAACAGCTTTTACCCTGAGGCTGTTAGACTCATGAATCTCGAACCAGGATAATCACTGTGAAAATAAATCACTGTAATGCCACTTGATTGTTGATATGTGCTGCTGACTATCCATGCTGCTGATCTCATGCTGCTGATTTATTTCATGCTGCTGTGTTCATTCGTATTCATCTGCTCACACAGACTCATGTTCGTGTTTTTTTCATTTACCTTTATTTATACAGGTAGCCTCATTGAGCCACGAGAACTCACTTTCAAGAGAGACCTGTTTAGGGAGCAGATGGGGGGTTAAGGGCCTTGCTCATGGGCCCAGAGTGGGGCGAATGAGGGTGGGGGCAAGTGTGGGTGCTTCACCTACCCCACCCACAATTTTGATGTTGTCGGGGCCGGGGCGTGAACCGGCGATCTTCAGATCACAGACCCACCTCTCTAACCTCTGCGCCACCACTCCCCACACTCAAAAGATTTATGTTCGTGCTGTTGTTATTCGACATATTGTTTTTGTACCATTAGTGTTTAGCATAGAGTGTATCTTAGCTCATATCTTAGATCTTATTACTGTTTTTCTTTTACAATTCATGCTTTTGTTGGATGTAACTGGGACCTTGTGTGCACAATTTCGTTCCACCATGTGCAACACATATGATGTGAATGAGAATGAAGAAATCTTGACTTTGACCTTGAAAATAAATAAAATGGCAACAAAACTGGAGGTTTGGCAGGCGTATGTCATGTGTGGTACATCTTAGCATCTAAAAGAAAGAGAAATAAACTCTGTGTCAGAGCCAAATGTACAAATGGATTTCAACAATGCATTATTCAAAGATAAAAGAGCTCATATAGGGTCAGAGGATAAAGAATAGTAAGCTCCTTGAAGAAAGAGACTGGTGCTGTTTGAAGAAAAGCTTGTATAACACTATGAATATGTGTGTGTTGGTGTGTGTGTGTTCAAAGAGAGAATGTGATTGATGAGGCCGTCATCTGTGGTGGTATTGTGGTATCATTGTAACAGTGTAAAGTGGTAGAAATTTGAACTGGGAGGTAATGGCTGTCAGATGTGACATCCTCCTGTCGTAGTTTGGGGGTGGTGGGGTGCTTGTGTTTATTAGTCATTGCTTTTTTGTGGATTTAGATATTTTTCAAACTTCAATAAATTTACTTAGTTTTCTCTCAGTCACTGATCATTGTTTCCCACAACTGTCCGTAGTCTCTGCTCATTCCTCACCTGCCCTGTTTCTGCTAGTTAGCTCAGCTGCAATCATTCAGTAATCCCTCCCAGCATATTTATTAAATATCAGTTATTGTTCAGTTTTTCTGTTTGAGAATCATTGTAAAGTTTGATTCATGTCTCATTAAAGTCTTAATATCCAAGTTTCTCCAGAAGATTTTGGTTTTTGAGTCCTCACTTTGGGTCTTCGTAATCCCAACAGCAGCTGTGTGCTGTCTGGCATTAGCAATAAAAAAAA
>NC_056498.1:55828002-55834441 GCF_014905685.2 Nematolebias whitei | reverse complement strand
ATATATATATGCAACATAACTTTGAATAGCTGCCATATGCAAAGGTTGGAGAGAAAATCTCAGTGTTCGGGAAATATAATAATTGTGAGTATTTTCTAAATACAGACTACCAATAGTGCAGTTAAGAGAAAAATACATACAATAATGATTGCATATGTACAGTACTATGGAAAAAAAATACAGATTTAATAACAATCTAATATTAGCTTGTGACAGCTGCTATGTTTATTACTGCTGCACTATGTGCCTGTATCATGTATGATACATTATCTATGTATCTACCATACCATCATAATTCAATCTCAATGTCACGCACTACCAGCGTAATAACCTGTCACACAACCTGTGTAGTTTATGTTAATGTGCAATATATATCATGTGCATTGTAGCTTATATTACTACCTAGAAATACTTATTCACACAAATACATCCTGCTTGCACCATTTTCTATGTTCTTGTTTACTATTTTCTATATTTGTGAATATTATAATTACTTTTTCACTTTTTGGTACTTTATTTTGTACCCTTATTGCATGCTTTAGTATTTCTTGTTTGTTTGGTCATATTTTTTTTTGTGAGTCAAATCGGTTCTTCTCATCCTGAGCATTTCATTGTGCTGTTAACCTTGTGTTAACCTTGCATATGACAAATAAACACAACTTGAATCTGCAGTACATAAATAATTTTAATTTGGTATCTCATATTTTAAAGATAAAGCGTCTTAAACAAAAAGATATACATGTTAGGTAAACTAGAAAAATTGCCAGTTTATTTTTTGCTAATGAGACTTATACATTTTCTAATAAAATTTAGCAGTTTTGTATTTTTCAAAGTTTTTGGATTCCAGGCTCAGACGGAAACAAAGTAAAACAAGAATTAAAAAAAGACGAACATTTGTCCTAATCCAGCCAATTGAACTTTAATTTGTAATAAGCTGCAGATGCCAACTTTTTCTTTTTTTTTATGTAGAAAATGTAGTCACTAATGTCATCATCTCTTGTCCTGCAGAATCAGATCTTGTACTTCCAATTTTTCTGTTGGTTTTTGACATCATGTTAAATCACGTTGCAGATTTTCTTCCTTTTTGCTCAGTAAACAAGCTTCCTGGAGTTTCCAGCTCATGTTCTCCCCGGGGTCTTTACTTGTTAAACAGCAAAAGCATCTAAACCAGTGGAAAACGTGTCTCATAAGGGGGAAAACGGTTCCCCTTTGTTCAGCAGTTTTGCAGGTATGAACATTACAACCAGCTGGAGACAACAACAACTCTAAATTTAAAAAAAAAATTGTATATAAAATTAAGTGAATAGGGAATATCAAACTTTATACAATATTCAACAGTCTCAGAATATATTCTGAAAGTTACAAGTTGAGAAAATCATTTACAGTAAGTGTGCATCAATACTATTATTTCAGAGAAGCTGACTGAAAACAAAACTACCATCTTCCAGCTAATGTTTTTCTTTTTGTCAAAAAAAAAAAAAAAAAAAAGAAGTAAAATAAAAGCCAGACCTAGCATGCCTCACTCCCTCCGCATGCTAGCACGTCACTCTTTATTACCCGTTTGGTGCCAGTACTGGTAAGGCGACATGACGTTGAGGAAAGCCCTGGTGAGGTGTTTTTACACGGAATCCCCCTCCAGACGGTGCAAAGTCGTTAGAGTTTCCAGCCATTTGAGAAAACACAACTTTATTTTAAAACACACACTCAGACACACATTCACTGAGCACCACTGCAACAATGCCAAACCATACATGACCTTTTCTGATGTAGACAGGTATTATTAATACAAAATAATCTTGGAATGTGCTCAGATGTTGGCCTAATTCTTATTAGAAAGGTATCCATGCAGACCAGAAAGTCTTTGTTGTGTTTTCATGAAAAAACTAAAATGTGAGAACCCCATGGAATAAATAAAGCTCTTTATATGCTTTAGTCACTCTAAGAAAGTCACAGCTTAGTAATAGTTGGCAACTGGTTGAATAAAAATGCAAGACTTCTCTTTAACTCATAGGCTTCTGTCTAAGCACATGTTGTTAGTTGTTCGTATAAAGCTTTTTAATTTAAAGCAAATCACAGAAACTCCAGCAAGAATAAAAAACAAGGTAAAAATCTTCAGTATAAGAGACGGGGTACACTCTGGACAGGTCATGTCAGCAGAGACAGAGAGAAACAGTCACTCACAGCTAGGGAGAATTTAAGGTTAACAGTTAACTGTTATGTTTAACTGGATACCCAGAGACAAGGACTGAGGAGTGGACAAACTTCAAGACAGAGAATATATTTAAAGTTATTCTATTTACAGTGGGTAATCAAGTATATCAGGAACCCTGAGGAGTAAGGACATGAGTTAGATGATATTATACAAGAGGAGGATGATATTGTTGGTAGATTTCAGATCTTACTGTAGGTTGGGCAGTAGGGTGTGGTTGGAAGGCGAGGAAGGCAGCTGAGTAGACAAAAGAGATTTCCAGGGGTTCTTCAAAAAGTCCAGGCACAGGTAATTCAAGAGACGAGATACTGCAAATAGCAAAAGGAACACAGATAAGTCTTTCTTGAGGATCATAGAATACAAAAAGGGCTAGAAACATGACTACCAGAGGCAGGTAATGCTCCAGCGGAGAGGAGAAATCATCTACAGTAGTCCCCTGCTACTTCGCGGCTTCTTTTTCGCGGACTCGCTCTATCGCGGTTTTTCAAAATTAGATTGGACATGACACACAACTGGCTGACTGACGGACGAGCCGTACCATCAGCATGGACTTTTTATTTAAAATAAATTATTTAAAATTGTTTAGCACCAGTGTGCAGCCCAGGCTGCGGAAAAGCTTCCTCCTGCAGCGTGTCATATCTCCGCTGTGCAGAGGGGGAAGTGGGTGTGGCCAAAAGCACTGGCAGGTGGCAGAGAGCAGAGGAGGCAGAGAGCTAAAATCATGACATTCTGTGCTCGTTTAGAGCGTTTAGTTTAGAAACATTGTTTAGAATATTGCAAGAGTGTGGGAAGGGTTTAAAAATGCCTTTATACTATTTACTACTTGTACTACTATTCTTACTTCACGGGTTTTCACCTTTCACGGGGCTTCCGGATACGAATCCCCCGCAGTAAACGAGGGACTACTGTACTTCCTTTTATACTCCTGGAGTCTCAAGAACTTCAGGTGTGGAACTGTTGGCACCATCTAGTGTCTTCAGAGCAGCAGGAAAAACAGGAACTCCCACATAAACACTATGTTTTTGGTGTGTGGGACAAATCCGGAGTACCCGGCAAAAACTAACTTGTGCACAGGGAAACAATACAAACTCAACACAGTAAGGCCCCAGGCCAGGAGGCGATACTTCAACCTATTCAGTGAGCGGCAACTCCTCTAACCACTGGCGCACCGTGTTGCTTGAGCTTGAAAACTTTATTAGGCATTTTCTATATTTCTCTTTGTAAATGTCTCCTTTAGCTTTTCAGACACTCAAATGTTTTGTCTCAGCCGGATTATAAAGAAATTTGATTGATCGTGTTTGTGGGTGGAAGGAACGAGGAGAATGAAGGATTCATGTGTTTTTGACTGTCAGTTTTCTTGACATGTGTGGGAAAGTTTGGGTGAGGTCTGCCTCATGCACTCAGATATTTCCCCCATACACACACCCGCAAGCAAAATAAATAAAATACACAATGTTCATTTTTATTATGACAGATTATTGACTGGTCGCATTGTCTTTGTTCACTTATCCTTTTCAATTAGAAATAACAATCACCACCCTTTTCCATTTAAATATCAATTTAAATGCTTTATGTGAGAATTAAGACGTTTAACTGTCAAACTAATTCCCACAGTACAGAAAAAAGCTTTTGTCTGCTCACTGCTTGTGGTCTTGTCTCAAATAATTCACAATAAACTGCAAAACTGTGCATTCCTGCAAAGAACTACACGGAAAAAGGCGTCAGTTGAAATATTTTATATATTTTTTTCAACAACATCCCCAAAAAATTCATCCAAAAACTGTTTTCCATTGTACATACATTAAAGAGAAAGCTCTTAAAAGAGCCACAAACTCATAAAAGCACACACAGACTTTGTAGTGGCGACTTGTTCTTTCTGAGTTACACATCTCTATCCTCACTGGCCTTCGCTTCAGTCCTGTTGCCCTTCCTTTGTGCTCGGAACAACATCTTCTCGTCCTAAATGAATGCCTCTGATGGGCCTCTTTGACATGCATTGTTTGTGCAAGAAAATTTAAACCCCCCAGCCCCTGGCCTTGGCCCTCATCTGCAGCCCTACCACTGACATTGCTGCTACTGTGACTAATGCCTCATAGATTTGCCTCTCTGAGTGTCTTAGTGTGTGTTTGAACATACATGTTTGTGTGTGTCAAATAATAAAAGGAAGTGTGACTAATTCCTACAGAATGGTACTTGTACATTAGGGGGGCATTAGTAGTTTAGTCTTTTGATGGAACAGCAGGGAGTAGGACAGGCATTGTCACGGCCCCCCTGTTTACTCCCATCACCACCAGCCACTGCCATTCTTGCAGCGCACACAAAATCGCCTTTAGGAAGTTAGAAAAACTAACAAGACTAACATGCAACTTAGCATTTGGTTTTAGCACAACTTGTTTAAGAAATTGCTGCCACAGATAACACTTTAAATAACACCCATATTTAAATTCTGTCTACTTTTCTTCCTTCCATTAACATGCTTGATGTTTGATTTGACCAAAAGGTGCTGAGGTTCTGAGAAAACACCAGGATGCTCATTCAGATACAGCAGAAAAACCCTTCATTGCTACCATCTGACCTGCTTTTCCATTCTGGGTCATGGGGGAGCTGGTGCCTATCTCTAGCAGTCAATGTGCAGCAGACAGGGTACACCCTGGACAGGTCGCAAGTCAGGTTGGTATAATGTGTACAGTCATACCTTAAGGGGCTATGTAGAAAACCTGAAAAATGGTGCAAACAACATAAATAATTACAGAGCAGATAAGATGGAGACATGCTTTTGGTTGCAGTGACTCATAAAGCTGCTAACATTTGCTGTCAATAATGTTAAAAATGTTAATGAAAAATGGTTCGGGTTGTGGAACATGGCTGAAATGCGGTGAAATTAAATACTGGAAGGAATCGAAGCAATTAAAAAAAGACAGTAAAGTGAAAATGTTCACACTTGTTTTGACTGTAAATCAAAAAGACGTGTGAAACACTGAAGAAGAATAAAAATAAAAAAAACACATCCAAAAATACACATTGTCACGAAATTGTACATATATCTTAGCCATTGGTGCATCTCTAAGTGTGTGAAATCACAAGTGCACATCTCTTGGGCGTAATGATCCAGCTGCAGGTTTATCTGCTGGTAATTTTTAAGGGCTTTAAGATGGATTGTTGGCTTCTACTCTATAAAATAGGCCTTGGCTTGTTGATTGAAGTACATCGTATTAACCTTCACTTGATTCACTTTAACTGTCAGGAAAATTCTTGCTATCAATCTCAAACAATTTTAATGTGATCAGTCAGAGTTACTGAATAGTCTTTTGTACGTGACCTTTCTTTGACTTTGCATCTGCGTTTGGTTTTTGGATTGAAGCCTGAATTTGGCTCCACTTTAAACCCCAACTATTAGACACTTTAATAGTTTTATTGCTATCACAGAACAGGAAGAGTTATGTCTGACAGTTCTGCAATGTCGTTCAAATCTTATTGAACATTTTAAACATCAAGACCAATAATTTCACATTAAACCAATTCAACAAACCAGAACGATCAGTTAACAGTTACGCTCTACAAATATTTCATGGTGAACCATCTTGGTTTTTGGTTTGAACTTGTCTTTAGTATCAGGTTTGCCCAATAATTTGAATGTGTGTGCATATGTGCGAAGAAAAGAGAGACATACAAGTGTAAAAATATCACTCCACTCCAGGATAAACCTTCTCTCCCATATCCTGATATTTAAAAAGTCCTGGAGCATGGGAGGATGCAACAGGGTTGCCCTGCAAGTGTGTGCCCATACATGCTGTGTGCAAATCTGAATGTGTGTGCGTGTGTGAGAGGTTTCCCTCCTCTGAAGAGAATAGCTCCATTGATGTGAGACGGTGCTCCTGTTCCGTGTCAAGTGCAGCACAGGGTCACGAGGAGACTGGGATTTTCCACAGTTCTACAGTTGTGTGTGTTTATGTGTTTCCCATGTTTGTTATGCAGCCCGTCTGATGATCCTGCAGCACACAGACTCTGAAGCTTTGTAAAAAAATGCACACCACTCTGTTTTTGACAATAGTTTAAACTCACTTCACTGAGGTCAGAAAATAAAGCAATACAGTCATAAATGTTGCACAACTAAATTAATTCCACATAACACACATGATCATTTAAGGCAGTTATAAATACACAGAACCCAAAAATTATTTAGTTGTTTCATATATATATATATATATATATATATATATATATATATAT
>NC_056498.1:55811165-55825002 GCF_014905685.2 Nematolebias whitei | reverse complement strand
CAGCCAGCTCCCGTCTTTAACACCACTTAGCATTTTTGTTTTATTGAAAAAAATGTCTAAGCATTGAAAAAGTTAATAAGATTAACCTAATATTGGTCCAAGCAGATGGCCGCTTGTCCTGAGCCTAATTCTGCTGGAGGGTTCTTCATGTTAAAAGGGAGTTTCTCCTTTCCACTGTTGCTATTGTGCTTGCTCAGGATGGGAGACTGCGACGAAGTGAAGATTCAACATGCCTGCTGGCTTCCTTAGATAGAGACCTTTACTAATTGGCTTTTCTATGTGTGTGAATGTTCCTGTAAAGTTGGTAAAATGTTAAGTGTTTAGCATGTATCTTAGATCTTTTAGCGTACCATTTGGCATTTGTTTAGTGTATATCTTAGATCCTTATATACAGTTTCTATTTACAGTTTCTATTTTTGCTATTTTGTGTCTACATAACCAGGACCCTGCGTACATAATTTCATTCCACCTCATCTACCACATGTGATACGAATGACAATAAATTTGACTTGAACATTTATACAAGCTGGACATTAAACTTCATAATAGATATAATATTTATAATATTTAATATAGCAGTTTTTATCTGTAGACTCAGTTCTGAAATGGCCTCATTGGATCATTTTTGACACTCTCAAGTCCAGCACAAACAGTTTTTAACAATCATCTTTTTAACCATCATCCTTTGCTCCAGCTTTGTCATCCTCAACATCCTCACCAGAGACCTGTCAGCTCAATAAAACATGACCAGCGTACTTTTAATGAAGTTCCCCATGTTTTGCAGAGATAACCAGTGCTGCAGTAATTTACTAGGTTTCAATAAAAGATCACTCAGCTCTTTGGCCTCGTCTGACTCAGTGGTTTGTGACAGGCGGGCAAGTGGAGGAGCAGCCCAGCCACTGACCCGCCATAGTTGATGTTCATCACAGTGACACTGACCTACTTAACTGCCATCTCCTTCTGGATGTCAAAGAAATCTCCGTTTGACATTTGCAGAAAGGATTCACCAAGAGTTTTCAGGAAGGACAAACAGAAACCTGCACAAACCCTCACAATGAGCTAAATAAAAGAGAAAAATTAAGAACGCCTCTTCAGTTTGTCTCTGTGATTCATCTTTTAGATGGTAGTTTCATTTTGTCTACTTAGAGCGTAAACACCTGCTTTAAGCAGAGGCCATCACAGCTAACATCTCAACTTGAATCAGACACAGATTGATGGTGGTGAGGCAAAAAAGGCTCCTTCACCTCATTTTTAGCAAGAGGAGAATGCAGGAAGCAGTGACCCTGAGCAAAGGTCTCATCAGTGCCTGTCTCTGTCTGAGGTCCCCCTGCCTGTCAAAGTCACATTTTAATCGCAAACATAATTTGAATTTACACTAATGAATACAAATGACTCCCAGGACTCCACAAGCTGAAAGTAATAAATTATTATCGCTGCTAACAATTGCATTTCTGAAGGCCTTTTTCAATTAGACGGCCCTGTGGAGACGATCATGGAGGGCACGCTCAAATGAAGACAAACGATGCCCCTCGCGTCGCCACGCGTCCTCTCCTCTGATTTAATAGCTTTCTAATTTAGCAACATCTTTGACGTGACGAGGCATGAGGCTCGTTTTTGTCTTTCTAAACCATTTCGAGAAAGTCACCTAATAGAAAGCAGGTGTTAATCAACCTTGTTCTGGAGTCAAGAGGGAGTTTGACAAGGAGAACATCGCCCTTGCCTCTCAGAGACACAGACCAAATAGGCTCTTTTGCAGCACTTTGCAGTTGTTTCAGTATCCTGCAGAGTTTAATCAAATATTCCATCAGTTATGGCCCTAAAATTCACAATTGGCAAACAATGCTTAAGAAAATACTGATTCCAATAGCCTCTAGCTATAAACCAATGTTTTACTTGATTTTAATAAATTTATGAGCAGGTAAAGTAGCTTTTAAAATGGCCATAAATTTAATTTTAATTTCATTTAGCTTTATATAATATTTCTTCTGGCAAGCACTATCAGCAAAAGGAAAGTGTATGCCAATTAACAATTGCCTTTTGTTTTTTTCTTGCAGGGGTTGCATGCTGTGATCATGGAAAATGCTTTTTTTAATTGATTTTTTTTTAGGTTTGTCAGTACTTAGTATTTCAGAGCACACAGACCAAAATACCAAAAAAAGGACAAATGAAAAACTTAGTTTTTTGTTATTAATGTACCTATGTGGTTAAAAACAAAGAGCTAGAGTTAAAATACTTTTCTTTAGCAATTTTTTAATACTTTGTTGCAATTACTTCAAAGTAGTATAAATTAGCTTCGAAATGTAAACATCAAAGACAAATTCTAAGTTGTAATGATCAGGCATGTCAGCAATTTATTTTCCATACTAACAGACACAATTTAAGAAAAAGAAACTCTCTCAAAGTATCATTAGTTGAAATTCGAGACCAACCTGCCGATCAAAACAGAAAACCCAGTGTAAGATAATTGCGCTTGAACATCCAAGACCGTCATCACACTCCACTTTCTTTAACAAAAACATGTTTTCTCCGAAAGACTGCAGAACCACAAAAGTGGGTTTCTGGTCAAAGAGTGAATGAAAGGCTTTCTGTGTGTGTGTGTCAGACAGCTGTCATCACAGAAGAGTCTGAGGGGTCGGCTTACAAAAGGGCATGGTCAACAACAACACAGAAAAACACATCCGAGCCCATTTATTTTACTGCTTGAACTCAGTGCGATAGGATCATAAAGACAGCTCCAGACCCAGTGTCTTGGCCCAGTGTTCACAGAGCAATGCAGACATGAAGTAAGAAGTAGAAGAAATGTTTTCAGCTCTTTCAGTGCGTTCGTGATGCATTCACTGACCTCCACTCTGCGCACAGCAAAATACTAAACGTGTATTCGAGCATCACTATTTTTCAGACTATAAGGCGCATTAAGCAAAACTAAAACATTTTGACAGATTTTTGAGCTCTGTGCACCACATAAAATCAGTTTGAGGTCAGTAAGCAGAACCAGAATTAATACATGAGGCGAACCGGATTATAAGGCTCACCGTTGATGTTTGAGAAAATTAAAGGATTTCGCTGCAGCGGTTCGCAGCTGAGTGCGACACGGCCGGGATGAGGATCAGTTCCTCCAAATCCAAGGCCATGATCTTGAGCCGGACCAGGAGTGCCTTCTTCGGGTCAGGGAGGAGGTCCTGCCCCAAGTGGAGGAGTTTAAGTATCTTAGGTTCTTGTTCACGAATGAGGGAAAAATGGAGCGTGAGATCGATAGGTGGATAGGTGCGGCATCTGCAGTGAAGCGGGTGCTGTACCGGTCTGTTGTGGTGAAGAGAGAGCTGAGTCAAAAGGTGAAGCTCTCAATTTACCGGTCAATCTACGTTCCTACCCTCATCTATGGTCATGAGCTTTGGGTTGTGACCAAAAGAACAAGATCACGGATACAAGCAGCTGAAATGAGTTTTCTCCGCAGGGTGTCTAGACTCTCCCTTAGAGATAGGGTGAGAAACTCGATCATCCAGGAGGGACTCAGAGTAGAGCTGCTGCTTCTCCACGGCGAGAGGAGCCTGTTGAGGTGGCTCGGGCATCTGGTTAGGATGCCTCCTGGACGCCTCCCTGGTGAGAAGTTCCGGACACGTCCCACTGGGAGGAGACCCAGGACACGCTGGAGAGACTATGTTTCTCGGCTGGCCTGGGAATGTCTTGGTATTCTCCAAGGAGGAGCTGGCCTAAGTGGCTGGGGAGAGGGACGTCGGGGCCTCCCTACTTAGGCTGCTACCCCCATGACTGGACCCCGGATAAGCAGAAGAAAATGGATGGATGGATAAAGTATTTTAAGTGTGCCTTATAGTCCAAAAAAATACAGTATAAAACACAAACTCGATGGCAACAACGATGACCACGCTAGTAAAGTGTTAACAGCGGATCAGATTTTTCTGTCTTAATAGATTCAATTCTGAATGTTTGTGCACAATAAATAGGGAAATGTCTTTTTTTTTTTAAATAAAATGAAATTATTACTTTTTATAGCAAAAACCACATCTGCAAAAGACAAATCCATGCATTTGATCCCACTAAACGTCTTCAACTCTACATTTCTTGTCAGCAAATCTGTTGTAACTTTTAACCTTATTTTACCCCCTTAAAATTATATGAACAGATGCCAACATGTTCCCTGAGCTAAACTGCAGGGCTTTTGGGATTGTTTTTTAAGGTTGTTTTATTGTGTGAACGTTCTCAAGACCTACCTCTGTTTTCCACACAGGCCTTTGAGTTTTATAATTCACCAGTGAGTAGAAAGTTGAGGCTGCATCAGTAACACAATAGTTCTACATATTTTCAGGTTTTTTTTTTTTTAAAAGCTCATAAAGCGAAGGTCAAACCTGACAGGAGGCAGTGAAGCAACAAATGAAAGGGGATCAGAATTAGAAGGGGATGCTGTGTGAAGAGATTCTGCAGAACAAATTGGTTTCCCGTTAACACAGACCAAAAGAAACAACTTCATTATTTATGTTTCTCTTACTTTTAAATCATTTTCTCACACTGATCGATCTTCTGGTAATGATTTTTTTTTTTTAAACCAACTGTCTCTCCAGCTCGTCATAATAATACATATTATATAGAATATATGTAACTCTGAGCCATTGGTGCAGCTGATTTACAGAAATCTGTTTTCTCTCTTTTATCATATTTCAGTCTGGCAGTAATTCTTACTTCCATGGGGTTTAAAAGTCATCTGTTTAATATAATCATATTTCTACTAATGGGAATGACCCTTGAATAACTGGAGTTGCTGTTGCTCTTGCAGTAACTTATCGCAATAACAAGTCCTGAGCATGGAGAATAAGAAGGAAGTAGGGTGGGTGGGTGGTGTTTGTTGGGGTTGGTGCTCTGGTAGAAATGGTGTACAAGGGCAGAGGGACTGAACATAAAGAAAAGTGAGCAAGTAAATCAGCTCTGTTGCTTCCCCAGCTCCAGGTTTATGTGCGCGCAGAGTACGGCGTGTGTTTCCAGGGGTTTCCATGCTGTCACAAAAGGCCCCTGTGAGACCAGCTTATTTACCCTGCAGTAAAACCCAAGAGGGAGTATACCCTGCAGTAAAAACGGAGAGGGGGTGCAGCGGAATTAGATTTAGGGCCGCCTTCGGCTCTTCTGTTCTCTGTGTGCCTTTGGGGGAAAACCCACTCCGCTGCTCTTGTTCCGTTGTTTAACTTGAGTTATGTTGTGCGTGTTGAGTCGAGGGTAAAAGTGTGTTTTATAACACGCAAACAAATTTCAGAATAGTTTTTAATTAAAGAGAGAGGTATTACATCAGTTATTGGTTACATAGTGGCTGGTAACAGTGACAAGAGTTTAATTGAGCATAAATAAGCAATTGTGCAATTAAGGGTTATAACATTTCACAATGCTTTTTGCATAAACACTCACTTTGACTGTACAAGATGCATTTTCACATATGAATGCAAAATGTGCTTTTAGCCCATTGTTTCCAAGATGTGCGGCTGAAAATATTAACAGGATCCCACGGAGAGCTTGCACAAAACTGAGGGTTAGCTTTCGTTGGAAACCAGGTAACCAGCACTGAGTGAGGAGATGTTGCATACACATTACAGAGGCTGATGGCTCTGCCCAGCCACCCTCATGGCAAACGTACGGTACAGCATATGTCTTCCCGGCATGCTCCAAACACTTAGGAAAATGTTCTCAGGTGAGAAAAAAAAAAAGACATTCTGATCCTCCTTCACGTGGAAAGAGTTGCTTTGTTACATTCCATATTTTCATCAAGTTCAAGTAATTCGATCAAACTGCAGGCTTGGATGTCTGTACTTTTTGAGTCTGCATGCAATAAGGAGCTGGTGTGTGTGTGTGTGTGTGTGTGTGTGTGTGTGTGTTTGTTAGCAGCTGAATGAACAAAGCTCATAAGCAGTGACATCCAAAATTGAGGTTCAAACCATGAGTCATAAATCATTTTCGATCTGTGACCGTGGAGGTGGAGTTCTGTAAACTTTGAGATATTTTTTTTTGCATTTTTGTCTGTGTTTGTAATAAAATAGCTGTGGAATACAGATAAAGAACACTATTGTTTAGTGACTCATACTGAAAAGCCTCGCAATCAATCATTTTAAATTAGATTGTAATTGGTTTTGTACATTTTACAAAAGAAATCTGGATACTTTGTGGTCATGTGTCCAAATTTTAGTCAAAGTGACTTGAAAAATGTATTCCTCTACTTAAACATTTGTTATGAGGAATCATTTGTTAGTTGTAGCAGAGTAAAGGAGATCGGTTAACATCTTTAACCCTTGGACCGTGATAGCAGTTTGTATAAAATGAACCCAAAAATTAAACGACAGGAAGCGTATGAATGTCTCAGCTTCTCAAAGTTGAAACAGAACTGATAATCATAGGATGCAATGCAATCCTGCTGGGTTGGAATAAACCAAATGTTCACCTCAGACCAAAAACAGACTGAAATCTTTACATTCAAACCACCGTCAGTTGCTGTTAAATCAGTTTCTCGCGTTTTGCTTCCTACTGCTTACAACCAGTGGTTTGTTGTTGAGCGAGTGGGGTGTGTCTTTCCAAGGCACTTGATTCTTTTCGTTGCCCTACATGATAAATTAAAAATAGACAGCTAATGCCCCATATTCCAGGGTACAAATGCACTTTAAAAAAATTGCTCAATCAAATGCTTCTCAGTAATGTGACAAACACTAACTTTGGTTTGATGATCTTAAACCTCCATGACACTTTTGGTCAATAAAAGATCTGAAGATTTTGCATCCCACACTGTAAAAAAAAGGAATCTGAAGATTAAAAGACAAGGAGAAGAATAAACTGAGTTAAATAACTAAACAAAAGGCATTTGACTAAAACCTGAAAGGCAAAACAAACTCAGTGGTCTAAGCTGATGTCATTAAAGCACCAAGAATACATACGCAGACAAATACATAAAAAAATTAAAGTTTTTGTTGTAGCAAAATAGACAAACAGGTTTTATAGCAGATTAAAGGAGCAACTATCAAATGTAGAGGTGTTATTAGTGAATCCCTCCGCTGTGACAGACGTTGCCAGGGCTTTACAGATTCCTGTAGCTGAAACATTCAAACTACTTTGTGGTCTTTGGGACTGTCTGGTTGCCACTGGTTGCCTTGAAGCTGTAAAATTCCCTGTAAAACATCCAGCCAGACCTTGTAGCAGAAGAGATACTGTTCCTGAAATGAAAGGAGCGAAAAACATGTTCAGCTTTTATTTACACTTTCATTTTAACCCCCTTTGTTTGCGCTCACCTTGGTTTGAATCATCCCGTGCCGCTGAAGTCTCATCTCTTTCACAATGTCACTCACGTTAATCTGAAGACAGACAGATAGTTGTTACGAGCAACTAAAGCGTGACTGTGAGCTCGGGATCCATTTATTTTCAATGCACAAAACAAATGAACGAGAACTGTTTTCACACATGTGCTGCAGCCCTGAAATGTCCTAAAGAGGATCAGGAGGGCAGGCTGCAGCTTTTGCTTGTTGACTTGCTCCAGACATTTTCACACAGCCACCCAATAAAATGTCTGGAAGCTGAGAGAATAACGGAATATAACAACAAATCTTGCGGTGCAATTAATGCACGGGGACGACTTAAAGTGTGCAGGTATAAGCTACTTAAAAAACCCAGCATATTTCCAAATGGAACTTTCTTGCATCACATTCTCCATCTTGTATACTGAAGGTAGACCTAACTTTAACTTAATTTAAATTTGCATTTGATGAAGGCAGTGTTTCCCCTACCATTATACAAGTGGGGTGCCCCACCCCGTCAACAGAACTGAGCACCCTGCCAACCAAACCGAACTTGCCCCCCACCCGGCATTGACATAGCACTAAGCTAGCGGCACAAACTACAGGCTCTCTAGCTAAAAAGCTAAAGGCAGCACTCATGCTGCCTCTTCTCTCAAGCTCCACCCCCCCCCCCCCCCACACACACACTCAAAAACTTTCTGTATAAACAGTGCACAACTCAAACATATCGTGCTAAGCTAGCAGCGCGCAATACAGGTACTCTAGCTAAAATGATAAATGCGCCTTTTCCACCCCCCGCTCAAAAACTGTTGGTACAAGCTGCGCTCAGGCATGTCTCCATCCCCCAATCAACAAAAATCATGGCTGAGATGAGCACCCCACCATGGCAAGTTAACTAGGGGAAACACTGGATGAAGGTATGAAAAACTCTTAAAAGCTTTGTGTGAACAATGCTATGCTAAAGAGCTCAAACCATACCGAGTGTCTGCCATTTTGAGAACCGAATAAAGGAAGGAGAGGCAGCCCATGTCGCGTCAAGAGGCCTCCCTCCCATTTTTCCTAGGGACACGCTGCTTGCTCCCACACTATCCATCCTTTGGTTCAAACAGTCTCATACTGCCATCCGGTGGTCAAAAAAGGTACTACACACTAAACAAATCAACATTTCTTCTTAAATTTGACAATAATTAGTAATTATTGTCAAATTTCAAACAATATTTTCATTTATTGCCATAATCTCTGAGACAATTAATCGCCCAGCAAACTTTGTTATCGTGACAGGCCTACTCAGGAGGGCTGACTGTTGGTGCATTTGTAGCTTTATGGTGAGGTTTTGTGACAGTAGTTCTTGAACTTGTCCGTTTCCAACACAGAAACAAAATGGCTAATGACTATTGCTAGCTGAATGCAAACAGCGTTAAGCCAATATAGCAAGGATGAATTGATCTGATTATTTTGTTTCATTCTTGCGTTTCACATTCTGCTTTGAGAAGTTCAAAGATTCCAGAAAGTGGCACAACAAAGGGACGCGTTGCAAAATGTTAGAACAATAAAAATCACTAGAAAAGCCATCTTTGATCACGCAAACAATGAAGTGCTCAGATGTTTTCAGGTTTGTTTGCCATCTTCACACTTATTTTACCATTACAGAATGAATTTGCATGAAGATTTATTCTGTGTGGACTATGACTGATGATGTTGGGGCATTTTAGTCCAGACCAAAGCAGTATATAACATTACAATTATAGTATAGGACAAAATGATTAAATGAAAATAACATATGGGCTTCCACTTACAGGCAAGTCTTCTTCAATGAGTTTAAGGATAATGTCGTTACAGATGAGGACCCCTGTCCGTCCGATGCCAGCGCTGCAGTGAACAGTGATTGGCCCCTTGTGGTGCACGACCCTCATGTAGCGGATGAATCGAACCAGCTGCTCTGAGCTGTGTGGCACACCGTGGTCAGGCCAGTGTGTGAATTTCAGGTGATGAACAAAGTGGGTCTCACCAGTCTGGAATGATAGTCAGGTATTTTTTATTTTTTTTTAACACCAAATTAAGTTCATGTTTTAACAACAACAATAAAAAAAGTGTTTTCTTTAAATTTTTTATTTTTTTTTTACCTCCGTTTCCACCATGCGGATGACCTTTATGTGAAAGTATTCCAGGAACTGCTGGTTCTCCAGGTGAAGCTCGTACCTGTCAGTGTTCAAAGGTGCACCAAGCTTTTCTGGCCAATACTTATGACATTTGATTCTTCCTCGTTCCATTTCTTGGGTCATCATGGAAATGACGTCAGATTTATTTTCCCAGATCATTTGCCAGAAAGCCTGAACTGTAGTTGGCAGGGGCCCCTGGCAGGAGATGTAGAAGAGCTCCTCTGCTCCGACTTGCATGCGGATGTAACTTGCATTGATGTACTCTTGGTTCTCTCCAATGGCTACACGTGTTCCGTCATCTGCAGGAGGAATGAAAGCACACAAAGAAAACTCAAAATAGTGTGTTTGGAATGGGAAAACAAATTACCGTATTTTCCGGACTACAAGTCACTCTTTTTTTTATAGATAGGCCAGTCCTGCGACTTAAAGTCCGAAGCGACTTATTTACGTTTTTTTCCTTATTCATGATGCAATTTTTGACTGACATGTTAAATGTTCATTAATTTTTTTCTCCTTTTTTTTTTCCCTTAAAAAACATAAAAAAAATAAAAAAAAATAAATGTTCACTCATGGGCAGCACGGTGGCGCAACTGGTAGAGCTGCTGCCTCTCAGCGAGCAGGTTCTTGGTTCAAACCCCGGTCCAGGGGCCTTTCTGGGTGGAGTTTGCATGTTCTCTCCGTGCATGCGTGGGTTTTCTCCGGGTACTCCGGTTTCCTCCCACAGTCCAAAAACATGCATGTTAGGCTGATTGGTAACTCCAAATTGTCCTTAGGTGTGAGTGAGAGAGTGAATGGTTGTTTGTCTCGTTTGTCTCTGTGTGGCCCTGTGATGGACTGGAGACCCGTCCAGGGTGTACCCCGACCCTCGCACAGTGATTGCTGGACATGGGCACCAGCGACCCCCGTGACCCAAAATGGAATAAGCGGGTAAAGAAAATGGATGGATGGATGGATGTTCACTCATACTGACATGAACCAAAGAGTAAACATTACCATTTGCAGCCACAAGAGGGCCCTCTAGGCTTTTGACAACTATATGTTGTTCCTCTTCTGCTAACCATTCACTTAGAGTCAACTGAGAAAAACTTCACACAAGTAAAATGCCCCCGCCCCCCCACCAAAAAAGAAAATCCTATTCTGCAGATTACAAACTATGCAGCCCAAAACGGTAATCGAGCAGCAGAAATAAAGTTTAATAATAATAAGTGGAACTGATGCAGAGTTTGACGACAGCCACGCAGAAGAGGAGGCTGCGCTTCATCTTCCTCTGGAGTTGGCGAAGTTGTTCAGAAGCAACACAGAGGAAAAAAATTCAATGGATTCAGTGATGTGGAATGAGATTGGTGAATTTACCGGTAACTTGCTTGTCGGACTCGTTGGCTTGTTATGTTAATTAAGCCTGTTCAGGATCCCAGGATGCACAATAGCATGTGATATAGCTGCTACCAAAACAAAAAAGTGAAACTGACTACATTAAAGCCATTTTTGTTTTGTTAAGATTGATCAGCTGTGACTGCCATCTTGAATCAAGTTGACTCCAAAAGTCAATCCGTTATCTACTGATTACATTGTTAAACTTTCAATAAAATCCATTAAGTGGATTATGAGATATTTTGATAATAGAAGGCACAGGATTGACATGAACAGTTAATGTCAAAGTTTTAAACAACCATCTTGCATGATCTGTTAGAGCTCAGAGTTTGTGTTGGGTATGGGTTTTAGCTACGACTGCACCAAACTTTAGCTCAGTGTTTGTGAAACCGACTGAGATTAAGTCATTTTTGTGTTTGTGAAGATCGTTTAGCTGTGGCGACCAGCTTGAATAAAGCTGAGTCCAAAAATTAATCAGTTGTAGGTGTTTGTTCAATGATTACTTTCTGAAAGTTTCTTTAAAAGCCATCCTGTGCTTTATGAGATAGTTGCCAATATGACAGACAAGCACACACGTACACACTCAAATCACCAGCCTGTTTCCCCTTTAGGCTGCAGGCCATTGTAAAGTTACATCTGCCAACAACCCATCCATCCATCCATCCATCCATTCATCCATCCATCCATTTTCTTCTGCTTATCTGGGGTTGGGTCGCGGGGGTAGCAGCCTAAGTAGGGAGGCCCAGACTTCCCTCTCCCCAGCCACTTGGGCCAGCTCTTCCGGGGGAATCTGGAGGCGTTCCCAGGCCAGCCGAGAAACATAGTCCCTCCAGTGTGTCCTGGGTCTTCCTCTGGGCCTCCTTCCGGTGGCATGTGTCCGTAACACCTCACCAGGGAGGCATCCAGGAGGCATCCTAAACAGATGCCCAAGCCACTTCAACTGGCTCCTCTCAACGTGGAGAAGCAGCGGCTCTACTCTGAGTCCCTCCCGGATGATCGAGCTTCTCACCCAATCTCTAAGGGAGAGCCCAGACACCCTGCGGAGAAAACTCATTTCGGCCGCTTGTATCCGAGATCTCATTCTTTCGGTCACAACCCAAAGCTCGTGACCATAGATGAGGGTAGGAACGTAGATCGATCTGTAAATTGAGGGCTTCGCCTTTTGACTCAGCTCTCTCTTCACCACGACAGACCTGAACAGCGCCTGCTTCACTGCAGACGCTGCACCTATCCGCCTATCGATCTCACGCTCCATTTTCCCTCACTCGTGAACAAGACCCCAAGATCCTTGAACTCCTCCACTTGGGGCAGGACCTCCTCCCTGACCCGGAGAGGGCACTCTACCCTTTTACGGCTCAAGACCATGGCCTCGGATTTGGAGGAACTGATCTTCATCCTGGCCGCGTCGCATTCAGCTGCGAACCACTCCAGCGAAAGCTGTAGATCACGATCAACAGTGAGGTGACATTCCACGTCCCAATAGCCAGCTTCTGTAGCCGAGGATCAGACCGCCAGGGTCCCCGCCCTCGGCCACCACCCATCCCACATTGCACCCGACCCCTTTGGCCCCTCCCACAGGTGGTGAGCCCATGGGAAGGGGGACCCACGTCTCCTCTTCGGGCTGTGCCCGGCCGAGCTCCATGGGTAAGAGCCCGGCCACCAGGCGCTCGCCCGGGTGCCTCACCTCCAGGTCTGGGTCCAGAGTGGGGCCCCGGTGACCCACGTCCGGGCAAGGGAACATTAAGTCCATTTATTTTTCTCATCATCGGGGTCTTTGGGCTGCACTTTGTCTGGTCCCTCACCTAGGACCTGTCTGTCATGGGTGACCCTACTAGGGGCGTAAAGCCCCTGACAGCATAGCTCCTAGGATAATTGGGACACTCAAACCCCTTCACCACGGTAAGGTGGCAGCCCAGGGAGGGGCATCTGCCAGCAACCCTAAAAGATTAATAGATGGTTTGCAAGGAGAAAAAAACAATCGGAAAAATAGTCAAGAATATTTACTGAGATTAAAAAAACAAACAAACTATAAATCTGTTCATCTTAAAAGAAAAAATCTCCAATCAGAACAATAAACTATTTTTTCCTAAATACCTAAACCATGTAACATTTGCAAGAAGCTGCAAGGCATATGGTGAGTTCTGTAATAATGCCACTGGGGGTCAGTTCTTTTTTTATCACACTCGTTCATCTCAACTCCGACCCCCACTGCGAGGGTTTGACAAAAAAAATAGACTTCTGTATATGTCACATGAGTTTTGTGTGTTTGGCAGCTGGGTTTAGACTAAGAGCATTCCTGGGGTCATTTGCTGACAGAATAACACGCACAAACACAAAAAAGGTAATTTCATCTCTTCCCTTTGCATCGTCTCCCTGTAATTTCTAACGATTATGCAGCTTGTTGAATCATTTCCTCTTTCGTTTATTAAAGATATAAATCCTGGATAATTGCAAGAATCATCATGGTCACATACTTGGCAGGCTGAGGGAAAATTATACTGCAAGTGTGGTACAAGTGAATTATTGACTCTTGTGTGGCGTATAAAATGTGCACAATTTACTTAGGCGCAATAAATAAACATATTCACTTTCTTCAGTAAAAAAAAATAAAAATCCAGTAAGCTTAAACTAATTAAATGAAACGCGTCAACATGCTGTCCATAAATTCCATGTCTATGGGGATCCAGTCTTTACAATCTTTAACCTCCCCTCAACATAATAAAAATTTAAAAAAGTACTTTCACTTTAAAATCTTCCCATGATGAGAAAAAGTCTTACAGGGTAGGATGTCCCTGTAGCGGTTCTTATCTCTGTTCTCGGGTGCTTTTCCCACCAAACAGTTGTCAGAAGGCTTCAGATGCTCCAGAGCCTGAAACAAACAACGAAAGCACGGTAAAATAAGAAGGTCAGGTTTTGGGAATATGTGGGAATACGCTAAATACCATATTACCAAGTACCATACTTTTCGCCATATAAGTCGTACCTTTTTGCATAAATTTGCAAGTCCTGCAACTAATATACACCCCCCCCCCC